>NC_083716.1:161974345-162280074 GCF_028564815.1 Eubalaena glacialis | reverse complement strand
ATGAATATAGATGCAAAAATCCTCAACAAAATACTAGCAAACAAAATCCAACAGCACATTAAAAGGATCATACACCATGATCAAGTGGGATTTATCCCAGGGCCACAAGGATTCTTCAATATACGCAAATCAGTCAATGTGATACACCATACTAACAAATTGAAGAAGAAAAACCATATGATCATCTCAATAGATGCAGAAAAAGCTTCTCACAAAATTCAACACCCATTTATGATAAAAACTCTCCAGAAAGTGAGCACAGAGGGAAACTCCCTCAACATAATAAAGGCTGTATAGGACAAACCCACAGCAAACATCATTCTCAATGGTGAAAAACCGAAATCATTTCCTCTAAGATCAGGAATAAGACAAGGATGTCCACTCTCGCCACTATTATTCAACATAGTTTTGGAAGTCCTAGCCACAGCAATCAGAGAAGAAAAAGAAACAAAAGGAATACAAATTGGAAAAGAAGTAAAACTGTCACTGTTTGCAGATGACATAATACTATACATGGATAATCCTACAGATGCCACCAGAAAACTACTAGAGCTCATCAATGAATTTGGTAAAGTTGCAGGATACAAAATTAATGCACAGAAATCTTTTGCATTCCTATACACTAACAACGAAAGATCAGAAAGAAAAATTACGGAAACACTCCCATTCACCACTGAAACAAAAAGAATAAAATACCTAGGAATAAACCTACCTAAGGAGACAAAAGACCTGTATGCAAAAAACCATAAGACACTGATGAAAGAAATCAAAGATGACACAAACAGATGGAGAGATATACCATGTTCTTGGATTGGAAGAATCAATATTGTGAAAATGACTATACTACCCAAAGCAATCTACAGATTCAATGCAATCCCTATCAAATTACCAGTGGCAGTTTTTACAGAGCTAGAACAAAAAAATTTACAATTTGTATGGAAACACAAAAGACCCCGAATAGCCAAAGCAATCTGGAGGGAAAAAAACGGAGCTGGAGGAATCAGACTCCTTGACTTCAGACTATACTACAAAGCTACAGTAATCAACACAGTATGGTACTGGCACAAAAAACAGAAATATAGATCAATGCAACAGGATAGAAAGCCCAGAGATAAACTCACAGACCTATGGTCTACTAATCCATGACAAAGGAGGCAAGGGTATACAATGGAGAAAATACAGTCTCTTCAATAAGTGGTGCTGGGGAAACTGGACAGCTACATGTAAAAGAATGAAATTACTACACTCCCTAACACCATACACAAAAATAAACTGCAAATGGATTAAAGACCTAAATGTAAGACTGGACACTATAAAACTCTCAGAGGAAAACATAGGTCAGAACACTGTTTGATATAAATCACAGCAAGATCTTTTTTGACCCACCTCCTAGGGTAATGGAAATGAAAACATAAATAAGCAAATGGGACCTAATGAAACTTAAAAGCTTTTGCACAGCAAAGGAAACTATATTTATTTATTTGTTTGTTTTTTTATTTGTTTATTTTTGGTTGTATTGGGTCTTTGTTGCTGCGCGCAGACTTTCTCTAGTTGCGTCAAGCGGGGGCTACTCTTCGTTGCGGTGTGCGGGCTTCTCATTGCGGTGGCTTCTCTTGTTGCTGAGCAAGGGCTCTAGGTGCACGGGCTTCAGTAGTTGTGGCACGCAGGCTCAGTAGTTATGGCTCACATGCTCTAGAGCGCATGCTCAGTAGTTGTGGTGCACAGGCTTAGCTGTTCTGTGGCATGTTGGATTTTCCCGGACCAGGACTCAGATCCGTGTCCCCTGCATTGGCAGGTGGATTCTTAACCACTGCGCCACCAGGGAAGCCCCCACACACACTGTTTTGTTTTTTTTTTTACAGAAACTTTATTTTTTTATTTATTTTATTTTTTTCAATTTTGAAAAATGGTTATAGATAAAGGTGTAATATATAATTTTTAGGAAATATGCAATGAGGTAATAAGGAGTAAAGAGCTTCATATCTGCTTCTTACTCTAAAATAGTTCAAAAGAATTATATATAATCAGAGACAGGGAAAGTATAAATTAAATGTGATAAAATGCTATCATTTAGGGAATCTGAATAAAGGATATAAAGCTACTTTTTATATCATTTTTGCAACTTTTCAGTTAATCTAAACTTACTTCAAAATTTAAAGTTTTGAGACAATAAAAGATGAGAGCATAAAGCATCTCTCTCCATTACCTCATGTTTTCTATTTTCAAAAACTGCAGAAAAAGTGAAGTTTAATAGAGAACTTTCCAGATAAGGAAAAACTAAAAAATTCTGTCCACAGAAGGTCCACAGTAAAAGAAATGCTAAAGGGAGTTCTTTAGGAAGAAGAAAATAATCCCAAATGGACACTTGGAAGAGCAAGAAGTATTGAAGAGCAAAGGAAAAGGTAAAAAAGTTGGTAAATGAAAGTGAATATTGACTGTATAAAACATCAATGATTACATCTTCTCAGATTTAAAAGACATGTGGAAATAAAATACAAAACATCAGTAACACAAAGGGTAGGACTGGATGAGGAGAATTAACAAGAGCTAAAGTACTATAAGATTCTAACCTCACTTGAGAAGTAACAAAGTACTAATTTTTATTAGTATCTCATAAGTAATAGATGCATGCTGTAATCTTCAGGATAACCACTTAGAAGAATAGTAAAAGAATTTATAGCACATAGCTAATAGGTGGAGAAACTGGAATCATTTTTTTAAATACTTCATTAATCAAAAAAAAAAAAAAAAGACAAAAAGAGGAAAAGGAAAATAAAACAGAGAGGATAAGTAAAACAAAAATTTGGGTTGGCCAAAAAGTTCACTTGGTTTTAAGTAAAAATAAAAGACAGATTTTTCATTTTCACCAAGAACTTTATTGAACAACGTATTCATTAACCGAACGAATTTTTTTGGCCAACCCAATAGTAAGATGGTAGAGTTAAAATCTTAATATATTACTATATATTAGTGATTGCATTAAGTATGAATGGATTAAATATTCCAACTAGAAGTCAAAGACTGACAGACTGAGTCCTAGAAAAATGGTATTCTGTTTATAAGAAGTACAACTAAATATAAGGACATGGGAAGTTGGGAAAGTAAAAGGATGGAAAAATTATGTACTATGCAAGAACTAATATTTTAAAAGCTGGTGTGGTCATACCAATATCATAAAAATACACTTCAAGGCAAGAAGCATTAGAAGAGATAAAGAAGGATTCTCCTAAAGGTAAAGGGGAAGATAAAATAACCTTTAAATGTGCATTCTCCTAATAGTATAGCTTTAAAATATATAAAGCAAAATTTAAAAGAACTAAAGAGAGAAATGTGAATATATCCACCATCAAAGTGGGAAATTTTAATACACCTCTCTCAGAAGTTGACAGACTAAATAAAGCTGGACAATACAATTAACTGGTTTTACCTTATTTTCATGAATACTTAAACCAAGAAGAGAAGACAGAAACTTTTTTCAAGTGCAATGAAATATTTATCAAGATTGACCCATGGTAAAGCAATTCTCAACTAATTTCAAAGGACTGAAATCATTCAAGAAAATTAGCCTAGAAATCAGTAGCAGAAGTATAATTAGAAAATCCCCAACTATTTGGAAACTAAGTAACTCATGGGTCAAAGAAATAATCGCAATGGAAATTAGATAGTATTTTTTAAATAATGACAATTAAAACACAATATATCCAATCTTGTGGAATCCAGCTAAAACTGTAATTATAGGGAAAATTTTAGCCTATGATTAATATTTTAGGAAAGAAGAAAGACTGAAAGTAATGCTGAAAATATCTCAGCGAGTTAGAAAAATAACAACAAATTAAATTCAAATGAAAGTAGAAGGAAAAAAATTATAAAGATAAGAGTAGAAATAAATGAAGTAGAAAATATGCACAGTATAGAAAATTAACAAAGACAATATTTGATTCTTAAAAAAAAACCAAAATTATAAACTCCTACCAAAAGACATCAAGAAAAGAGAGGGAAGGTACAAATGACCAACATCAGGGATACAAAATGGGACATCACTACAGACACTCTGGACATTAAAAAGAAAATTAGAAGTTATCATAAATAACTGTTTGCTAATAAATTTGAAAATACATATAAAATAAATAAATTCCTAGATAAATACAACTTACAAAAATTAACACAAGAAGAAATTAAAAATTAGAATATTACTATACTAGAAAATAAATGGAATCTGTAATAAAAAACGTAACCACCACAAAACAATCTCCAGATCCAGATGGCTTCACCAGTGAATTCCTCCACATACTAAGAAAGATGTAAAACCAATCTTACACGAACTTTACCAGAGAACAGAATAAGAGGAAACACTTTTTAACTCATTTTATAAAGCCAGCATAATATTTATACCAAAACCTGGCAAATGAAATTCAAGAAGGAAATGTATATGTCAATTTCTCTCATGAACACAGACATAAAAATCTTAGACAAAGTATTAGTAAATCAAATCCAGTAGTACATAAAAAAAACATAACCAATTAGAATTTATTCAAGAAATACAAGGTTGGTTTAAACAAACTAAATTTAATCAGTGTATTCATCACCTTAACTAGGTAAAGGAGAAACATTATATAAATACATAGAAGAAAAAATATTTGATAAAATTCAATACCCATTTAGATTAAAAAAAACAAAAAAAAAAACTCTTGGCAAGCTAGGAATAAATAGGAACTTCCTAAATCCAATAAGATACTTACAGAAACCCTATTGGAAACATCATGCTGAAATTTGAAAGTTTCCCCCATCCCCACTTTGTAGACCAGGAATAAGACAAGAACACCTTCTATCACCACTTCTACTCAACATAGTAAATTTTGAAATTGAAAAATTGGACTACATATATGTATATATATATAATACACACACACACATACATTTATAATTTTAATATAATAATATATAAATTATAAATACAAAAAGAAAAATTATCATTATTTACAGATGACATGACTGCATATAAAAAAATCCAAAAGATTGTTCAGAAATCTATTAGAGTTATTAAGAGAATTTAGCAAGGAATCTGTATAAGATTAACATGCAAAAATAAATGTACCTATATACTAAAACAAGCTATTAAAAATAAATTTTTAAAGATACTATTTCTTAAAGCATCTAATACCTAAGTATAAATCCAATAATAGATATTCAAGACTTGAACACAAAAACATAAACAGATATTTTTAAAGATCTATATAATAAAGAGAAATACCATGTTCTCACATTTGAAGACTCAGTATTGTTAAAATGTCAGTTTCCCCAACATTGACACATGTATTAAATGCAGCCTCAATCAAAATCCCAGAAGGTTTTAAAGAGGAGGTGTGGAATAAGCTGATTCTTTAAATTTTCATGGAAACTCAAAGGACCAAGTAAAGTCCTTTCTTAAAGAATATTGAAGAAAAATAGAGCTGGAGAACTTACTACACTGTTATCAAGACTCAAGATATAAAGCTCCAGTACTTAAGATACTGTATTTAGAACACAGACCAATAGAACAAAAGTGGGTCCAGAAAGAGATTCAGCCTTCCTGATGAAGGAAACACTGTGATATAGGGAAAAGAGACATTTTTTCAATAAAGGGTGTTCTGTTAATTATATACTTGCATAAAAACTGAATAAATTTTGACTCCATCTACATCTATTGATATAAATATCAATTCTACATAGAATGTAGATCTAAATGTAGAACATCAAACAATAAAACTTTTAGAAAATGAATAAAGGTAATATTCTTATCTTGTGGTAAGCAAAGATTTTTCAAATAGGTCATAAAAAGCACTAAGCATAGAGTAAAAGATTAATAGATTGCACTACATTAAAAAAGTGAAACTCTGTGCATCCAAAGATACTATTATGACAATAGAAGATCATGCAACAAAGTGAAAGGAGACATTTACAACTGTATATCAATCAAACAATTCATATGCAGAATTTAAAAGAACTACAGATCAATGAGAGAAAACAACTTATTAGGATAATGGACACTGCACAGAAGAGGTTCTCCAAAAGGCCAATAAACATATGAAAAGTTGTTCAACTTCATTAGTCTCCAAGGATATGTTACTTAAAACCACAATGAGATTTCATTATACAAGACCAGAATAGCTATTATTAAAGAACTAACAATACCACGTGTTGGCAAGGATGGGAAGCACCTCGAACTCTTGGTACACTAATAGAGATGGAGTAAATTGGTACAACCATTTTGGAAAACCATTCACTGCTATCTACAACAACTGAACATATGCATTTCCTATGACTTAGAAATTCCACCCCTAGATAGATACATATGTGTATATATATATACTCAACAAGACTTACAAGAATACCTTATATGAACATACATGAGTGTTCACAGCAGCACTATTTGTGATAGTCAAAAATTGGAAACAACCCAAATGTTCATAATAAGCAAACAAATATGACAAATTCTGTTATATTCATACAATAGAATATTAAACAGCTGTGAAAATGAATAAATTACTGCCACGACAACAACATGGAAGAGTTTTCCAAACATAATGTTGAGTGAAAGATGTCAGACAAAAGGGAGGACATATTATATGATTCCTTTTATATAAAATTCAAAACAGACAGAACTTAGAGATGGTTATAGAAGCCAGGATATTACTTACCTTTGGGAAAGAAGAGTAATAACTGGGAAAGAGCACAAGAAGTGTCTCTAGGTGCTGGTAATTTTCTGCTTCATGATCTGGGGAGTAGTTACACAAGTATATTTACTTCATAAAAAATTATCAACTTAGGATGTATGCACTTTTCCTTATGTGTGTTATCTTCAATAAACAGTTTAAAAAGTAAAAAATGAATGTGAAATGCATGAAGTCTGACATTAAAGAGAGACTGACTCCTATTAGCAAGAGACATTAAGAATAAGCCTACGATGTAATTTAGCATTCACAAAAAGAACACTACTGTTTTAGGCTGCATAAAAAAGGCATTCTGTTATAGTCAAGGGGACTAGAACACCTCTCTAAAGATTAATGGAAGTACTCCAGAAGATTGCATTCAGATTAGGATATCACTATACCACAAAAGAGAGTGCACAGAAAGATCTTTTTTTTAAGTTCAGAGGAAATAAGTTTTTGATACAAAAACTTACAAAAAACTATCAAAGTAATTTTTCTATTGGAAGAAAATCTTGCCAAAAGAAGAAATAAAACAAATTCACTACAGATAAGAAAAGCATGGACTTATAGCCATGATCAATCTTCCTCTTTCCTCTGCTTTCTCTCCAATCCTATCCTCCCCCCAATAACTATATCAGTGACATTATTACCACTGTTGTGTTGCCTCACCTTCCCCCAGATAGCCTCTCTTTGAGAAGTGGGAAACAAAAGTTTTAAATAAACACAAGATTTCTTGGTCACCACTGCTCAAAGCAGTCCTTCTTACAAAGGTTATGTTCATCAACCAAGTTTTTAGAAAACCGGTTAGAGAGCATATACATAACATGAAAGTTTGCATTTATTTTAAAAATTACCTCATCTCCACAGCTGGCAGCAAATATGTCTATACTTTTATATACCTGCCTTTCATTGGCCAGAATATCTCTGTAGATATAACTATGCTTAAATCTCTCTTATGCTACCCTGAAAAAACAAAAGCAAAAGTAAGCTTATTGAGCTGGTAGAGTGAGTTCCCTTGCAAATCCCCATCCCTCCTTTACTCCAAAAACTTAATAATAGCTTAAATTTTTTCAATGTTTTTAAAAGACATAGGTACAATGAAAAATAATATAAGTATCTTCATGGTTCAGATATAGAAAGAAATCCATAATAATGAAAATGAGTTGCAGCTCTAAGCATGCTATGCACCAGGAAGAAAAAAAAAAAAGTGTTGGTCTCTGGAAGGTCCACTGCTGCAGGAGAATAAGGACAAAACACTCCATGTGTGTCAGCCCACATTCAGGCTCAAATGTTGAAAACATGTGCTGGAAAAAGGTTATTCCTATCTGTGAACAGAGGCTGAAATGAAAAGCTGTTACCCTTGAATCACAAGAAAAAACGAAGACTTCTAGGACTGGATGTACAATATCCCCGGGCCAATGTAAGAAATATTTTTGAACTGGGAACTCTGAGAATCCAAAGGGAAGCAATGCCAAATCACCAAGTACAAGGATGTTGTCAGGAGAGAAAAGAGAATCTCTTACTTAAGATGAACTTGAAAGAATTTAAACCCTGACAAAGAAAGCCAACCCATTAAATGAAAGCCCACAAACTCAACAAAAGGGAGTATTGATTCTCAAAGAAATGGAAACAATAAAGCATATGAAAAGTTTTAAAAATAAGTATTTTATTATCCTCAAACTGATAAAAGAAGAAAATGTTTCCATTATAAAAAACTAGGGGATTATGGAAAAAAGTAGGTAGATAAGAAATAAAAACAGCTTGATATGATAAAATTATAAATGCTAGAAATGAATATATATATATACATATATATATATATATATATATATGTATATATATCAAGGAAAGAATTTAGAAAAGATAAAACTTTAGACTGAATCCAGTTAAAGAATTAGTTATTGAACCACTGCTGGGGAATGTACCCTTGAATCTCTGTACTCCCCAAGGTTTCTCTCCCTTGGACTTCTGGCTTTTTCATTTTACATGCTCTCCTTTGCAATCACACCCTCTTCAGAAGTTTTTAAAGTTCTGCTGATGAGTTTCAAAATTTTATCTCCAGAAAAGACCTCTACCTGATAGGGAGAGAGAGAGAGAATATAGAGATATATAAGATAATACAACCAGGTGCCTGATGGACACATTCATCTGGATGGGCTTTAGGTACCTCAAATTCAACATATCCCAACTCAGCTCATTAACTTCTCTCTCCACTTATAATCTGCTCTTTTGCTCCATATTGCCTACGTCAGTAATTAACACTATTATTGTCTATGTCAGTAATTAATCCATTTATCCAAGTCAGGAACCTGAGAGCCATCTGTGACTACATTTTCTCCACCACCTCCTACGAGTAGTATTTCTGAACTCTATCCTCATTGCTCCATCCTAATGTGAACCCTCCTCATCTTTTACTGGACCCCTTTAATTTCAATAGCTCTTTAGTGATCCCTTGCCTTTAGTTTGGGACTTCTGCGAACTTTTTCCCTCCAGACAGCTGCTAGAGAAGTAATCTCCAGTGAAGTAAAAATATAACATTGACTGCTTTACTTTTCTTTATAAAACTCTTCAATGTCTTTCCATTAACTCAAAGTAAAGCGTGGTTTAGCACATGTTCAAATGAGGAAAGGTATCCTAAGAGTAAGAAAAGGTATAACTTCACTTATTTGTTCCTTCAAGGCAGAGACTATCTTTCTTATCTTTGGAGTGATACCATTTCTGGCACAGCATTAAATGTTTAATGGATAATTTTGTGAATGAATAAATGACTGAATATAGAAATAAGGTTAAAATTCAGGCAGCTTTGCTTTCTGTGGTCCTGTCTATGTAAGCTCTACTCCCTGCCTCTCTAGCATTTAAGAGCGACAGTTTGAAGTTTACATGACTATAAAAGTAAAGATCAAATACAACACAAATAGAGAGGCTGTGTTTGGCTGAAGTTGTGAAGAACAGTGAGATTAGGAACTTAGGTTGCAGAGAGACAGACCTGGGTTTAAATTTCAATTTCATCATTTAATAGCTGTGTGAATTTGAACAAGTGGCTTATTCTCTCTAGATCTTAATTTCCTCATCCATAAAAATGGAGACAATGATAGTACCTCCTTCTTGTATGGATGAAATGAAGTGATGCATGTAAATCATTTAGCAGGCCCAAGTTCCCAGTAAATGTTCAATAAATGTTAGTTTCTATTACTTTCATTATCCAGTATTTGCTAGGTATCTCTTGGGTGGTTTTTTCTCAGAACACTGGAATCACTGGCTGGTACTAGGCAAGGAAGCTCTACCACAGAAATACCCTCAGACAAACTAGGAAGCCTTTAAAATTGTTTTGAGAATGACCACTTTTCAATTCTTTGTTGTTTTTGTAATTGTTGTTAATTGTAATTAACAGTATCTTACAGAGTTTCACAGTTTATCAGCTCCTTGTATCTCCACCCATTTCTAACCCATAGGAAATGCTTGCCAAGATACTTCACTGAAAATGGCTTTTCTTTTAAACATTGATTTATAGAGACAACTTTAAACAGTAAGGCATCTGATTATATGGTTCATGTTATTTTACTTCTATGTTGACTCTCTTTCTACCCTGGGATTAGTTGTTAAACTAAAACGTTAAATTATATAAAGACAAAAACCCCATTCCACATTTCACCCAAAGGCTCCTGAGACTCTGCATGTTTAGCAAATGCAAATGCTTAGGGAGATGTGTACTTTCTTTACTCGCTACCTGATCTATGAGCCCAGAGTGTATGTCCAGAAACTATGTCAGGCAGACCAATAGTACCACTTTTCAATATCAAATCTTTGTTTCCAAATCACATAAAACCTAGACTTTGATTTTTCTAATTTACTTCAAATTATATACTTCAGGCTCTTCACCCAATGGTACATTATACAGCAATAAAAAACAAGCAAAGCAACAAACAACAATATAGATAAATCCTAGCAATATGATAAATTAAACAGTAAATCCTGAAAAATTACATGCTATATATTACCCCTTTTTATAAAGCTAAAACAACTATAACTACAATTTATAATTTTTAGGGTTAGGTATACATATAGATGCAATAAAACTACATAAAAGGGACAGAAAGGAAGTGATGAACACAGGATCAAAGCCACTGACTACCATTTGTGGGAAGAAGTTGGAAGATGGAATGGAGAGGAGAGATATGGTTAGATTAGACTTTACACAATTAGATAAAGTTTATCAAGGTCCTAACTTTGGCTTTGGGTAGCAAATTCATGGGTGCTTATTACATTGTTAAAAATAACTATCAGTCTGTGTATCAGCTAGGATCCATTCAGGAAAACAGAAACCATACGAATTATTTTAACAAAGAGAATTTAATACGGGAAACTGGTTAAATGAGTATTTGAGAAATTTAAAAGGTAAAAGAGGGACTTCCCTAGCGGCCCAGTGGTTAAGACTTTGCCTTCCAGTGCAGTGGGTGCGGGTTCTATCCCTGGTCAGGGAGCTAAGATCCCACATGCCAGTGCAGCCAAAAAACCAAAACATAAAACAGAAGCAATATTGTAACAAATTCAATAAAGACTTTAAAAATGGTCCACATTAAAAAAAAAAAAAAAAGCTAAAATAGAACATGAAAGTAGTATAGATATAGTAACTACAGGAACTAGCTGCCATCCTTAGGGCTGGAAGAACAAACAGAAGACGTCAAGATTATCAAATCCCAGAAGCTTAGAGGAGGGGCCTCATGGAGTCTGAGGAAGGGACTCTACCTGACGTGTGCTCTACCTGGGAAGGGGCACAATAAAGCTAGTCCTGAGAATGCTAGAAGAAGCTGGAAACTGGAATCAACTGACTTTGTCAGGGCAAGAGGTCACTGTTGAAGCGATACTGACAGGAATAATGAGCAACACAGGAAGAAGTCCCTTCACCTCCTGCTGCCTTGCAGTCTCTCTCTGCAGCCCCCTATTGGTAGAATATAACAGGAAGCCAGCTGGGCAAGGAGGAATATGGTTAGCAAAATCCCAGCCCCAGAAACAAGGTAGAGAAGGGTGGGTTTGGCACTAAGAAACAGTAGCTGATTAACTGCACAGACAGGTAGGCTAGGTTATACCGTCCTGACAACCTAAAATATCTAACACAATAGAAGTGTATTTCCTGCCCATTCTCCGTGTCCAGTGCAGGTCAGCAAGGGGCTCAGGCTTATGGAAGTTTCCATAACCATCAGAGCAGTGGGAAAGGTGTACAAATCGTACTCTTGCTTTTAATGCTTCTGCTCAGAAATGCTACATGTCACTTTTGTTGGTCATGTTTTGTTGGCCAAAGCAGGTCACATGACCATACCGAATTTCAGAGGGTATAGGAAGTGCCATCCAACTATATGCCCAAAAGGCCAAGAAAATTAATAAAAATGGTCCATTCATGGGACTAGTAATGAGAATGTGTCATAAACCAAAATTACAATTAATCCAATCCTTGGCACCTGAAGTAAATACACACATACACATATATATACACACACACTTTATATATATGCACATACTTTAACACCTTGTCACGCTACACCTAAGTGTTTTGTGGGAGTCACAGTGAGACAAACACAGTCTCCAAAACAGTTAATTACTTAGATTGTATATCTGCAACATTACATTTAAATTTCTGTCCCCTAGACTGCAGCACTAAAGAAAGACATGTTGATAATTTTAAAGACATTTTTATCAGATTTAAAGAAAACAGTGTGACAATGCTAGAAGGATTGTCTTTGACACAGAAAAATCTGAGTCCCAATGTTGGGCCCCTTTGCAGGGCTGCAGTGAACGAGGCTGAATTAGGCCAACAATTCAAATTGGTTTAATTTCAAGTGCCAATTTCTACTGCTTAGCAGTGGTTACTGGGTGGTGGATCAGCCAGCCTCCTTACCTAACCCTCCTACCTTATTTCCCCCAACTGTGGCCATGAGTTGCTTCTTGAATCTCCAAGAGGCCACACTTTTCTAATTGGTTATGTCCAGTAATCTTATTTCACCTTTATCTTTAATGAGATAAGAGTCACACATTTGAATCTCCAAATCTCTCCTCTGTGTGATTAATTTTTGAGGCACAGATTTGCATTTTTCTTCTCCAAACACTTTCGAGTTTGGCCTGTATCCTTGAAGCAGTCAGGTACACAGAATGGAAGACAGTACATACCTGCCAGCTTTACACTTCTAAAAATAAGTCTCTTAGAAGAGGCAGAAAGAAATGTGGAAAGGCTTTCACTTTCCAATCACGAGATCTACTGTCCCACCCCCTTCTACTTTTTAGCCAGCATATAGACAATAAGACAATCTGGACGAGCCAAGGTTTAGCTCAGGCAAGTGTGTTTGTTAGCACAGGACCTGCGAACGAGCAGTCAGATAGTCATGGTGTGCCAAAACACCTCGAAATGGCCCTCTCTCAAGCTCACAGTGTTAAACCCTCAAATCCTATCCTGAGCCTATATGTAGACTTGAAAGAGAAAGAAGACTTTATGGAGGAGGGGATGTAATGACTAGAGGGACCTCAGCACTTCCTGGCATCCCCCCAACTCCACCCCTAGTAAAGCCAGATCACTGTAGTAGTCAGGTTTCTTTTTAGATGCCTATTTTAGAGGCATTTGTTCCATGGCATCATCTCTTTTCAATTAATCATCTTCCCCACACAGCATCAGCAGGTGTGGTTTGGGTGCTGTGTTTAGACAGACTCTGGAAACTCCAGGTGCCAGAAACCCAGTTCAAAATGCTTAAGCAGAACAAGTCCATTTTGACTCACAAACCTGAAAGTTCATCTGGCATGACTGGACCCAAAGGTTCAACAATGTATTCAGAAAACTGGCTTTGCTCCTCTCGGACCTGCTCTCCTCTTCTTGGCCTCATGCTCAGACAGGCTCTTCTTCCAATATAGTGGCAAAATTAGCCACCAGCAGCTCCAGCTCCATTCTGCCAGGTTAGGGGTCCCAGCAGAAGAGAGCACACCTCTTTCACAACAACTCTGACAAAAGTACAGGGGAACATGTCCCTTGTGGCCAAACCCTGAGCCATATGAGGAGCCAGGGTCTTGACTCCTCTTATGCCTCCCTTCTAGCCTTACCAACACCATTTGGGCTGACGGTGATGAAGAGGGAAGTGTACAAATAAAAATCAGGGAATGGATACACAAGCAAAAAAATCAATATTTACCCAGTTCTAGGATGGATGATTTAAGGATGCAGCTTACACTGAGAGTTCTCAGGCAATGTCTAGTCAATCCCTGGGGCCTATTCAGTAACATCAAAATGTAGCAAAACATAAACTGAGGATATAGTAAAGGGAAAATAATTACAGTCTGCTTCCTTTTTAATAGCATGGAAGGAAAAAGGGAGATAGGGAGGGAATAATGGTTGGAGGAAGGAAAAAGGAGAGAGGGGATAAGGAGGGAGGAAGAGAGGGACTGAAGTACCACCTTAGGATTTAAAAAAAGGAAGACTCTAAGCTCTGTGCCTTAATTTGTAAGATGATTACTGTGAATTCCTGAGATGTTTATGTTCTCATGGTGAAGTCAGTACACAGCCTGTGCTTCCTTTTCACTTGGTACAATCTTTGTCTCACCCTGACTTCTACCCCTAGCATCTTTCTATGCACCAACAAAGGCAAACGCTTTAAGGCAAGTGTTCCAGATCTCACTGGCCTGTGGGTATTGGCTGTGATACTCCATCTGTTAGTGTCAAGGAAGCTGTCTCTTGGATTTCCCAAATCTGCAGCAAAGACCCAGGGTGTCCCTGGAGTGTCAGTGCACACCCCTCTCCCCACTAACACAGTGATGGGAATGTCTCAGGTCCTACCAGCAACTCTGGAAACAGCCCTTCAGCTTCCCTTCCCCCTAAAGCCCCTCTCTCCACAGGGTTCAAACTCAAGTCCTTAAAGCTAGCAGGAGGACAACAGCTGAGGCAAATGCCACTCTGTCCTCCCGCCTACCCTAAGCTCTTAAAGAAAAATTTCCCATTCCTTGATCAAGCAAAACTCTTGAAGCAAGTTTATTCATAAAGATCCACCCTCCATTCTCTTACCAGATGACTAAACTTTCCCAGACACTTATGAATACCAACTGAGACCCAAGCCAGGATCTCTGCTAAGCAGTGGCAAATAACAAACCAGCTCCTAGTTGTGCATGAAAGGTGTCTTTGGAGTTATGATATTTTGATACAGGGTCTTCCCAGATTTCTTGTCTCCCCATAAAACACTTAATGGCTCTGATTGTCTTCTAAAGTATCTCATCCATTAACTATATGAGGCAGCAATTATTTACCACCAGAAGTGTCAGACTGCATTTTGCCCAGATAAATGCTTTTTTAAAAATCATTATTTTGTCCTTTTTTCATGATTTTTAGTCTTGAGTATATTTGTCTTCTCTTTGGGTCCAGAGCCCCAGCCCAGATTATCATCTTTATTTCCACATCTCTGTATCTCTTTCTCCTTACCCAAGTTTTAATTTCTCCTTACCCAAGTTTTAAAGTATGTAGTTGCAAAGCACCAAAGTGAACATCACTAATTTCCTCAATGCAGTTGCATCAGCACATACCTTTGAAGGTTTTGGCCTAAAAGCTCATCAAACAAGGAAAATAAGGCTCAGACTCAAAGGACAAGTAGACCTTAGAACAGCCTACATAACCTGTGTAGCAAGGATCAAAGACACTATGGAAAGCACAGGGCTATAGTTCACCCACGAATTGTATAAGATGAGTGGAAACTTGTAGCACAGCACTAAATAAGGAGCAGCAGTAAAAGGAACTTCAACATAGGCTAGGCAGCCAGACACTGTGCAGAGCACAGAGATACAACACCTGCTCCAAGCATATTAAAGTCAAAAAAAAAAAAAAACAAACTAGAGAAGCTCTCACCTGAAAGGCACATTATTCTTTTGAGAGAAAGTGACAGATAAGGTGTAGAAATTAGAGATCAACTTACTTTCTTTTCCCTCCAATGAACTGAATTAAGCTAGAAACAGTTTCCTAGAGCTCTCATTCTCTACTTGACAATGTTCTAATGAAATGTATGCTACCGAGTTACATAGTTATTTAATATCTCATCCACAGTGCCTTGTTAGAATTCACCTGGGAAACTTGGCAAGTTAGAATCATGCAGCAAATCTTTGGTGGCTGAGAAGTAATATATTTTAATGCAATTAGAAATGGAGATTCTATGAAAATTAAAATTAAAGAACAGGAACTCTAAACAGAACTAGATCAGATGTTTGATAGGGCTAATTACAGAACCCAGGTTTTAACTTGGTAAAGATTAACTGAGTCCTCACAATGACCTATGGTTCAAAGTCTTCCCAGGGAGTACCAGAAAGATCTATATGAGGGTGGAAATTGTGTTGGAGTCACAAAGCGTTCAGAGTTCATTCTTGGAGGGAGGCATGGAGAAAAGTAACCAGGGATGGTCTGCTTACCTGGTTTATTGAGTGAGTTTGCTGCCTTCTTTATTCTTCATTATCTCTGCATCTTAATCCTCCCCCTTTCCTCTTTTAATACAACAAAAAGTAAATCTTAAAAATAAAAGAACAAAATTCACACTTTGCAGGTGTCTGGCATATGTATTTAACAAATAGCCATTGATGGGAAAAATAAAAGAAGGAAAGAAGAAGGGAGTAAGGGAAGAAGAAGGGAGAGAGGAAGGAAAGGAGGAAGGAGAGATAATGGGAGGGAGGAAGGGAAGGAGGGAAGGCAAGGGAGAAAAAGTAAAAAATTCAATATTCCTCACGTTTCATGTAAAAAAACAAAATACCACTTATACTTTCTAAAGGAAAAAATCAGACTATCAATATATTTTATCCTGACTTATTAATTTATTAATTAATTTATATTTAAATTATTCAATGGTATAAATATTAGATCTTTTTACTAAGTGCATCACTTAATGCATCACTTCTATTAAGAAAGGACAAAATTATACAAGAACTGAATTGCTCCAGAAAATATGGATATGCTAGAGCTCAAGAAAACAGAAATGTCTAAATATTCCACGAGGGTATGGCTATAAAGTGGTTTTTGCAGAGTCCTTTTTCTAAAGAATTTTTTTGAGGAGAATTTTTGTCCATAATTCCATGCTCAACTTCCTAGTCCATGCTCAACTTCCTAGTCCAAGCTAAGACAGGAACCATAATGTACTCACAGAAATCTGACTGCCTCTATATCCTACCATGCTTTTCTTTAAAAGGTTACATTCTTTTAAGGAGAAAAAGAATGTACTTTGTCAAAGAATTGACATTATTAGAGGAAATCCAGCTACTTTTTAAATGTAAAGAAAAATGTGATTTCTCAAGTTTCTGGAAAAAAAGATATTAGGAAGAAATGTGAGTTTCAGACTTTGGAGAATACAAGTAGCAGTGGCAAACATTCTGATCAGTTCATTTTCTGAATTTGGCTTTAAAAGGTCAGATTTGAAGTTTGTCAGCCATCTGTTTCTCTCCTTATCTCAAGCAGACAATATCTAATATAAAGGAAGCCCAAGTCATCTAAAATTTTATAGGTTAAGCATAACAATGTGAAAGTACAGAAATAAACTTCAGGAAAAGCTGTGTATTAGAAGACATATGTATGAATTCATTCACAACTTTTCAACAATTATTCTATAGCAACAATGAGAAACTTAAGAGGAGCTGAAACCAAAGGGTGCACGTGCCTTTAAAAATGAACAAGAAAAAAGGAACTGTTTCAGTCTAGCATGTAAGGAACTTAGTTGCCAAGGCACCTTAACAACAAGTAAAAATCTGAAAAAACTGAAAAATCAACAACTCTCCATAGATCTGTCAGAGAAGTGATATCATAGGGCAAACCACTGCCCTGAAAATCGGAGAGACTGATGAAGAATACAGAGAATCACAACTTATATTAACAGAAATCCACCAGCAGAAACTGCCATGGGAACCAGTGCCAAGGTAGGAAAACTTGAGCTGTAATTCACAAGTTGCTGAAGGCTCAATGTGGACTAATCTGTGAGTAAAAAATTCCAGGGGGACTCAGTCAATGGGGTAAAGCTTTTGTGAGTTTTACCTCCAGGAGCTCTACCAGGTGCCCACAATGAATATTAAAGGAAAAACTCCCTCTTGCCTCTGGCAGGAAGAGGGGAAGAGGAAGCACTTTGAGATACACCAGAGTATTCCGTCCTTCTTAATAAGGCCTGCCCTCAGGAGAAACAATTTTACCAGAAAAAAATGAAAAATTGTAATTTTAACCTCCTGGGGTTTTATCAGAGTCTAACCCACCTGTAAGAAAGAAAATATTCAACTCCATAAGTATCTCACCTTCCACATGGGAGAGGAAAAATACCCAACTCCAGTCCCCTCTAGCCATCCTGTCCCAATTAAGAGGTGGGGGTAAACTGAGAAGCACCAGTGAAGTTCACAGTCCAAGGACAAAGGTTCACCAAAAGACTGAGACATAATGATGGGACTATAGAATACTTCCCTTCTCCCCACATCTTACCACTACATTGCTAAAGACCTATTTATCAAAGTTCCCTTTACCCAGTACAACATGTCCACCTCTCATCAAAATATTACAAGGCATACTAAAAGGCAAAACACAGTCTGATGAGACTGAATAAGTACCAGAAATAGAGTCAGATATGGCAAGAATGTTGGAGTCATCAGACTAGGAACTTTTTTTTAACTATGATTAATATTCTAAGGACTTTAGTGGAAAAGTAGACATGTAAGAATAGATACATAATGTAAGTAGAGAGATGGTAACTCTGAAAAAAAATCAAAAAGAAATCCTAGAGATCAAAAACACTGTGACAGAAATGAAGAATGTTTTGATAAGCTCAATAATAGACTAAACACGGCTGAGGAAAGAATCTCTGGATACAGGGCTTCAGGATACAAATGAAACTTCCCAAACTGAAAAGAAAAAAGTAAAAAAAAAAAAAATATATATATATATATATGTGTGTGTGTGTGTGCGTGCATGTATATATATATATATATATATATATATACATACACATGCACACACATATACTTTTAAAAAAAGGAACAGAATATCCAAGAACTGTGGGACAACTACAGAAAGTGTAACATACACATAATGGCAAGACCAGAAAGGGAAGAAACAGAAAGGAACAGAAGCAATATTTAAAGCAATAATGACTTAGAATCTCCCCCAAATTAACGTCAGTCAGACACCACAACACAGAGCCAGGAAACTCAGAGAACACCAAGCAGGATAAGTGCCCCCCAAAACTACACCTACACATACCATGTTAAACTTTAGAAAATCAAATATAAATTAAAAATCTTGAAAGAAGCCAGAAGAAATAAATCCTAGCTGTAGATGAACAAGATAAGAGTTACATACAACTCTTCCTCAGAAATCATGCAAGTGAGAAGAGAGTAGAGTGAAACATTTAAACTGTTGAGAGAACAAAACCACCAAGCTAGAATTCTGTATGCTGCAAAATTAACCTTCAAACATGAAGGAGAAATAAAGACTTTCTCAAACAAACAAAAACAAATGAGGGAATTTGTTGCCAGTAGGCCTGCCTTGCAAGAAAATTTAAAAGAAGTTCTTCAGAGAGAAGGAAAGTGATAGAGATCAGAAATTCAGAAATACATAAAGAGAGGAAGAACACTGGAGAATAAGTGAAGGTAAAATTACATATTTATTTTCTTATTCTTAAATGATCTAACAGATAATAGTTTGTTCAAAATAATAACAACAATGTATTAGATTATGTATACTTATGTATGTGTGTATATATATACTTATATTTATGCTAATGTATAAGTGAAATGAATGACAGCGATGATACAAGAAATGAGAAGGAGAAATTAGGAATATTTTGTTATAAGGTACTGGCACTACCCATGAAGCAGTACAGTGTTATCTGAAAGTGGACTTGGATTTGTTGTAAATGTATAATGCAAACTCCAGGACAACCACTGAAAAAAAGTAAAAAGAGAGGTATAATTGACATGCCAAGAAAGGAGAGAAAGTAGAATCATATAAAATTACCAATTAAAACCATAAAAGGCAGAAAAAGAGTGAAAAACAAAAATAGAAACAAAAAACAAGGTCTAACAATAGAAAACAGTAGCATATGGTAGATATTAGTCCAACTACATCAACAATCACTTTACAGAGCAATGGTCTAAATACACCAATTGAAAGACAGAGGTTGCCACAGTGAATCAAAAAACAAGACCCAACTGTATGTTATCTACAAGAAATCTACTCTAAATATAAAGAAACATATAGATTAAAAGGGTGATGGGTGAGAAATGGGTGAATTTTTTTTTTAGTTTAAATACAATTCTTTAAAAAAATTTTAATAAAAGCTAAAAAATCTTTTAAAAAGTAAAGGGATGGAGAAAATATACCATGCCAATACTAATCAAAAGAAGGAGTAGCTATATTAATTTCACACAGAGCTGACTTCAGAGCAAGGAAAATTATCAGGGAAGCAGAGAGGCTTTACATAATGGTAAAGAAGTCAATTCTCCAAGAAGGCACAGCAATTCTTAGTGTATATGCACCTAACAGAACATCCAAATATATATGGCAAAACTTTTGGAACTGCAAGGAGAAATAAATGAATCTCTATTATAGTTAGAGACTTTAAACCCATCTATTAGAAATGGACAGATCCAGCAGGCAGAAAAATCAGTAAGGACATAGTTAAACTCAAGAGCACCATCAATCACTGGGCATAATTGACATCAATAGACCACTTCATCCAACAATAGCATAATATACATTCTCCTCAAGCGCACATGGAACATTCACCAATATGTATCATATTCTGTGCCATATGACACACCTTAACAGGGGACTTCCCTGGTGGCGCAGTGGATAAGACTCCACAATCCCAATGCAGGGGGCCCAGGTTCAATCCTTGGTCAGGGAACTAGATCCCACGTGCATGCCACAAGTAAGAGTTCGCATGCCACAACTGAGGAGCCCGCCTGCTGCAACTAAAGGAGTCCACGTGTCGCAACTAAGGAGCTGGTGAGCCGCAACTAAGGAACCCACCTGCCACAACTAAGGCCCAGTGCAACCAAATAAATAAATATTTTTTTAAAAAAGACATACCTTAACAAATTTAAAAGAATAGAACACATAAAAAGGCTGCTCTCAGACCACAATAAAATTAAACTAGAAATCAATAACAGAAAGATAACTAGGAAATCCCAGAATATGTGAATATTAAACAACATACTTTTAAATAATACAGCGATCAAAGAAGAATCTCAGGAGAAGTTTTAAAATATTTTTAATTAAATGGAAATGAAAACACAACTTATCAAAATTTGTGGGATGCAGCAAAAGCAGTGGATCATAAAACTAAATATAAAACACAAAACTATAAAATGCCTAGAAGAAAACTGAGGAGAAAATCTAGATGACCTTGGGTATGGTGTTGATATTTTACCAACGTATACAACACCGAAGGCACAATCCAAGAAAGAAATAATTGATAAACTGGCCTCCATTAAAATTTAAAACTTTGGTTCTGTGAAAGACACTGCCAAGAGAATGAGAAGATAAGTCACAACCTAGGGAAAGTATTTGCAAAGAACACATCTGATAAAGGAATATTATCCAAAATATACACAGAACTCTTAAAACTAGGCAATAAGAAAGCAACTCAATTTAAAAGAGGGCAAAAGGTCTAAACAGATATATCAACAAAGACATTATCCAGACGGCAAGGAAGAATATGAAAAGATGTTCAGCATCATATGTCATCAGGGAAATGCAAGTTAAAACAGCAAGATATCAATACACACATATTACAATGGTCCATATCCAAAACTCTGACACCATGAAATGCCGGTGAGGATGTGGAGCAACATTGCTGGTGAGAGTACAAAATGGTACATCCACTTTGAAAGACAGTTTGAGTCTACAGCCTTACCACACTGAATATACCCAATCTCGTCTGAAAGACAGTTTGACAGTTTCTTACTAAACTAAACATAATCCAACCATACAATCCAGCAATAGCACTCCAAGGCATTTACCAGTCCACACAAAAACTTGCACACAGATGTTTATGGAAGCTTTATCCACAATTGTTAAAACTTGGAAGCAATCAAGTTATCCTTCAGTAGGTGAAAGAATAAATAAACTGTGGTACATCCAGACAAAGGGATATTATTCAGCACTGAAAAGAAATGAACTAAGAAGCCATAAAGAGACATGGAGGAAACTTAAATGCTTATTATTAAGTGAAAGAAGCCAATCTGAAAGGCTACATACTGTATGATTCCAACTATATTGATATTCTGAAAAAAGGCAAAACTTTAGAGACAGTAGAAATATCAGTGGTTGCCAGGGGTTAGGGAGTAGAGAGAGATGAGTGGGCACACCACAGAGGATTTTTAGGGCAATGAAACTATTCTGTACAAACTACAGTGATGGATACATGTCATTATACATTTGTCAAAACCCACAGAATGTGCAGCACCAAAAGTAAACCCTAAGGTAAACTATGGACTTTGGGTGATAATGATATATCACTGTAAGTTCATAGATTGAAACAAATGCACCACTGTTGTACAGGGATGTTGTGCATGTGTAGGGATAAGGAGTATGTGGGACTCTCTGCAATTTCCACTCGGTTTTGCTGTGAACTTAAAACTACTGTAAAATAAAGCTTACTAATTAAAAAATGAATAATAATGCAAAGACAATTAAAATTTATCAGGCAAGCACACATCCTCCACACAGACTAGAATACAGATTCCTTAATTCAAAAAAAAAGAAAAAAAAAAAGAAAAGAAATGAGCATCTGCCAGATAGGAGGCACTCTCCAAGCTACTAGGAATATAAAATAAGTGAGACCTAGATCCTACCAAATGGGGTGAGGATATAATCACATAATTATTAACGTGTTATGAGAAATTCTATAATAAAGATATGTGCAAAGTACTATGGAACACAGAGAAAGGAGATACAGCAGAGTTTCAGCATTTAATTTATCTGCTGAACTATGGGAGCTACCATCTGTGAAGATGAGGTATTACTACAACAAATGAATATGTTAATTTGTACAAAATTTACAGAGGCTTAATAGTAATATGAAAAAGGGAAAAAAAACTAAAGATAAGTTCGTACTTTAGAATTGTCCACCTAGATTCTTGCCCTTCTAGGGATGCAAGTGTTACCTTAAAAACAAATGGTTTTAATTCCCAGACATTTGCATGTAGACTGTCCTTATATTTTTTCCCTTTAATATAGCTCAGTGGTTCTCAATCTTTAGGATATATAAGAAATAGCATACAGGGTTAATGTATATCATAATTGTAGCTAAGCTTCAGAATTTTCTAGGGTTCTTTTGACCACACAATTTACTGGCTTCACATGGTGTTCTCTTAGGCCTCTACTAGTTTGTTTTAGGTATTTTCCCAGAGGATGTCGACAGTCGAACAGAATCTAACAAGATAAGATAAATTGTTTTAATTTAAATTTAAAATAAACTCACTCAAATCTTTTGAAATATGTGATTTCATGCTTAGATTGGGATTCAAGCATTCCATATAATCTGACAGGAAAATGCATAAAATGTGACATGTTACCAAAAAAATTCTCATCACTAATGTGTCACTGCTTAAAATATTTATACATAAAATTGAAACTAGTGAATAAGTAAGTTAAAAGGAGTTTTGACATGAACACAAATGTTGACTTACCATTGACAGAAATGGAAAGGTAGAAAATTACATTCAAGTTACCATTTCCCAAACACTATGATACTGCATACAAAACTGCTGAATTTCATCTATGTCCTGGCATCACTGCTCCCTAAATTTCTGTACAGCACACTTCAACTTCAGTCATGTCTACACTACTTTTTTGATGGCAGTTGGTTGATAATACTTGCTTTGCACATCATCAAATTCCCTACAGACATGTGGGTGTCGTGACTATTTAGATGGCAACATGTTGAAGTTAGAATGTCAGTATGGAGACCGGTTTCTCCTTGTTTTTATGGTCAAGGAAGGAAATGAGGAAGGCAGGGATTGTTTATTTGCTTTCAAGTCTTGCAAAATAGATGAGGATTTCCCAAACTGTGTTGTTAAAACATCAGTCTCACAGGATATTCCATGAAGAGTTCAATGGACAAATGACTTTGGTAAATGACAGGTAGCATGTCCCCTTCTTAGAGATTCACAAGGCACATTAAAATATTAGACAACTCTTAGAAGTTTAATAGTAAAGATATGTGTTTCACTCTGTTTAACCAGTGTGCCCAGACTTACTTGATTATGGAAGTGAAGGGTGGCAGTATATGCTATCCCAAAATATGTCACTTGGGCATAAGGATCATTCTGAGTTAAAGGCACCTGAAGAACAGCAGGGTGCTCTAATGTCCCTTTTTTCTTCCTGAAAACAGAAAATGAAACTTTCATGTGAGAGCTGCTCTCCCTATTCCAGGAGGAAAGAAACATCCTTACCACCAGAGATGGGAGTTGAGGCTGAAAGAATTCTATACAGACAGACCTTGTTAAAATAATTATCTCCCTTTATTCTTCCCATTTATTTTAATTATTTTCCACAATTGCCTCTCTTTGTTCAACCTAGTATAAAAACATTTAGATTTTGCCTATTCTTTTGGGTCTTTGTTTCCTTACGAGGGCTCCTGTGTCATGTAAAACTTATACTAAATAAATGTATTTTTCTCCTGTTAATCTGTCTTATATCAATTGAATTCTCAAGCCCAGCTGGAGACCCTAAGAGCTAGGGGTAAAATTTTTGCCACCACTACAGAACCCATTTTATTTAATGCTTATTAGCAACCACTGAGAATGACTATTTTTTAGAACACACTATAGAAAATGCTGCACCAGAGAAAAGCAGAGAAGTTATTTTTGCAAATGTGTCTCCCATTTTAAACAGAAATTCTTACTTTACAAAACAGATAAATGATGGGATTATTATTCAATTTTCATGAGCATACCACAGAATTATATTTTTTAAAAACTTCCCTTATACATTTAAAATGAACTAATAAACTTTCAGTTTGTTTTGATTAGTTAACTTATATGCAATTCTTTTAGAGAAAATACTAATTGGTCTTCTTAAAACCATCCAATGTCAAAATAATTCTTCCCAATCACACATGATATGGCCATAAAAAGTGAAGACTCCAGAATTCAATGACACATTAACTAACCAGGTCTTTTATTAAACACATTTATTAAAGTAACATGCACAAACTAAGCACTCAATAAATTCTAGTTGAATTGAATTGAATTGAATCACAGTATGCTTATTGGGACAAAACCTAAAAACAAATGAGGTACAGTCTTCTGCCCACGATGTGTGTTATAAAACAATTAGTACATTTGCAGTTGGTAAGTAGAGAAATTCTATCGGTGTAGAATGCAGAAGTTGTGTTGATTGAAACACAATTTTTTCCAAGGGGAGCCATAATAGTGGGGGAGAAGTAAACTCTTCAGCAGGAAAGGACAATGGTCTCTGCTTGGTAGCTGCACAGACAGGAGCCCTTTTGGTTCTATATTATTTCAAATGAGTGCCTGCACCCAGGATCCGTTCTCCAAAGAGGTGCACCCTAGCCTTTAAATGCTCTTCCTTTGCTCAGAACTCCAGTTCCAGTTGCGTTGTCTCTATGTTAGCAAGCCAGCATTTTCATTTTATTTTGCTTGTGTATTTTTAATATCCCATGAGGCAACACCCCCACAGCTGTTTTGCCTTCAGACACCATTACTGTCTTGGTTAAAGTTCTGGTTACAAACTAACATAAGTTTTAAGTGGTCTGCCTCAATTTTATTTTCCCATAAGCCTTGTTATTTTTAGTACACAATTTTTCCTAATAGGAGGTTTTCCAGGAATATAAATTTCATGTCCTATAAAAACTCCTGCAGTTATAAATTACTCTCTTAAGTGAATGAATGAGTAGTATGTTTTGATTATACAGGCTGTTGTTAGGTTGTTTCTCTAACCCAAGGATGTTCAGGGAGGAAAGGAGTTGGGAGTTTAGCTCTGTTATGGCTTGAATGACTCCAATATCCTCCTCACCCTTCCATTTGCTCTCACTTAGACTTGTTTCCTATTTCTAGAAAAATCATGCCCAACTCAGGGTTTCTGTAGATATTCTCTTCCTCGTCATTTAAATCTCAGCTCAGAGGTCACCCTCTCAGAGAAATCTTTCCTGATCACCTTACCTAAGGCTATAGTCTCCCAAACTTCTATTCTATCACATTTCTATTTTTCATTGCCTTCCTAACACTTAACATTTCCTGATTTTTGTTTTTGGCTAGTTGGACCCATGAAAGCCTGGACTACATCTGCCTTTTTGACTAGAGAGATGAAGCAGGAGACCAGGGTGCTCACAGCTGGAGGAATGGGCATAGTGAGAAGGCCCTACCACATATAATCCACAGCCTAAGTACCTACGTTTCTAGTCTCATTTCATACTGCTTTCCCTTACAGCTTCTTATCACAGCCATAGCCATTCTCTGGAAATTTCAGAGGAACAACCAGCCTCCTAGCTTGATCTCAGGCCACACCCACTCCTGCTAGTTCTTTGATAAATCCCCAATGTCTAGAAGATCTTGGCTTCTAGGAGGCACTACAAAAATATTTCTTGATTACATGACATAATAGAAGAAAAAATACTAATTGACAAATTAAGAGATTTTTCCCTGGCCACTTAAAATAACCCTTAAATAGTTGAATCTAGTCAATTTGTTTTTTTTCTCCCCTGTGTTTCTGTGCTCACCATCTGATTGGCTCTCAATGCATATAGATGAACAGACCTACCATAATTTAAAGTTCTTTTTGTTTTCTGTGTCTTCTTATGGAACATTCTGTTTCTTCTTCCCTGTTAGCTTTGTTGTTTTTTAAAAATCTATATCATCTAAAGGCGATGGTATAAAAACAAGTAGAGTTGAGTCAATGGATGCCTTAGTGACTCAAACAATTTGAGTATGGTATGTTCTAGTGGAAACACTTGCTCCAGAAGGGATACTAGATAACAGATTGAAGGATCTTAATATCCATATTCAGAGTATTTTCATGTCCATAGAGTCTTATGTCTATTATTGGCATAAAATAAATGAAAGTAAATTTTAGTCTTTAGGATTATTCTTTTAAATATACCATAAAATTCAAATTTTCCCCTTTTTTCCAAATCCAAGCTCCAGTTTCAAAGAATGATTCTCCAATGAAAAGAATTATCTCTATTCTAGATCTGTTAAATCAAAACTATGCTTTAGTTGGAATTCATATTTAGATAGTTTTTGCATAATAACAAAATCACTAATTAAGCCATAAGCATTTGAACCAGACGAATGGGTATTTTGGTCTACAAGGAACAAATGATATGAATATATATTTTAATTTTTTAATTAAAGTTATTATTTAGGTTGGTGTCATACAGCTACAATCACAGTCACAGATATGGGCACTAGTTTTAGTTGGTACATTTGTTCATTCACCTAACATCACTGAATAATATGAGTCATGATTATAATGTTCAAATTTAATACAGATGAATACTTCTATCTAATTAATATACAAAAGTTCAGGTATACACGTACTTTATTCTAGCTCAGCAGGAGCTTTAAGCCCCACCAGCTCCCATAGCTGCGCTACTGTCGTATTTTAATGGGGCTACAAAGTCATTACCTTGTCTCGCAACTGGGAAGAGACTTTGCTTCTCTGAATAGTAATTTCAAATGTAAACAATACCTTTAAAATAAAAATATTGGAACACTCTGAGCCTAGTGCAGCTGCAAATAAAAAAGATTAGAAAATTGAATGTTCCCAACTACAATGACAAATGAATTCACTATAGATGAAGCATTTTCTATTAACTGGTACCATGGGGACTAGATGACTTAGCTGTCAAGAAATTTCCCATGGGGTTGCTAGGCACAAATCAGTCCAACACTAATGAATCTCATCCTATTTACCTCACTTCTAAAACCATTATATAAATTGGTTCAATTCCGTATGGAGGATAAACACAGTTAGTGGGCTAAGGGATAAAAAAGGACAGGGAGAGCTTGGCGTTAACACACACTGGCAGTCTCACATACTTCTTGTTTACACTAGATCCACTACACAAGTATAAGCTAATAAATAGTAGTTGTTATAATTATGTTGTGGTTGTTATTATTATTATTTGATGATGATGATAAGTAATGCTTATGCTGCTAAGATGTACCAGGCTTTGTTCTACTAAGTGCGAAGTGCTACGTTTGTCAACTCACTACTATAAGCTCCATTTTAGCAATAAAAGAGACGGGATTTGAAGAAGTTAAGTAACTTGTCAGGGATCACATAACCAATAAACAGCAAACCCTGAACTCCCTGCTGAAACTGAGCTGGACTCTGTGGAGCTCCTAGGCACAAAAGCCTTTCTGTGTCCCCCCATTTCTTGATTACAGGAAACAGGCTTCATTCAGCCTCCATGACCTTCCCTGAGTTCCAACAGGCAGGTTCAAACAGTTGCTAATTAAACAAGGGAGGGGTTGCAAAGACAAGGGAGGAATAGTCAAGAAACAATAGTGCAGCCTTGGGGCAGGGTCCTGGTTCCCCTGCAAGGGATATACATAAGAATATCTTAGAGCTGTTTCGAAGATACTGAAGCACTCCCTATGTGGGAAAAGTTAACTGTATGCTGCCCACAAGCACGCAGACCCCAGACCCATTGGAACCAGAGGTTGATGATGATGACTCCCAGTTACTTCACCCCCAACCAATCAGAAGAATGTCCACGAGCTGATCACAACTTCTTTGAACCATTGCTACAAAACTCCTCACTATCCCCTCCAGGTCAAGACACAGTTTTGAGGGCATTAGCCTGCTGTGGCTCCCTTTGCCTGGCAAAGCAATAAAGCTATTCTTTTCTCCTTCACCCAAAACTCTGTCTCCAAGATTTAATTCAGTGTCGGGGTACAGAGGCTGGATTCAGCATCACTGCTCCAACTCCAAAGTCTGTCTTCCTTGCTATCATAATATATAACTGCATTGCACAGATAATCATTAAAATGTAATAGGGGTAAAAAGTATTATTTTCCTTCCAGTGATGTCAGGGCATGTGCTTTGCCCTTCTCAATGGATTAAATATAAACAGGTATAATAAATATCCTTACTCAATTGCATGGTTTTCATGCTCTTGGAAAAATGAGATTAAGTTGATCTCTAAGGTCCTTTCCAGTTCTCCAATTCTTCCTGACTTTCATCCTGAAGGTGTTTTGCTATAAGCAAGTCAATTTCTTCAACCACACCAGAAACAGAGAGCCATCATCCTGCTCCATGCAGGCTTCATCATCTATTGATAGAATAGACTGCTGTTGTGAAAAATTACCTGCCTCCCCTACACTGCAATATTTTTTAAAATTCCAGACATTTTAATTTTCTTGTGTTTTCTAAAGTGCAACACTATCTCCTTGTGTATTTCCAAAGTTCATGGGTCAAACTGTAAGGAAGGTGAAATCTGGCCACTGACAGAGCCTATGAAGTACCTCTAGAAGGCTTAGATAAGGGTAAATAAGGCCACAAACTAAGAGACAAAGAGGTGGTCAAGGTCATAGGCCTGTGACTATTGATTCATGGATAGAACAAATTCAAAAAGAGTTGTTTACAGAATGCTCTCAAAGCCTCTGTGGCTCTGTAAATCAAATTTATCTTTAATAACTACTTTAAATCCAATAAATATTCAGTTGTTTCAGTTGTTACCTCCTAACTGAAAATCAATTACTCAGTTTAGTGAGGTTTTGTCACTTGGTCTGATCTACCTGAAAACATGCAAGGCCAGCAAAGTCATGGTCAAGGAGACAAGCCCTGATAATTGCCTTCTTTTGCCCTCTCTGTAGATAAAAAGGCTTAAAAAAAGTCACCGATGTGGAGAAATGGTCCATTTTTTAAATCGAAGTATAACATATCGTAAAGTGCACAAATTTGAAATATACAGCTCAGTGGATCTTTACATATGTATAACCCTCTTTTAATTGCTACTCTTATAATCACACTGGAGTCTAGGACATCTCCAGCACTACAGAAGGTTCTCTTGTGCCCCCTCCAGGTCAATGTCCCCCACCAAGGATAACCACTATTCTAACCTTTATCTTCATGCATCCATCTTGCTTGTCTTTGAACTTTTAAAAATATGGAACCATACAGATATAGTGTGTATTCTTTTGCCTCTGATTTCTTTTACTCAACATTGTTTTTAAGATTCAGCTATGTTGTTCCTTGGTCGATAGCTCATTCTTTTTGATTGTTATGCAGTTATTCTATTCTATTCTGTAGAAGGATATTTAAGTTGCTTCTAGTTTGGGGCTATGCTGACTAATGGCAATAATGAACATTCTCATACAAATAATTTCTGTTGGGTAATGGCCAGGACTGAAATCGCTGGACCATAGTGTAGGTATATATTTGCCTTTAATAGATATTGCCAAACAATTTTCCAAAGTAATTGTGCCAATTTGATGCCTACCAGCAGCGTATAAGAGTTCCAATTGCTTCATATACTTGGCTGGTGTATCGATTTTAAAATTAGCTGAGGACAAGAACCATTCTCATATTTGCTTATGATCTCCATAGTTCTAGTCATTCCACAATTCCAACTATGGTCTTTATTTCCCAGAATTAAAGCAACCAGAAATGTTTATTCAGATAGTTAATCTGAACATCAGTGAAATGGAGAGAATTCTTTTTTCTTCAGATCAAATATAAACATTTTCTGATCAAACGTCCAATGGAGAAAAAAATGAGGTTTCTACTGGATGTGTATGCAAGAGTTTTACACTTGCTTCTTTAGCAAATGTCTGTGTATTTGAGCAGGCTGTCTGACAATGGCTTTCCACAGGAATTAAGCAATTAGATTATTCTGTTTTTTTTCCTTTGCAAACAAATTTGCCTTTAGCCAACACAGTGGGGAATGAGAGCTCCTCCTTCATAAAGGGAAGTCCTGCTTTATCCCATTCATCTTCATTAGCTGTCACAAGGGCTAATGTAAGAAAGTTCCACTTTCAGCAATTTATTCTTGAACCAATTTGATTATGAAGTTTGTGCACAAAAGGCCCATTTGTCAAAAATATAGAATGTACATGGTTGGGAGACAGAAGGTTTTAAGGAAGTGGCAGATAAATAAAACATCCTCTGAAATTAGCACAGATATGTCTGTGCTGCCTCACATTAATCTAAGAGAAAACAGACACTGTATTTCTCTAAAATTCTTACAAAATAATTTGCTTTCCCCTGGGATATAAAATGTATATACGTACATGTAAAAAATGTACGTATATAAATCCTACTCAGCTTCAGTTATTATTCTTCAAGAGAAGTTTATGACCCTCCTTCCTCAAAGTCTGATTATTGATTACACCTAGACATTCTTTCATATGCAACATTTTTTGCCATAAAAAGTGTCTAAGACCAGTCTCCTAGATGATCAAGCAAGTCAGTTCTTCAGATGTTTGATGTCTCTTCATTCTCTATTGCCATTTCTGAAGAAACTCTTTGCTTCTATAAGTACAAACACAACCTCTCTAAAAGCTTCCTCTTTTCATCTTCTCTTATAAATGTGAGTCTCACCCCATGAACTTCGTGAAATCACCTACTATAAAACAGAGCCACGGAAATTGCTTTTCTTTAGTCCAAAGCCCTTTTGTCTTTGGAAAGATTGTGTACCAAAATGCCACGATGGACTTATTTTGGGTCATCATGCTGGAATCCCTAATTTGTCATCTTTCAACTCCAGAGTGTTTTCATGGGCCTCTCTGCTCTACCCTATCTTCATCTGTTTCTCTCTAATTTCCTGGCCCTCTACACTTCCACCTTTCTACCAGCTCCTTCTTATCTTCACTTAAATATGCTAATATAAACCCCATTTTTCAAAACAAAACAAATTCTCTACCCTCATCTCCCTCTTCAGCCCCTGTTCTCTCTCACCCTTCCACGGCCAAATTTCTTGAAAGGGTTGCCAGGATTCTATTTTCTCACTTCCTAATCAGCTCTCAGTCTACTCAGATCTTTCTTCTGTCCTCACCACTCTATGCAAAGTTTCACTCTATGACAATGTTCATCATTAACATCATCATTGCTAAATCCAGTTAATAATTTTTAGACCTTACATTTCCTTACATCAAGAGAACAACTGACCATTCCCTCCTCTGGAAATACTTGTTCTGTCTGGCTTTGTGGCATGACTGTCTCCCGGTTTTTCCTTCTGATTACACACTCCCTTTTCCTTTACAGCCTCCTGTTCCTCTACCTACCCCTTAGAAGTTGGTGTTCCCAGGGTTCCCTGCACCTTCTTCTATTCTCACACCACACCTACTCCCCAGACATTCCCATCCACTCACATGAATTAAATTCCCAACTAGAGCACTCCACTTCCCATAGAGTAGTGGGGACAAATGCAACATGGATTTCGAGGTAATAGGGACATGAGAAGATAGAAACCTGCCAATCTTTTCAAGAAATACCCTTATGTAAGTAACTTTCAAATCTCTCTCCTGAATTCCAGACCTGTTAAGCTAATTCCTACATCTTCACTCAAACTCATTGTCTTCCCACCCCTCCTCAACACTTGCTTCCAAATTTCAATGAATGGCATCACTATCCACTCAATAAGTAAACCACAGTCTGAATGATCTCATTGTCTCCACCTTCTCCCTCATCCTTCCCAGTCACTCAAGTTGTGTTAATTCTAATAATAACAAGTAATATTTTATTGAGTGATTACTATGTGCCAAGGGCTGTGCAAAAAGCTTTTACGTGCATTATGTAGTTGAATTCTTTATTATTCCCATTTTTAGAGATGAGGAAACTTGACCTTAGGGATGTTAGCTAACTTGCCAAGTTGTTCACCTAAAAAATATGAAGTGAAAATTCAGAAAGCCATAGTTTTTAACTATTATGCTGTGCAGCCTCCTAAACATTTTTCAAATCTGCATAGCTACATCCCTAAGATAAGTCATTGTCATCATTCATTCATATTCTTTCTCTCTCTCTCCACCTTGCTTGGATTTCTAAAACAGACTTTTAATATATCTCCTTGAATTTATTCTGCCTCTATTTCCACACCAAAAGGAAACTGTCAAAACATAAATCTAATCAAGTCATTCCCTGCTTCAAAATCTTTTAATGGTTTTTTATTGTCCTCAGTGGAAAAATTCAAACTCCTTACCATGGTTTACATGGTTCTGTGATTGGACCTCTTCACTATGTCTCTTGCCACTCTGCTTACCCTATACACCAGCTGCACCAAACTTGTTTCACGTGTCCCGTGAATTCTAACCACAAGGCCATCAGACTATTTTCTCTGTATGAAATAATCTGCCACACCTACCCCATTGTCTGTGGCTAGATCCTATATTTCCTTCAGTTTGTCACTTCCCCCATCCTCAGCAGACAGGTCAGACTCTTCAGCTATGCGTCCCCACTGTACCTTATACTTCCTCTACTATTCTTTATTTAATTATTTATTACAATCGTTTTCTTTTCTTAATTTTAAACTCTTTGAGGACAGAGGTAATGTTGCCCATTTTCCATCACATTTCAGTGCCTAGCACAGTGCCCAGTACAGAGTATCTATCCAATAAATATGTATTGGATAAATTAAAAATTCATTAATTAATTGCTATTATTCCCTATTTTCTCCCTCCAGAAGTAGTTACGCCCCCCCAAAAAAAGTTATCTGTTTGCCTCCATCAGCAACTCCTGACACCTAATTTTCCATATATCCATGCACTGTGCAAGACATTGCAAGAGGTACACAGATGACCAAGATAGAGTCGCTGCTGACAAAGTCCCAAACAGCTGGGGAAAAAAAGATAAAATATGATTAATTCCAGCAGGATTATGGGTGGTGTCCTTTGAAATGAAGCTTTAAGATGGGTAGAATATCTATAAATGGAGATGGAGGCAGGGCTCCTAAATATAGACAGAGTCTTAGGAAGACAGCAAAGCTAGAGAATAAGGCCTATGAAAACTTGACTAGCAAGGACTGGGAGGAGTATGAGTAATCTAGAGCTTAGGGAATGACAACCGGGAGTAGATAAACCAGAAAGATATTTTGGAGTCATATCATGAAAGGCCTTGACACCAAGGGAAGAACTGTATACATATTCAGTAGTCAGTGGGGAGCCAACAAACAGTTTCAGCAAAAGAATGACATGATTGGAGCTGGGTTTTATGAATATTTTCTCCCAAGATGTGCAGAATAGACTAAGGCAGGAAGACACTAGAGGTGGGAAAATTCCCACACTTCATCAAATCAAGTTCAAAAATCAATGGTGGTGGGGGGGAAGCAATGAATTGAGAGATTGGGATTAACATATATACACTACTATATATAAAATAGATAACTAATGAGAACCTACTGTATAGCAAAACAAAAAATCATGATATCGCTTATATGTAGAATCTAAAAAAAGGTTACAAATGAACTTATCTACAAAACAGAAATAGAGTTACAGACGTAGAAAATAAACTTATGGTTACTGGGGGGGGGGGCGGTAAGAGGGGGAGGGATAAATTGGAAGACTGGGATTGACATATATACACTACTATATATAAAATAGATAACTAATATGGACCTACTGTATAGCACAGGGAACTCTACTCAATACTCTGTAATGGCCTCTATGGGAAAAGAATCTAAAAAAGAGTGGATGTATATATGTGTATAACTGATTCACTTTGCTGTACACCTGAAACTAACACAACATTGTAAATCAACTATATCCCAATAAAAATTTTTAAAAATCAATGGTAAGAAGCACCATTGTTTGATTTAGCACTGAAAAGGGAACATAAATGTCCAAGATGGAGAACCTATTAAGAAACTGAAAGTGAGGAATGTGGTCTCTGCTCTTGAGGAGCTTCTACTGCAGTAGCAAAAGCAGAGAGTGTTATAAAGAATTAAAGTGTGATGGGGGAAACACAGAATGGAAGAACAAACAAGAGTCTAAAACTTGGCACTGGTCTAGGAAGGGAGAAAAACCTTTCCTACAAAACTGAAATACAAAGCAATTCTTATACAAATTGGTAGTCTGAATCACACTATCAGCGTGATCCAAAATATCTCAGAGAATTTAAGAAAAAGGACAAAAGAGACACCGTAGAGTTGGAATTTATACAACTTGGCAAACGGTTTGATGTGGTGGGGGATAAAGAAGAGGGAGAGGGCAAAGTGACTAAGAGTTTATCCACACGGACCAGGCAGACAGAGAAGTCAGGAGTAGATACTGTTCAGGAAGGGACATGAGTGTAGTTTTGTACAGCTTGCACGTCAATTTTCCACTGGGATACCCAGGTGAAAGTTTATAACAGGAAAATGGAAACGCAGATTAAGAATTTAGGATTACATTATGTTAAAAAATCAAATCCTGTATGTTGTTGCTTATTGGTTGGATACAAATGCACAGAAAAATCTGTATAATAACACATGTCCCACCCTCTAAACCCAAGAGACATAGCAGATGTTGTAAGAGTAGATGTTGGTGGGGAGAGAAAATTTCATGTTTTACTCTTTATATATTTATGTTATTTGAATTTTTATAATGATCATGTGCTCAAGTATTCTGTAATTTTATAATCTTTGATTTAAAATATTTGGCGCTAGAGACATAGATCGTGATATCCCTGGCATAAAAATGATAGTAGAAAATGCAGGAGAGGATACAACTGGACAAAGACACAACTATAAAAAGATAAAATAAGTGGTCTAAGGATTAAGTTTGGAAACATAGAGTTAGAAGAAGACAAGACCAACAAACGAAGAAAATATCTGTCCAAAAAGTAAATGGAAAACAAATAATATGAAACATCACATAAAATAAAAGAGAAGTTGGGGAAGGAAAACAGAAACAAATTACTATGTGTCACGGGTTCGAGCCCTGGTCTGGGAAGATCCCATATGCCGCGGAGCAACTAGGCCCGTGAGCCACAATTGTTGAGCCTGCGCGTCTAGAGCCTGTGTTCCGCAACAAGAGAGGCTGCGATAATGAGAGGCCCACGCACCGCGATGAAGAGTGGCCCCCACTTGCCGCAACTGGAGAAAGCCCTCGCACAGAAACGAGGACCCAACACAGCCATGGATAATAAATAAATAAATAAATAAAATTAAAAAAAAAAAAATTACTATGTGTCAGACACTGTGTTAATGACAGAACGGAGATAGCTGTCATTTACTGAAGATTCCTTATTCATCAGAAACATGCTCAGAACTTTATAGTAATAATTTCATTTTATATTCCTAAGAAACCTGAAGGTATATATAAAAGTTCTCATTTGGAGATGTGGAAACTAAGGCTCAGAGAGGTTCAAATTTAAGATTTCATAGCTAGTTTAGTTGAAGAGTCCAAGTTCAAAGCCGGTTCTAAATTCAGAGACCTTGCTCGGAGTTCTGGCCATTTGCTTTTACTTGGAAACAAGGAGTATCAAAAGCTATAGAGAAGTAGTGAAAATGATAACTAACAGAAGAGGATTAAATTGAGTGTTTATAAAATACTTACTGATTTTTGTGACCAGTATTTCTGAGACCCACATTTCAGTGAGTGAAGGGATTGAAATCCAACCACAAGAAAGTAAAATGCAAATAAAGCCTTGGCAGTTACAGGAGTAAGAGTAATTTTTTAATGTGCCATTAAAGAGAGGATTGTTTACGGTTAAAGAAGTAAGAGAGGGGGCACAATTAATGAAGTGATGTCCTGGAAGAAGAGATGGGGTCATACCATAGATGGAAGGTCTAGGCTTGGAAGATATTGCATCCTGAGAGAAAGAAGTAAGAAAGAGAAAGAGAGAATGAACCTCAGTGGAATGAATTGAGAGCTTCTACTGATGACTTCAAACCAGAGAGGCTAGTATAGAATTGGAGGCTTAAGGAATATGGAGAAGATTTTAAACAATCACTGTGAGAAATATGATAGAAGTCAACAACAACCTGTGATCAAAAAGTTGCTGAATGGCAGAATGAATCTGAAAGTAGCAGGGATTTTATAGGTACATTTATCCAGATTTTTAACTTTATTTTGCAATATACAATAGTCTAATACTCTAGGGAGTAGCCTATAGGACTTAAAAAGTTCATCGTTACAAAATAGGTGGTAAAGCCAGAAATCAGATATGGATCTAGAGTTTATCAGGCTTTAAATGAAGCCCTTGTTCTGTAACTTGCTACCTCTGTAGTGTTGGGAATTTTATTTCACCTCTAAGTCTCAAATTTTAAGTCTGAGGAATCAAGACAGTAACAGTGCCTATCCTCCTAATTTGTTGTGAGAAAAGAGTGTTTGCACAACAGAGTATTTAGCACTCAATATTATAATCAAAATTAAGTAAAGGGAGAACTGAGAGAAGTATATCAAAGGACTAAAAGAAAAGATGAGGCCAGGAGCTAGTTAAGGATGAATGATGGAGTAGAAGAGGAAAAAGACGAGGTCGTGGTTAGAAGAGGAAATTTCAAAATTTGAGATCTTGCAGGCAATGCAGGTTTTTTTTTTGGTTTTTTTTATAAATTTATTTATTTATTTTTGGCTGTGTTGGGTCTTCGTTTCTGTGCGAGGGCTTCCTCTAGTTGCGGCGAGCGGGGGCCACTCTTCATCGCGGTGCGCGGGCCTCTCACTATTGCGGCCTCTCTTGTTGCGGAGCACAGGCTCCAGACGCGCAGGTTCAGTAGTTGTGGCTCACGGTCCCAGTTGCTCCACGGCATGTGGGATTTTCCCAGACCAGGGCTCGAACCCGTGTCCCCTGCATTGGCAGGCAGATCCTCAACCACTGCGCCACCAGGGAAGCCCCGGCAATGCAGTTTTGACTGATGTTTGACTAAGCTCAAACCAGGTAATTAAGTAATTTTTTTTAATGGAGGCCACTGGAACTGAGGCATCTGAGAATCTGGAAAGGGAGTATAAAGATGTTCCCAAGGGAGGTGCTTCAGGACTGGTAATAGAAAGAGAGATCAGTGATGCAGTAAATCATTAAGAATAGTAGGAAAATCTCTATATGTTGTTTATAGGTGGCTGAGACAAGGAATAAGAAAAAAATGATGTAAAGGAAACTCAAAACAAGGAATTATTAAGGGAGAGCAAAGAATATATAAATTGTCTTTCTGGAAATAGAACATAAGAAAAGTATTGTCAAGAATTTTGAAGGGTTCTGAGATTTAACCCTACTTGCAAGCAGCAAATTAGCTGCCACACACAGCTTCATGGGTACTGGCAGAAGAAACAAGATTCCTTTATATCTATACATATAGATATATATAGATACAGATATCTAAAGATATATAGATAGTTTTATAGCAATAGTAGTAGCCAGAGTATTATCATTTTCTTGTGCCATTTCAGGACATGCAATTCCCTCATGGGGATATGAAAAGGGCAACACCTGCACACTCAGCAGGTTGGAAATGCAGAAGAGGAACCCTGAGCTTTGGGAACCCAAACCTTTTGTGATGAGCCTGCCCTTTGTTCTGAAGGGAGACACTATCTTATCTTCCAAGGCTGTTTGCTATACAAATATCCTTGAAAAGATAGTCTAGACAAAGGCAGCCAGTGCCTCTACTCACAAGATATGCAGAAACACAAGAGACCTGTGGAAAACTGTCTCCTAATAAGTATTTTCTACTGGAAAGGAAATATTATCAGACAAAAAAACAGCTTTTAATTAATGCAAGGAGATAAAAATAGAGTCACCATAGTTATACAAGTTTAATGTCTTTTCATGACAATTCCTTCTCCTAGGGATTTTTTTTTCTTTAAACTAGTATGTTAGAGCTTGGGGCTTCTTAGAGGCTTCTACCTCCTTGGTTCCCACACTCATTCTCACCTATAAGACTCAGTGTTTCGCAGGCTCCCTGTCTATTTATTCAATGACTAAAATCATAAAGCATGCTGCTTCTAATTGTAGAAAAGTTATTTGCTACTTACAGAATTCTGGCATTGATATATCACTCCCTTCTACTATTTGTTCACTTGTGTATTAATTACCCCCAGCTCTTAGGCTCCCATAAGAAACACATTTCTTGAAAACTTCCAAAACTGACATGGAAATTCTGTTTATCTGAGAGTTCATACAAAAGACTAGAACTGAGTTGTATATGCTTCTTCATGAAGTGAACGACTAGGGATAGTGGAAATTCAGAAAAAGAAAGCATTATTATACATTTGAAAAATCACATATTAAAAGCAACCTACCAGCATCTTCTTTGATCATATAAAATATTTTAAATGATTCCACAGCAACTGAACTTACCTGTAAATAATTTTACCCATGTGATACCATGAGTTTTGAGCTTTGCAAAACATAGCATTTTTCACTGCATAATACCAGAAAATCCCTGAGAAAGTGAAGGTTTGGTCACAAATCCCTATATAATCTGCTTTGTGAAAAACATCTGGGTTTTTATGATCATCTGCTGCTAAGCACTGAATGGGCCCAATGTCTAAAAGGTTGACAGTGTTTTACTTTTTATTTGGAACCATACTGTCAGCTCCTGTTATATTTCTTACCCTTCCAGAAAAAGGCTAAGAATAAAAATTAAACTTTATTATTTCCTTTAGGCAAGGGCAGTTTCCTTTTTATACAGGCAATAATAATGGCAATTGTTCCCATAGCCTGATATAGTATGCCAGGTGTCAGAGAAAAACCAGACCCTGACAGTAGTTTAAACAATAAAAACAGATTGTTATTCAGGACTACTGCAATAGGAGAAAAAATATCTCAATATAGAACTGGGCTCCATTCTGAATGCAACAAGTTAAAAACTGGAATTTATAGCCTAGGAGAAGAGTAGAGGGGTCTGTGGATGAAAAATTAACTCAGAGGGTAGCATAATTCTTGCTACACCAACCTAACAGGATTCTTGCTGAAGGCAGGTAAGGGTGATCAGACATCACCAGGGAGATGGTGGGTGATGAGAAATTTGATCACCTGTCAAGAGTGATCAGATATCAAGAGTGGAGTATTCTGGCTAAACTGACTTGACAGGATTCTTGCTAAAACTAGACTTTACAAGGATGGAGACAGAGGCCGAAGGGTCAGGTTAGTCGAGCAGAGGGCTCAAAAGAGCATGACTATAAAGTTTGGTCAAGGAGAGAATCGTTGTCACAGTCACTCATTTCACCTTCACAATAATACCTTAAGGCATATGCTGTTAATTTCCCATTTTAAAGATGTGAAAACTGAGGCACAGAGAGGTTAACGACTTGCCCAAGGTCCCATGCCTGGTAGGATGTAAAACCAGAGTTTTTTTTAATTGAAATATAGTTGAACTACAATATTATATTAGTTTCAGGTGTACAACATAGTGATTCGATATTTTTATAGATTACGCACCATACAAAGCTACTACAAAATTATGGACTATATTCCCTGTGCTGTACATTACACCCATGTGACTTTTTTATTTTATAACTGGTCATCTATACCTCTTAACCCCTTCACCTATTTCGCCCATCCCACCCACCCCCTCCCCTCTGGCAACCACTAGTTTGTTCTCTGTATCTGTGAGTCTGTTTCTGCTTTTAAAGCCAGGATTTGAATCCCGGCAGTCTGGTTTTAGACTTTGTGTGCCTTGCAAGGACGGTACTACTAATAGTGACATTTATTGAGCAATGACCATGTTCCAGTCACGGGGCTAATTGATTTGCATGCTTGATCTCACAGAAGTCTGAAAACAACTCTGTAAATTTGGTTTTACTATTATTCCCATGTTACATATGACAAAACTGAGGCTTCAGGAGGTCAACATAGGTCATATAGCAAGTAGCAGTGGTCATATAACTATTAGGAGCAAAGGTGGGATTTAAACCCAAGGGTTTTTTTCTTTTTTTTCACTCCAGAGCCCATATTCCTAGCTTTCTCTTTCTGATCTTTTTTTTTTTTCAGTTATTAAATATGTATAGAGCTTCTACTAGGCACTGTGCAAGCAGTAGGGCTATAAGAGCAGGAAAGACCAACCCTGCCTTCCCAGAGTTTAGTCTATGGGAAAGATAAGCAACCTTTGGCAATTGCAACCTAGAAGAATAGATGCTGAATAGGACTAGTTACAGGTGCTGTGAGAGTAGAGAAGAGGCACCTAACCCTGGTTTGAGGGACTAGAGAAGGCATCTCAGAAGTCACAGAAGGCATGGAGAGCAAGCAACATCTAAGCACAGGTCTGTCTCACCAAAAAAAAAAAATGTGGAATGGGCAGGGGTTGGCCAGGTGGCTGAATTGAGGGAAATGTGTTCCAAGCTGAGGAAAGAGCCTATGCAAAGACTTCAAGGTCAGTATGAACAGAGCACAGGGTGAAAAGGAACACACTGTGATATGCTAGAGAGGTAAGAAGGGATAGGATCATGAAGGGTCTTGTTGGCCACTGATGAAATTCACACTTAATTCTAAGAGCAGCAGGAAACCAATGAAGAGTTCAAGCAGGAAAATAACATGGTTCAATTTGCATACTGGGATGACCTCTCAGACTGCATCATGAGGACTAGTTATCTGGAAGGAGAGCTAGACTGATAGAAGGAAGGCCAACTATGAGATGGTCAGGAATACAGACAAGTGGGCAAGTGGAAGTTACAAGAGTGAGACATAAGTGGTTTTGAAAGTGATTTCCCAAAGTAATTCAAAATTTCTAGGACTTGGGACTTCCCTGGTGGCGAAGTGGTTAAGACTCCGCCTGCCAATGCAGGGGACACGGGTTCAAGCCCTGGTCGGGGAAGATCCCACATGCTGTGAAGCAACTAAGCCCGTGAGCCACAACTACTGAGACCGCCCGCCACAACTACTGAAAGCCCGCACGCCTAGAGCCCGTGCTCCGCAACATAGAGAAGCCACCGTGATGAGAAGCCCGCATGCCACAACGAAGACTATCCCCCGTTCGCCAAAACTAGAGAAAGCCCGCGCACAGCAAAGAACACCCAATGCAGACAAAAATAAAATAAATTTATTAAAAAAAAAAAATTTCCAGGACTTGGTAATTGGTAGGGCTGTCAGAGGAGGAATCAGATGACAAGCAGATATGCAGCTTGGAAATCTATTCAAAAAGGAAGGCAATATAAGAGAAACAGCAGGCTTAAGAGGGAAAATAATTATTTCTGTTTGAGAAATGCTGAGCTGTATGTGCTCATGAGACACCCAGATGGACAAGTTGCTTGCGTGGATGGTAAGATTGGAGCTCAGGAAGTTCTGGAGATAAAGATGTGGGAACCATCCTCATGCAAATAATAGTTAAAGCATTAGGGCTTATGAGATCACCCAGAGAAAGTGTGCAGAGGAAGGAGGAAAGTAAGAATGGGAGACCAGTCTTTAAAGGTTAAAAGAGAAGATTTCCAAGAGACTGAGAAAGACTGGCCTGAAAGATGGGAGGAAAGCCAGGTGTGGGCATCACAGGGGTCAGGAGAAAAGATTTCAAGAAGGAAGGAGGGACCACCATGTCAAATGCTGAAAGGACAAGTAAAAGAGGACTAAAATTAGGTCCCGTGGGTTCACCAAAAGAATAGATTTTTGTAGCTTACAAGAAGCTGCTAGAAGACAACTACACTCCTGTCTTTTATAGAGCTTTGAAGAATTTATGCTAATCTCCTGAGTTTGGGGGATGTGTATGAGTGAAGGCCTCAGGGAGCAGCAAGAGGAGAGAGTGAGAGTATTCAGATTAAAAAAGAGTTTGGAAGTGGTCCAGTGGTTAGGGCTCTGGGCTTCCACTGCAGGGGGCATGGGTTCAAACCCTGGTCAAGGAACCAAGATCCCACATGCCTTGCAGTGCAGCCAAAGAATCACGAGACAGCTTGCTTCCTCTACTCTGCTCTTCACATGTGTGAGGATACAACCGTGGTCGGCCACCTGCAAACCAGAAGAAGGCTCTCACCAGCACCCAACCATGGTGCCTCCCTGCCCTCAGACTTCCAGCCTCCAGAACTATATGGGAAAGCAGAACCACCAAAAGGAGTGATGACCAGCAATCTCATGAGAAGTCTGGATTTTATTTCTCATGCCTCAGGACATCCAGTTGGGAACTCCACACCAGCTCCTGGGATCAGACTTTCATCCACTTAATACCCCTGTTTGCCTGAACTACTAGAGCCAGTCCTAGCTAACCACGAATGGCTACCCAGAGGAAACACCTGGTGAAAGATTTCAATCCTTACATCAATCCTTACATTTCAATCTTTACCTGCTATATCTGTAGAGGGTATCTGATCAAGCCAACTACAGTGACGGAATGCCTCCATACCTTCTGTAAGACTTGTATTGTCCAGCACTTTGAAGACAGCAATGATTGTCCAAGGTGTGGCAACCAGGTTCATGGGACAAACCCGTTAGAAATGTTGAAGTTGGATAACACATTAGAGGAAATTATATTTAAGTTTGTCCCTGGACTACGAGAATAAGAACTTGAGTGGGAGTCTGAATTTTGGAAGAAAAACAAGCCTCAAGAAAATGGACAAGATAATACTTCAAAAGTTGACAAACCTGAAGTAGATGAAGAAGGTGATGAAAATCAAGATGATAAAGACTATCACAGAAGTGACCCACAGATTGCTATATGTCTAGATTGTTTACGAAATAATGGACAATCAGGGGACAATGTAGTAAAGGGTTTAATGAAGAAATTCATTTGGTGTTCTACACATGTAACTGTGGGAACTATTAAAAAATTTCTAAGTTTAAAACTAAAACTTCCAAGTTCTTATGAGCTGGATGTGCTGTGCCATGGTGAAATTATGGGGAAGGATCATACTATGGAGTTCATCTACATGACAAGATGGAGACTAAGAGGCAAAAACTTTCGGTGTCTGAACTGCTCAGCTTCACAAGTCTGCCCTCAGGATGGCCCTTTGTATCAGTCATACCCCCATACCCCATGGTATTGCAGTATCGACCAAGAATTGATTTTGGTTAGACCACGAGGGCTAGATCCCACTGAACGAATCCTGCGCTATGTGTTTACTCATCGATAGACTGCACAGTGAATGGTGTGTGGACTGGAGGGACACAACCAGATTTTCAGCATGCGAATAAGACTGTTGTCTGTCTCTAGATTGTCAGTTGCATTTATGTTGTTTCTATTAAGAGCAAACCAAGTGCCATTCTGCTACTGAACCATCTGCATAAGGTATCTGTGCTGTCTCACAGTGTACAAGTCATGGTTGAAATCAGTTAGGTGTGTAGCCATGATTCAGTCTTCTGAATATTTTGCTTGCCTGTTCTAAGACTGTTCTAATGTTTGATTACACTAGTAATATGGCTCAATCTTTGTGGTGTTGCTGTTTTCACATACTTACTATTTGATTAATTCTTGTTTAAATAGAGTACTGTACAAGGAACTAATAATTATTATATCTTGAAATTATTCTGTATGGGAAATATATTTAGAAAAGTGGTCCTTGAGCCACTGTCCTGTTTTAAAAAAAAAAGAGTTTGGAGGTCGAAGCAAGGACACAAGCACTGCCTGGAAGCAAGCTTGTGTAGAGACTAATACTGTGCGGTTGTCTAGATTGGGTTTACCTTCTTTGCCTCATCAATAAAGCAGGTTGTTGTGAGGTTTAAGAGAGCTAATTGGTGTAATAGGTTTAAACAATGCTTGGTACACAATAAGCATACTGTGTTAGCGCCTCTTAATATCTCTTTATTTTCTGGGGTCTCCGTAAACCTTCAGAATTCTGATGAAATCTTTGAGCAGATGAGCCCCTACTACCAACTGAGATTGGATTCTCTCCAATCTGGCAAAAAAAATTTTAAAAGTGTTTAGAGGTAGACTTATGTTGATCCAAAAGAAAAAGGGGGGAAGGGTAGAGAGGACTGGCTATGTCACTACAGGAAGCAGTGAAGTCTGTGAAAATAGACCAGGCCTTGGAAACTACCTGTGGCCCACAACCTAGTTTATAAATAAAACAGCCACACCCATACTATTACGTAGTGTCTATGACTGATTTCATGCTACAATAGCAGGGCTGAGTAGTTGCAATAGAGACAGTATGGCCCTCAAAGCTTAAAGTATTTAGTATCTGGCCCTTTACAGAAAAAGTTGCCAACACTTGGTATAGTCAATACTTTCAAAATATTATGAAAGCACTATAGAGAAAAAAGTTAAAGCACTTGGTAATTTAATTTATTGTAAATTCTATATAAATTAGTTGTATGATTTGGCTGCTCAAAAGTGAAATTAAACCATAGTTGGATTGCTACAAATATAGGATCCAGAATGATGGAGGAGATAGCTGACCAAGCTGGAAATATTATGCTGAGCTAGAAGCAGTACTATTGCAATCTAGAGCAGCACCTTCCAAAAGAACTTTCTGCAAAGATGAAAATGTTCTTACATCTGCACTGTCCAATACAGTAACTGCCAGCCACCTGTGGACACTGTTTGAATAAGGAACTGAATTTTAATTGTATTTAATTTTAACTAATTTAATCACATGTGACTAGTGGCTACCATATTGGATAGTGCAGATATAAAGTGTTCAGCATCACAGAAGTACTTCTGTAATAAAAAGAAAACAATTTAATTCAACAGACCTTTTTAGTCCTTTGTTCTGGGGATACAAAAGTAAGATTCAATTAAAATATAGCAAGTATATAGATGCCCACAAAACTAAAATACATGAATATAAATGCCATTATGATAGATAAAAACTGAGTACCCAGTATGTGCCAGGATTTAGGCAAAGTTCTCAACATTTACTATTTTATTTAACCCTTCAAGAAATCGGTGAAATAAATAATTATCATCCTAAATTTCATATTTTAACAAAACACTGAGCACTAAAAAAGACGAAATATGCAAGACCACAAGTGATAATTGAGTTTCAAACATAAATCTGCCTGACTCTCACACCAAAGGTTCTTTCTACATAACAAAGAATGAATTATATATCGTAGGAATACAAATAAGGGAGAAATGTATTCTGCTTTTAGAGGGTCAGACTTCTGGGATAGGGAGAGCCAAAGATAGCTAGGGAGGATAAGTGATATTTAAGCTGAATCTTGAAAGAGAAGGAGTTCTCCATAAAGATAAAAGGAAAAGACCGTTCAAGGCAACAGGGAACAGCATGAGGAAAAGACACAGAGCTGTTGAAGGGCCCAAGAGTTGTGGGTAGAGCATGGGATCATGACCTTCAGTAGATTACTTTTTGTGTTCCTTCTATATGCTACATACTGCTATACTATATACACACATTATCCTAAGCATTGTGGAACGTAAGATAAAACAAATGATCAAGACACAATCCCTGCTTTTCACAAACACATAATGTAATAGAGGAGACTAACAAATATACAACCAGGCTGGTTGAGATACTAGAGTTACACATTACCCTGAGAGATCAGGGATTGAGCCTCTAAATCATTGGAATGTGATAAAGCCTCAGACTAAGTAAGCTTTAGGTTTGTATCAAGTATAAGACACTAATAAGGATGGCAGGGGAAAAAAACCAACCAGAATGGTCAATGGAATGCTAACAGAAGGAATTTGTGAGGAATTGGGAGATGTTTAGTCTGAAAAAAGTCAAGGTGAGAAGCACATGACTTCTATCTTTCAACGTATGAAGGAACATCATGGAGCAAAAAGACCAATCTTACTCTATATGACCCTAGATAGTTCTACACAATGAAAATTTTGCTAGCAGATGACAGGATTCTCTCCTTGACTGAACTTTCATCTGGCTTCTCTGCATTTTCTTTTTGTCTAGATCCAAACTTGGGCTCTGTCCTTGGCCCATTTAGTCCAGTGTTAGCAAAAATAGTGCTGGGTCTGTTTAGTGAAAATTCCCCACCCTTGATAGCTGATCAAATTCCTGACCCATCACCCCTGTAGGGGTGGAAAACTTTTCCCTTCTTCCCTTCTAGGTTTGTTGGCTGGTCTAATAATAAAATTGACATAAGACAGATTAACAGGAGAAAGACAATTCTAATTTTGCACATATAAGAGCCCCATAAAAATATGAGACTCAAAGATGGGACCAAAGCAGACAACTTTTTTATACCTTTCACACAAAGAAACAGTAAATCTGTGAAGAATTGAAAAAACAAAGTATGGGCTTGGGGTAGTAAATTAGTGAAGAAGTTAACAGTTTGCTTTTATACTCTTCTCAGCCCTTAATTCCCTCTCTCTGGTGATGAGGACACCTTTACCCTCCTGGTACAGGAAGGGCACCTTTCACATGGGAGATTTATTTCCTTTTTTCAGGGGGACAAAGAAGGGTCAGAGTGTGTTTCTTGCAACAACTGTTTCTCAAGTAATTTTAATTCAAAATGATCAATATGCCCAAAATGACATATTTTGGAGTGGCATATTCTGCTCCCCTTTGCCCTCAATATATTATCACCCTGCCTTGACTGCAGCAAGAATCCTATCAAGTCAGTTTAGCCAGAATCCCCCTTATCCTTGATGTTCCCTGTTGGTAACTTTTATCCACTGACCCCCACTCTGCTCCTTGTCTATAACACCCATTTGTCCTTCTTATATCTGGAATTGAGCACAATTCTATACTGAGGTCTGTCTTTCCCTATCACAATAGTTCCTGAATAAAATTTGCCTTCACCAGTTTAATTTCTGTTCAGATGATTTTCTTTGACACAGAACAGTCTGGAAATGTCACGAGTTGCCTCAAGAAGACATCTATCTCTAGAATAGTCCAAGGAGAGGCAGTGAAAAGATAGTAACCATAGAGGTTGTCCAGAGACACTGCTCTAGATTCAAAGATGATCTTCTGCCCCTGATATTCTGGGATTCTAGCATAGAGCTGGCATCAACATTCCACTAATTTTTCTTGTAGCTCAACTGCAATCACTTTTCTGATCAGTTCTTCAAATTGAATCGGAGATTGTGTATATTCATTTGCAATAATTTAGAAGTATAATTTGTTATTCAGGAAAGAAATTCATTCTATTCTCCAAATTTTTTATCCTGGTGAATCTCATTCTGATACTAAAAAAGAGTTGCTCTAACTTAAATGATGCTGTCTTTGATGCCACAGATTCTACACTTTAGAAAGCAGCACCCAGGACCTCTGGACTTCAAACCCAAGATATTGGCCTTTTTAGGACCATCTCAGACCCCCTAAACAAAATGTCTAATATAATATGCATTCTGAAGTAATAAATTAGCATTTCTTTTCAAGTACTTTATAATTCAGAGTTTTCACTAGTCCATAATTTTAGCCTTCTCTCATGTTCCCACACTCCCTTTGCTGATTTATCTGCCTGTCTCTAAGATCCATTCAGCACCCTTCCTCTGCCCTGCATGGAGGCTGATCCATGCAATGGTACTTCCCACGCTCCCTTGACAAGGTTCTTGTTAGGTTTAGCCAATGGGAGGCACTGGTGGGAAAATGGAAAAAACTTTCTCTTTCTCCCTCTCTCTCTCTCCTCCTTCTTTTCTTCTCTCCCTCCTTTTCCCTCTCTCTGATTTGGATTGTATTTCCAGCAGCAACTTGTCTCTTCTGTGGTCCTGGCTCCTGCCAGTCTGGCTTACCATGGTTACTGCTCCCACCAGGTTGCCTGGCCCCTGGAGTCCTGTACCCACTACTTTCTCCCTTTGTCCCTCCAGCAGTGGGGTGACCAGGATACGACTCCTGTTTTTGCTAATCTCTGGCTTGACTCTCTGCCCCCTCCACTCTGTGTGTGTTTGGGGAGCAGAGGGGTAAAATATACAGAACATAATGTCCGCTTTATTCTTTAACTTCTCCAATAACTTCGTATCTGAAAACTAGTTTCCTATACTAAATTCTGTTAAACTACCTCTGTGTTTCTATTTTCCTGGCTGGATATCACCCCATTCTCTAATTTAACAGAGGTTTTGTATAATTCTAAAGTGTGGGTTTAAATATTGAGTAGAAATCACCAAAAGAAGCTGTATTAATTTAAGGAAAACCTGTTTTTTCACTTGGTCTACATCTTAAGTGATGGCTTTTGTAGCCTCCTATCTTCCTACAAATCTAGTTTAAAGTACCTCTCCACAACACAAAAGTAGCCATTGCATCATCTTATACTTGAACACTTATTACACCTTGAAGTGTCAGAGATTTCTTTTTGGATTCTCCTATTAGACTTTAAATCCATTTGAATTAATACAAATCCTTCAATAACAAAATCTATTTGGAAAATCACTCACAGGAATCCCTTTATCTCTTTTATTTTATTTTCCATTCTTATTTTTTTCCTGCCTATTGCCTTTTTCCCCTTTCCCCCATGGAAATAAAAGACATGATCAGAGCAACGTTTAAACAGCCCACAAACATGACCTCTATCTTCCTTCATGTTATAAGAAGGAGATGTTGCCGTGGCAACTCTGGAAGAAACGTGCTTGACTTTCTGGACTGCAATCTCCAAAAAGAACTGTCTTTCAGATCTTAATCTATTCTCAGGTGAGAGACCTGATATTGTTTTAGATAGGATTTCTTTCTTTAATGTGAGACCCATATTTGAAGGACAATTATGGATTGTCCCCGGTCCAGAGATGTTTGTCAGGTGGGCATTGTTCACCTGCAGACCATTTTGTGCTCAGTTGCCTCTCATTCTGCTAAATGCCAGGACCATTCTACTGCCTCAGAATCATGAACTTTGACAATTAACAATTACCGAGCCTTTATTATGTAAAATGTTGCGAAAGAGTGGCCGGTCTAAAACTCTCTCTCTAAATGGATAGTATTCTCTTATCATTTTCTTTTCTCTGACCATTGTGGTCTTTTCTGCTTTCTTTTTTCCACTTTATATATTCTTAATACTAGACTCCTGTCTCTGTGAACTCACTGTCGGACCTGAATTGAAGAATAGTCCATTGGCCCCTGTGTCAAGCATGTCTGTATGCATCAGGGGGAACGGATGAAGTGAAAAGTCACCAACTTTGGGAGTGGAGAAATTGAGAAGCGGGGACAATCCATGTCATGGCAGACAAATTACAGTAACTTCTATGTTGGATGTACCTCGCCCTCCCTCCCAGACTGCTACTAGTTCAGGAGCTAGAAAAAAATAAGGAGAAAATGACAGACTCTTTCTTAAGGAAACACTGTTTTTGCGTTGGCCTCCTTAGCAAGTTGTAAATCCTAGGCTACATGGTACCCTCACTTTCCATCAGCTGCCTGACTCCAGCCCTCTCCTCTTTCTTCCTTTAGCTCTAAACTGAGAGCTAAGAGATGTACCAGCACTGTTCTCAATCCTTTGTATACATTTTTCTTCTCTCATCTTCACAAATCCTGGCCATATTACTGATGAGGACAAGTAACTTGTCCAAGGTCTCTTAAGTAGAAAGCTACAGAGGCAGAATTTGAACCCCAGATGGTCTCATCCAAAGATTCTTTCATATACAACACATTGTTTCCCCAAAGGAGAAAATCGGAAACACAATATGAAAAGTCTGTTTGCTTGTCTAATTTCCCACTGGCTTATAAGCAATGTGAGTGAAGAGATAATTCATATTCACTTCTGTAGCCCCCATGCCTGGCATATTGTAAATACTCAATAAGCATTTGTTGAAGGATGAATGAATTTTTAAATTAATACCCACCTCTCTTCTTTATCCTGAGCCAGAATAGTGCCAAAACCTCTAAAATGGCCTATTCACCTCTATTCTTGAGACACCTCTGAGATTCCACAGCAAAACATGATTAATTTCACACTATTATTTTAAAATTTCTCAATAGTCCCCCTCATCAAAAGGATAAAGTGCAAGTTTCTCTTCTCTTATCTAAGAGTTTTATCTCTTCCCCCTCCTTCCCACAGCGTACAACTTACCATCACCCCTTTGCTGAATTATGATGGAAGTTAGAGTTATTGACAGCTTTCCTAATAAAGACCTTTGAGCTTCTGTGCATACAATTTCCTCCACCAGGAAGACCCTAGTCTCCCCCCACCACATACACACACTCCTCCCTCACCTTATTTGCCTGGCAAACCCCTGTCACCCTCTTATGAACTGAATATGTGTCCCCCCAAAAAATATTCTTATGTTGAAACTCTCCCCCACCCCACCCCAATGTGATGGTATTAGGAGGTGGGGTCTTTGGGAGATAATTAGGATTAGATGAGGTTATGAGAGTGGAGCCCTCATGAATGGGATCAGTGCCCTTATAAGAGTCACAAGAGAGTTTGCTTCCTTTCTGCTCTCCATCAAGAAGTTAGCAGTCTGCAATCCAGAAGAGGTTCCTTATCAGAACCCAACCATGCTGGCACCCTGATCTCAAACTTCCAGACTCCAGAACTGTAAGAAATAAATGTCTATTTTTTATAAGCCACCTACTCTATGGTACTTTGTTATACCAGCCTAACCTGACTTAGACACCCTCCTTCGAAAATTAGCTCAAAGCAACACCTCCTTGGGAATCACAAATTTCCTGAGAACTCAGTGCTTTCTGCACCTTACACAGATGTCCACTATAGAAATGTTATGTTGTGTTTTCACTGTCCACTTCTTCACTTTTTTGTAAGCTTGCTAAAGGAAAGGACCATGCCTTTTCATCTCAATGACCCCAGGACTTAGTATAGTGTTTGGTGCTGTGAGCCTAAAGAAATCAGTATTTGTCCAAAATAAGAAAGAAGGAAGGAAAGGAGGAAGGGAAGGAGGAATGACTCTTAATTTGGTTGATAAGAGGAACCTATGGGAATAGTTATATAGTGAATGCATTTTAATCTTTGAGTCGGGGTGGGCAAGACAGTTGTGAGGTTTGGAACACTGCACGACATAATTAACTCAAGGACTATGTAATGTCTCCCTAATCATAATAACAATGATTAGGGAGACAGAAAATCAGGGAAGGCAAAGGGCAGCAAGACAAATTTTTATATACAACTTTATCTCAAGCTGTCCCTATCTGGAAGATTCATCTCCAAGCCCAACAGTATGGCGATACCTCTGAAATCATTAAATTTATTGTTTTGTATGTTTCTTTTCAAGTCAAAATATTTTGAGATACAAAATCATGCCTTTTGCAAAGAATGTGATATTGTCTTGTCAACTGGTTTTTCTTACTGCCACTAATCAAATAACTCAAGTACATATTTCTTAGGACCCGAAGCACAAAATATATTAGATTTAAAGAAAATCGGAAATTAAAAATGCTTATACCCTCTGGTTCTAGGAAAGAGGAATTACATTTTGCCAATTATTAAAGGCTTGGCTTATTTTACTATCTCGCATTTGTAACGTTTAATATTAAAATAAAATGTGGATAACATTAGCAGAAATGTGGTAATACTAAGTAAAAGACAACAAACTTATAACAGTATAGTAAAAGCAGGTTTCCCTGGCAAAATCCAGACTCTGAAACATTGTTCAAGAATGATATTTTTTGGAAATAAAAACAATAATAAACAAATGGGACCTAATGAAACTTAAAAGCTTTTGCACAGCAAAGGAAACCATAAACAAGATGAAAAGATAACCCTCAGAATGGGAGAAAATATTTGCAAATGAAGCAACTGACAAAAGATTAATCTCCAAAATTTACAAGCAGCTCATGCAGCTCAATATCAAAAAAACACACAACCCAATCCAAAAATGCACAGAAGACCTAAATAGACATTTCTCCAAAGAAGATATACAGATTGCCAACAAACACATGAAAGAATGCTCAACATCATTAATCATTAGAGAAATGCAAATCAAAACTACAATAATATATCATCTCACACCCGTCAGAATGGCCATCATCAAAAAATCTACAAACAATAAATGCTGGAGAGGGTGTGGAGAAAAAGGAACCCTCTTGAACTGTTGGTGGGAATGTAAATTGATACAGCCACTATGGAGAACAGTATGGAGGTTCCTTAAAAAACTAAAAATAGAACTACCATATGACCCAGCAATCCCACTACTAGGCATATACCCTGAGAAAACCATAATTCAAAAAGAGTCATGTACCAAAATGTTCATTGCAGCTCTATTTACAATAGCCAGGACATGGAAGCAACCTAAGTGTCCATCGATAGATGAATGGATAAAGAAGATGTGGCACATATATACAATGGAATATTATTCGGCCATAAAAAGAAACGAAATGGAGTTATCTGTAGTGAGGTGGATGGACCTAGAGTCTGTCATACAGAGTGAAGTAAGTCAGAAATAGAAAAACAAATACTGTATGCTAACACATATATATAGAATCTTAAAAAAAAAAAAGGAATGACATCTTTGAGACTAAGGCTAGAAAATGTCATAAATACACATGACTCAACTCGAAAGAAGGTAGAAAGGAAATTCAATGTCATGAAGAATTTATTACTACAAACTGGATAATAAATACCATTTGTTCTTTATCAATATTATAACTTTGACAGTTTTATGTGGATATTTATGTTGGCGGTATTAACACCAGGCTTTTCTTCCTCTTGGTGCTGTGGTGTTTGTTTTGCTGTTGTTGCTGTTGTTGTTCTAGTATTGATTAGAGCATTTAGTATAGCAGATGGTACAGCTGTTGGTTAAGTGATGATTATAGTCATCTATTAAGAAACTACCATGTTCCAGTGATTTTCTCAATACTATTTCTGACCTTTATAACAATTCCTGATGGGAACTATAGTCAGTGCCTCTGTGTTATAGATGAGGAATCAAGGGTTCAAATAGATTAAGTAACTTGCCTGCAGTTCCAGACTTCATTAGAAAGGACCTGGAGCTTGGGCTTCATGGAACTCATGGGACTCCATGAGACTCTAAATCCTATGTCTGTCCCACTGCCATTCACTCTGGGATACCACCACTGCTCTGGATGGAATACAGAAGAGCACGTCAGCTGTTTAGTGAAATATCTTTGGAGAGAAAGCCTCTTTCCATCAGAGAATTGAACTGGAGAAGCCCATTTTGAAAGTCCAAACAGGTTTTCAAGGGGGTAAAAAACACTAAAGTTAAGATAAGCTATTTAACATAATCTCTTTAGAAACACTACTTTTTATTTTCAGAATTATGAACAAAAGAATAATGAAAGAGACCAAAGGGGTCCTTGAGACTAAACACAATTAGTGACCTTTTCTAATTAGACGACCCAGGGGGCCTGGACAGGAATGACTGGCACCAAGCCTTCCTTGGCTGCTTATAAAACCAAGAATGGACACGATGCTCTTTTTGATATGTCAACTTGGCTAGGCTACAGTCCCCAGTTTCTCAATCAAACTCTAGTCTAGGTGCTGCTTATGAAGGCATTTTGCAGATGTGATTAAAGTCCATAATTAGTTGACTTTATTCTTTTAATTAATTAATTTATTTATTTATTTATTTATTTTTGGCTGCGTTGGGTCTTTGTTGCTGTGTGTGGGCTTCTAGATGCGGCGAGCAAGGGCTACTCCTCGTTGTGGTGCACAGGTTTCTCATTTCCGTGGCATCTCTTGTTGCGAAGCATGGGCTCTAGGCCATGTGAGCTTCAGTAGTTGTGGCGCACAGGCTTCAGGAGTTGTGGCTCACGGGCTCTAGAGCGCAGGGTCAGTAGTTGTGGCACATGGGCTTAGTTGCTCCGTGGCATGTGGGATCTTCCTGGACCAAGGCTCGCACCCATGTCCCTGCCTTGGCAGGCGGATTATTAACCACTGTGCCACCAGGAAAGCCCAATTAGTCGACTTTAAATGAAAGATATTATCCTGGATAATTTAAGTGGGCCTGATTCAATCAGTTGAAAACCGTAAGAGCAGGACTGTAACTACCATGCCCAAAGCTATAATGGTTGGTAGTTTTTTTATACCTTCTTCATGCAATAATGGCAATTGTCTTTAGCCAAGCCATATACTAATCTCAAATACCACTAATTTCACTAATGAGGGATTGATTGTTAAATCCAGTATGCTAACTAATTAAATACTAATTTTATCTATGAACACTGATTTCTAACATTCATAATGCTGATTAGCAAAATGTCTAATGTCGACCAGAGGTTGCAGTGCTTGCAGTAGCCACCTATGGAGAGCGGCCATTCTGACTAAATGCTAACTAAATGCTAACTCACCACTCTACTGCTGAAACATAGCCTAAACTAACATAAGCCCAAAACAACAATGAGGGCTTCCCTGGTGGCACAGTGGTTAAGAATCCACCTGCCAATACAGGGGACACAGTTTCAAGCCCTGGTCTGGGAAGATCCCACATGCCACGGAGCAACTGAGCCCGTGTGACACAACTACTGAGCCCGTGGCCACAACTACTGAAGCCCGCGTACCTAGAGCCCGTGCCCGGCAACAAGAGAAGCCACCACAATGAGAAGCCCGCGCACCACAATGAAGAGTAGCCCCCGCTTACCGCAACTAGAGAAAGCACGTGCAGCAACGAAGATCCAATGCAGCCAAAAACAAAATAAAATAAAATTAATTAATTAAAAAAAAAAACACTGCTATGCTGAAGTATTTTGGACTAAATCGTAGACATCATAATAAGTACTTTAACCAAATATCTAAAAGGGAAACCAGGTTTCCCTAAGATATTGTGCTGCTTTTGGTGTCTTTCATGTTGTGAAAGACATTACTAACCAGCAAGCTGGCATGTATGGGGAAACCCGTCTACATCTAATTATTTCTTGAAAAAAAAAGAAAATTCCTACTTCTGGACCTTGATAGGTTGAGATAAGCAAGGATGACACAACTCTCTCCCTTTGAACAAGTTCAGATTGTCATTTGGGTGGAGTTTTACTTATATCATTTTTAAAGTTTGCACTCTTTCACATGAGAATATGTAAACCACTGAAAATTTATTTATTAAATTAGATCCATTTCATATTCTTAGGGAATATATATATATTAACTCAAAACACAAAGTTAGTGTGACAACCCTCAACCACCAGAAATACGAGAAAAGAAAAAAAGAATCTAGAGAAAAGAAGTATAGGAGGATCCTTTCTGTTCCTGAATGTGAAAATAAGATAGACAAAGAACTGCCAAGCTATTCTATCATGGGTACTAGCAGTCTTCCCCAAAATTCTCCATCAAACAACTCATTTCTTATCTTTACAAAAGCAAACCTCCACAACTGAAGACTGGGTTATTCATCAAGCAGAGAGCACAGAATGTCTTTCATTTGGCCAAATGTCTACAAAGCATATTGTTAAATCATGAGCTTGGGCACCAAAGAGTCAGACAGCTGGTCTTCCTCCAAGCTCTCTTTTTACCTGATCATCAAGCACTTGATAGGAACCTATTTGTGAAATTCCATGGCGAGAAAGACACAGACCCTACTGGCCATTACTTTCACCAGGCTTAAGAAGACAATCACAATATGCAAGGGCCCTTGAAGATTTGTTTGCTAATTTATCTCATTGACATTTATTGAGCAGCTGCTACTTGGCAAACTCAGGACTAATAGGTGGGAGCTCAAGCATGTGGAAGACTAATTCCAGAAACCCTCAAGGATTTCACAGTCAATTGGAGAAGATAAACACAAAATGACATTAGACTAAATGAATAAGCACATTAGATGTGCATAAACAAAAGTTGTGTTTGTGAAGATCAGGCAAAATGAGGCTGGAAAAAGTGCTAATTTCTTCCCCAGTTTGAAGAATATGGCCTAAGGAATGTGGCTCTGAGTTCCCTGTAACCTGTGAAAAATCAGTTTTTGTCACCTATCCTTCTTCTGTCTTCATTGTCACCCTTTTCTCCCTCATACCCAATACCAATGCTCTGAGGCAATCTCTCTGGACTCCCAAAGCATTAACCCATTCCATTTCTCTATTGCATCAAAACCCCCATGAGCTTAGGGAAACTAACATCAATCAATTAGAACAAATCTCCTTAGACCAATTCTCACCAATGATTAAGTTAGTGATGTGGCATGTTAATCCTCTCAGGAGATGATGAAGTATTAATGCAGAAAAAAATTTAAATCAATGGAAATACACTCAAAACAGTGGAAATATTGGTTACCCTACAGACTGATAGTTCAAAATAAAATATATATTGAATATCTAAAATATCACAAAGTGTGATACACATCCCTTTTGATGTAACCCTAATGGTACATAAAATTATTTCAGGTGTCACATGGAAAACATTTTTATTTTAACAGGTATGTTCATGTATACATATGTATATGTGTATATGTTTCTGCTGTTATCTATACTTATATGTAATTATGTTGAAAATAGAAGTAACATACTAAATGATGCTAGCTTTGTATTTTAGGGAAATAAAACTGAGAAACTGCATATACAAATGGATAATGGCCAGACCATATATAAAAATAAAACTCTGACCCACAATCTGTACCAAGCAGCGCAAGAAGCCTACCCATTGTCTACAGTAACCAGCCTAGGAAGTCAACTTACTATCTACAAGTCAAAACTAAGAAGTCAGACCACTATCTGCATCAACCAGTCCAGGAAGCCAAACAATAACCCCTGTAAACAATGGGCCCAAAATGGCCAGAACTTGTTTAATAACTGAGAGCTTCCCTAATTTTTGCCCCCATTTCCAACTTAGGACCAACCAAAGAGAGCTAAATATGCACCCCTGATCAATCGCACAGAGTACCCAAATTCTAGTTAGTCTACCTACAGCTTCCCCATGCCAACAGCCTCCAATCAACGCATACCTGATTTTTTCCACTTTTCCATTCCCCTGTCTGACTTTGAGTCTGTGCCAAACACAAGTGATGGTGGCTGACTCCCTTGCTATAGTAAGTTCCAAATAAACAGTCTTTGCTTGTTCTCATTTGAGTGGTCTTCATTTATTTCCACAAAACAAAAGTCTCCTTCTAAAACAAATGTACTTAGCTGTGAAAAGGGAAGTTAATTAAATAAAAATATAATTAAATAATAGTACAGATGGTACATGAATATTACAAAAAGTATCACAGTGGTACATAAACGAAGGAAGTTTGAAAACACTGCCTTCTGTGCAAAGCTTATGCTAGATGTTACACTGCGCACAAAAACTTGCAGGGAAATGCTATGACAAGAATACCAGGGGCATGCTCCCACCTCAGACCTTTGCACTGGTTGTTTCCTCTACTTGGAATGGTTTCATCACACACCCATAAGACATGCGTCTGTCTCTTCTTTGGGTCATTGCTCAAATGTCCTCTTCTTTGTGAGTCCTTCTCTAACTATTCTGTTTTTAATAGCAATACCCTCTATCCTATCCCTCCCTCGTATACACACACAGTCTTCACCATCCTTTATGTTTCATTTTCACCACAGCACTTATCATCATCCAATATACTACATATTGTATTTCTTTGTTACAGCTTGGCCCCCAACTGAAAGGTAATTCCCTAAGGGCAAGGATGTTTTACTTTCTTTTTCTTTTCCTTCAATGCTGAACCCTCAACACCTAAAAAAATGCCTGGCACTAATAAAGTCTTTAATAAATATTTATTAATTGAATGAAAGTGTGAAGGAATACCATCAGCTTTGGAGTCAGTAGAACCCAAGCTCAGTTTTAACTCTGTCACCTACTAGCGGTGGTAGTCATGGAGGTGTGTCCCCCAGATCCCCTTCCAGGGGCAACATGTTATTCCAGCTGTCAGCTCCTCAGGGTTTGCCTCAGCTGCAGAAAGTCACCTTACTTAAGGATACGCCCTGAAAAGGCAGCCAATATTCTGTGACTGATTGAGTATATAGGCTCAGCAATTTCATCCCAACATGAGCTACTACCCTGATGGGTAGAATATGCTCCAGAGCTCCCCCTAGTGCTGGCCACAGCTTAGTGGTGCCTTTATCACTTATCAGCTTCTCCCTCTGCCCAAGCAATCCTATTTCCCCCCAAGCCTCCTCCCTTCCTCAGGTGTTACTCCCTAATCAATACCCTGCACACCAAATTCCATCTCAACATCTTCGTCCAGAGAGCCAACCTGCAATACCAGCTAAGTACTCAAGAATTCAACCCATGACATCAACTAGGAGCCCAAATTTCCTCAGCTTCCTTATTCCCCAGATTCTTCAAGGAGGCACTGACATGTTCTCAACAGCCAGCTCAGAAGCAGCTTGTGCCTCCCAAGGCTTCTACACACTTCTGCAGATCTATGTGGAGAAGACCTAAGAATCATTCAATGTAGCCCAGACTCCAGAAATGAAGTCTGAACCTGCCCCAAGTTTCCTGCCATGTGGGGACTCTAGTCAAAGCTTTCCTTCTACCACAGAGAAATAAGGGATATTTGCCCTGCTGCTATTTATCTTCCTTCCCAGTTGCCACACTCAACATGAAAGCATTTGTTTTTATTCACAATGTCTGTCTCCAGGTTACAATCCCCACAGGCACCCTCATGAGTTTATAGCTAACAGAGCTCAGAGTCTGGCTTCAGGACTCTATAAATAAACAACAGAGAACTGATAAGAATAATTACAGCAACTAATCCTTGGCTTTCTAGTGGTTCCCATCCATTAGAATGCCATAGGCACCAGGCTGTTACACTGTGGTTGCACATGTCCTATACCTAGCTAGGTACACTGGGCTGGGAAGCAAATTATTAATCAACCATTGGATGAGTACAGTATACATTCAGTGCAAATTTCTTCCAGGTTCAGTCCAATGACCTAGGAGTCAAAGATTTAAAGGCCTACTTATGAGTCCCCTACAATAAAAAATATCAAAAAATACAGCTTTCTCCATTCAAGGAGACAATTAGACTTTAAAATATGTTTCAGTGGGTATTAAGCTAGATAAGGAAAGGAAAGCCCAGAAAGCACTTTTTAATTAAAATCAAATTATATGGCTGACGACTTTACAGATAAGTTGGCATGGCATATTATGGCTGTTCCCTCATCACTGAGTTGAGAACAAATCTGAATGAATCACAAGAGTCTAAACTAATCTCTCACAGTAGAAATAAAAAGAAAAGAAAAAGAGGCCAAATTATTTGTGAAAAAAGCATTGTGCCTTCTCAGGGCTTTTTCCTGTTTTGTGCTCTGTGTAAGGTACTAATGCCAGGTTTGCATGTCCCAGGAACCTTTGAGCTGACACTGGTACATTTTTGGAGAACCTTATAAAGTTAACTACAATGTTAAGTAGTCTATGAGTAAGAAACAATAAATAGCTTTTCTCCACAACTTGCAGGGGCAGACAGCCTCAGTGCCCAGTTAGGGACATCCCAATGGCAACTAACTCACTGACATGAATGGGCAAAATGCCTTGATATTGTCATCACTCCTTCTTCATTTGAGAGCCTCTGTCATCCATTTGTCCCCAAGACAGAGAACCTCCTTTTCAGGCACAATCCAAATGGCTGGTGAGGATGATGTGACTTGACTGTCTAGGGAAATGACTGAAAAGGAGTAGTACTCCAATCCACAAAGGATAAAGTCATGGCATCCTAAGACAGGCAGCTCTTCCATTCCAGGAGCTGTGAGATGGGAAGACTGACATAAAACAGCAAGAGGACAAAAGGTTTCAGGAGCCCACACTCATGCCAAAACAAATACAAACATGTGAAGAGCCACTTCCTACCAAGAGACATCAAAGACCTAGTTATTTAATCAAAATTCATTCTTAGAAAAAGTACAAACTCTTTGTGGAGGAAGTCATGGTAACCTTCTAAATGTTTAGTTAAGACAGAGACAAACTGTAAAGACGACAGCCTGAAGTCAATGAGAAAGGAGAACTATTGGATTTTTCATCCAGCTCCCTTTTCCTACATGGGACTAATAATTTTCACTGTGTGAAAAGAGCATTATAGTGGTTTTGCAATGTAATATATTTCACCTCATATCCTCAGAATCTATTCTTTTCAAACTGAAGATGACAACCTATAAGTAGATCATGAAATCCATTTAGCATATTTTAATTAAATTATAGAATAAAGCAGGATAGAATAGAATAAAAATATCAGAATGCATCCCAGTAAGGTATCATCTTGAACACTGTTTGCGTTATAAGTATACATGTATGTATGTATGAAACCTGCGAGTATATAAGTATATGTGTATATTAGGTAACAATGTAAAATGTATTTATTACTCAAGTCTTGATTTTAAAATATTAAAAGCCACTCTAAATCAATTTGGATAAGCTACTAACCCTCACCCCTTTGCCACCACACGAATATCAGAGCCTGGATTTCATCTTCACAACTCTCACATACAGCCCATTCACAAGCTGATTGAAAGTCCCTTGTGGGCTGCACACCTTACAAGGCACAGTGGCGGGAAGGCCTACGACCAAATCATTAGAAGACATGGTTCTCTGTACTTCAGGCATTTCCATTAGAAGAAGGAGGCAGAGTGGAAGAGAAAGCAGAGAGAAGAGGAGGGGACTGGGAAGGAGGAGGAGGAAGAGAAGGAGGAGGGGGGAGGGGAAGACAGGGAAGAGGGAAAAGGGAGAGGAGAAGAGGCAGAAAGAAGAAACAAACACTCCCCATGATGCACCTCATACTTCAGACACTTTCAACTACACGCTGTTTATCTAACATCTAGACACCCAGTGCCCTTATACAAATACCTCCTATTTAAAAGGCCTAACACGAAGAGTTGCCCCCGCTTGCCGCAACTAGAGAAAGCCCGCGTGCAGCAACAAAGACCCAACGCAGCCAATAAATAATAAATAAATAAAATTAATTTAAAAAATAAAGACCAATATAAGGTCTTTGTAAAAAACAAATTGTATTAAAAAAAAATGCCTAACAGCACATTTGGAACTGAGACAATATCCGGACTTCTAAAGTTTGTCTGATTTTTGGCCATGTATCCATATGAAGAAGAAAAGAAGTCTGCATATGTGCTCTGAGCAGAGCAGAGGTCCTTAACTGCTCAAGAAGTCACAGGTCCATGAACTTGGATGGGGGAAGTTACATCTTTATTTGCACAAATATCTTATTGATTATTTAGCATGTACTTCTATTGTAAATGTAGGCAATGAACTACAATAAAATTAAGAGAATCTGAAACTTTGTCAACAATAGAAATCATGGATAGTTTCATAGTATATTACAGTTATTGCAGATTTCCAGAAATATTGTTTATATTCATCACTACTTCAAAATTAGAGTAGTTATTATTTTCTGCTACATCTTGTTATTTAATGTGTTAATAAAGGACATAAGTTGTCATTTTTTTATTTTGATAACTGTATTTCAATGTAATTGGTTCCTTTTGTAACCTTGGATATTTTATTTTATGCATTTATAGCATTATTCTGTGGAGTCTATAGGCTTCTCCAGACTACCAAAGGGATCCATGGCATAAAAATGGTTATGTGATTACAGACTTATTAGAAAGAGCAGTGCAGAAAAGTACATAATTATAATCCAGAAAATCAGTCACTTTGGTGGAACTGGAGTAAGTTATTAGGGCTATTTATACTAGAAACACTTGAACTGCCTAAAAGTTCTTAAGAACACTTCCAAATTCTCCCCACTGGCAAGGCTAATAAGACACTATGGAGAAGAAACTAACATTTAGAGTCACCCTGGCTGCCTGAGACAGAGCTCCCGGCACTCAGGTCCCCGAGTGGGAATAAGCTGGTCCTGGAGAACAAGCTTGCATCCTGAGTGGCAACCATGGCCACCAGTTTGTTAAATCAACGGGACAAAGGCCATAAATGCAGTAGCTATGATCAACCTGTAAACTGCCCCCTGATAACTAGCAAACTATAGTCTCTATGGGGCAGTTCCACAGGCTGCCAGGAATTCAGACTTGGGGGATACCTTCAAATATGTGACAGGCACTATGCTTCATGTATTATCATGTAATGCTCTAAATTCACCCTATAAGAAAGACTCTAAAATTATAACTTCCATTCCATACTTTGAAAAAACTGAGGCTTAGAAAGCTTACTTAGATTACCCAGAGTCACAAAGTTATTTACACGTAGAGTCAGACACAGATCCCTGCCACCTTCTCCAGACCCTGCACTCCACTAGTGTCCACCCCTCAACTTGAGCAGGGGCAGACATCTGGAGCCCAGTGAAGTAAAACTGCCTACCTATTTAGTACGGCTGTGGACATTGCAAACTATATGCATGCTAGAAATTCAGTGTTAGTCATCTTGGGTTGTTCTAATAAAATGCCTGGGTGGCTTAAACAATAAACATTTATTTCTCACAGTTCTGGAGGCCAAGATTATTTCTAAGATTATACACAATTATTTCTAAGTCCAAGATCAAGGTGCTGGCAGATTCAGTTCCTGTTAAGAGCCTGCTTCCTGGCTTGCAGATGGCTGCTCTCTCACTGTGTCCTCACATGGTGGAGAAAGAGCTCTGGTTTCTTCTTCTTCTTATAAGGACACTAACTCCATCATGAAGACCCCACCCTCATAATCTCCTCTAAACCTAATTACTTCCCAAAGGCCCCATCTCTAAATATCATCACATTGGTTGTGAGGACTTGTTGACCTGGAATAAATAGACTACCAGATATTTCTCCTGCAAAGATGGGTTTATTAAGGATCAGTAGAGAATTACAATTCAGAATCTGTAACCATGGTGAGCCACGTGCAAGTCCCCTCCCTCACAGCAAGGGAAGGAGCATGCTTTTATAGAGCAGAAAAGGAAGTTGGGAGGGCCATAGTAAACAGAGTACACGGCTTTTCATTGGCTGAGTTCTTGCCAGGAAAGAAGTCTTTCTTCTTGGTCGGCTATTATCACAGATTTGAGAGCTCCCCCTTCTGGTCTCCCAACTCTTCTTAACTGAGGTTTTTTCCTTAACTTTTTTTACAGACTTCAACATATGAATTTGGAGGAGACAGAAACATTCAGTCCACAACATTCAGCTAAGTAAATTTTGCCTGGGAAAGATCAGAACACACGAGCAGTGGAGCAGAGATATTCTGTCCTGACCCTACAAGTAAACAGGCTTTATTTCCAAGCCTGTACCTTCTCCTCAAAGGAGGCAGAGATCCTGGAAAGAGAAGATAGAGAGGAAAGACCATCTACCCAAGAACTCTCTAAGTGTGTGTTGGAGGGGGAGGGGAGGGGGTTGAGGACATAGAAATATAAGAATAGGCCCTAGCGCTGTTCCCCATAATCCTTTTGGTGGTTCTTTCTCACGTCTCAGGTAGCTTCCTCGTACACATGTGCTGATGAGTACAATGTTGACCCCTGTGTGGCTCTCTTTTCTGGTACTCTCTCCTGGAACTCCCACTCTGCCTCAGTCTCCCTGGACATTCAGCTCCATTTCTTCAACTTGGGGTATCTGCCAGGCTCCACCTGGGTTCACCCTCTCTGTGCTGCCGGCTGGACACTCTCTCAGCACAGTAAGCTGGGGAAATCATAGGGCTCAACTTACTTGTTTTTCAACTCTCAGAAATCACTTTTCTTCACTGACTGAATGAAAACTTGAAAACTGTTGTTTCATATATTTTATCCGACTTATTTCAGGTGGGAGGGTAAATCTTTACTCAAATTCTTTAGTCAAAATTTCTTACTGGATACCAATGAAAATTGCTTCCTGTGATTTCACTATAATCTTTACTAAAAATGAATTCTTAAAACTGGGGTCAAAGAGACTTTGTTTCCTTACTGCTCATCCTTACATTAAACCTCCATTACCTAAGATAAACTAAGAGAATGTCCAACATAGTAGGAATTAAGAAACTGTAGCAGGTTGGTGGGGAATATACACAGTAATTTTTGCATTCTTGAATCACACTCATTTGTGCACTGGGGTTAAAGTAGAATGACAAAAAAAAGAAAAAAATTTAAAAAGAAAGAAAAGGAAACTGACTCTAGAAGGAAGAGTCCAGCAGTCTGCTATCCCTAACTACTAGCATATGCTGAGTCACAAGCTCCTCTTTCTCCTTCTAAGTCAGTGGGGTTCTATCAGTAGAACTGATACAGCTACTTACTAACCAGGGATGCTGAGAAGATAAATCTGGATTAATTAATCCAATGGTTTCAGAAAGAGTTACAGTCTTGCTACATCATAAAAATTACCCAGAAACCACACTAATGATGTGCTGTTGAATTCAGAAAATGAGAACGTCAACGCACAACACAAAAATGAAAGATACTGCTTTACAAAATGTATTGCGTCCATTTATTCTGTCAGGCAAAGTTGGGTTCCTCTCATTTAGGACAGACTGCTTGGTAGCATACCAGCACAGTATATATTTTATAGGTAGCAATAAAGTCTTATTAGTATAAAATCTCATTACAACTCATGATGCTTAAATCCCTTTTGAAGTAGGTGAGGTTGTCTGGCTTTAGAGGGAGTTGGCAGGTAGATGGATTGATAGTGAAAAGAACTCAAAAAGGTAAATCATGTCATCAGGGCCTGCATGGTTCCTAGTCTCTGCAGCCCACTCTCCTCACAGCTGCAGCCACTTGACCTTCAGCCTCAGGTCCTCTCTCTCTCCAGCCTTGAAGTCAGTGGTTCTCGAAGTATGGCCCCAAACAGGAGCCTCAGCAGCATCTAGGAATTTGTTAGAAATGCACATGCTCAGGGGGGAAGACCATGGACCTAAGATGGAGCTGACAAAATGGAGTCAGTGTGGTCCAGCCACACAATAATAAATTCCCTCTTTCCACATTCTCTTATTTTATGATTGTTGTTCTTTTATAATTTCTTTAGATCCTGAATTCCTTGTTTTTTAGTATTTCTTCTTTAATAGCAAACATTATTGAGATTATATACATTTTTTCTGAGTTTGGCTGTATTCCAAAGACTTGCTGTTCATTGTTATCCTTTTCATTGTTTTTCCTATGGTCTGTAGTCTATAATCAGGGGCTTGTTTAACTTAATTTTCAAGGTTGAGATTTTTTTGTCTTTTTGTTTACTTTTATTTTATTGATTATGATCAGAAATATGGCTTACAAAGCTCTGCATCTTTAAATTGGCAAAAAAATAGTTAAGGAATGAAATGAGAAAGTGACTGGCCCTGAGCACAAAGTAGGGGTTCAATACATGATTGGGCTGAAAGGAGATGGCAGATGATGGAAAAAGATAGAAAATGACTGTCTTGCATCACTTTCTACTCCAAAGCATATAATACTTGAAACTCAGGCTGGGGCTGGGCCTTGTAACCTACTGACAGATTTCTCAAGGAATGACAGCTTAATGCCTGCCTGGACTACTGAATTCCTCGGTTCTAGGCTCCCCATTATTGAGTTGTCTTTACTTGTCCTGAAGGTACTATTCAGAGGTAGTTTAATTTAGCAAGAAAGAACTCAGGCTCTGAGGTCAGACTGCCTGCTTTCAAATCCTGACTTTGTCCTTACTGGGTATGTGTAATTTCTTGCTAATTTATCTAACCTGTGTCTTAGTTTCCTTTTCTGAAATTCAAATGTAGCAATAGTAACTTCTTCACAAAGTTAATATGAGAATATATGAAATAATATGTGTCTTAGCCAGAAATCTTTGAAATCTAATTCAAGAAATAAAAAGGTGACCCATAAAAATTGCTGATTTTAGGTACAGGTGGGTCTAAAGTTCAAAGACATCACTAGGCTCTCTCACCTTTTGCCTCTGATTTTCTGAGCTCCAACCTCATTTCTCTTACTATAGAGGAGTCTCCTCCATCTACCTATGGAATATAGCCACAGGCAGCTACAAACTTAAATTATTCCAATTTAACAACCCAGTAAAAAATAGAGATTATCTTTCTTCAAGAATTTCTTTATCAATCCCAATTTAACTGGCTCTTCTTGGATCATGTATGCACCTTTTAAAAATCAATAACAAAATGAGGTCCTGTTTAATATGCCTATACCTGTGCCTGACAGGAGTGAGAAAAAAGCACATGGACTGTGAGAGGAGCACTTACCCAGGAAAGTTACCAGAAAAGGGAGGGAAAGGGCATACAAAAACAACCAAAAACAAGGACTTCCATTATAATTTGTAAAACACTTAGCACAGTGATTGGATATAGTAAAGACTTAATTCATATTGTCTCTCTTATCATCCACATATTGAAACTTCTCGATGGTACTGGATACCATGCAATATCTGTGGCTCCAGACTAAATTTCTTCCAGCACTAGAGTTAGCGTTGTTCCCCTGCCTGTGGTCAACCTGCCACTGGGTCTGGTTCTAGTTCTGAGTCTCTTCCAATCTGCTCTGCCCCATGCAACTAAGTCCTGCTAAAAGCATGTGACTGTTTTCCGAACAATGCTATATGTGGTATTTTAAAAAAAAATAAAAGAGACTTCCCTGGCTGTCCAGTGGTTAAGACTCTGCCTTCCCAATGTAGGGGGCACGGGTTCCATCCTTGGTCAGGGAACTAAGATCCCACAAGCCATGTGGCCCGGCCTACAAAATAAAAAATTTAAAAAATAATAATAAAAACTAGCTTCCAAGAAAAAAAAGTTTCTAACATGCACTCTCTCCATGAATCTGCTTCATTAATATTAGGCTTAATTAATAAATTTTAATTTACTTTTATTTATATTGAAAAATATACTGGTACTGGTGTTATCCATCCACCATAAAGAACTAAAAAACTGAAACAGAAGAAACAGATGTTTTCAAATTTTGGAAACATGGGACTGAGATCTTTTAGAAAAAGGGGGTAAATGAGATGAGCCCTAAGATCACCTTGCCTGTCTGTCTAGGAGTACTTTTTTGAACATGACAAAAAGGAAAAACCAAAGCAGATCATAGCAGTCATGCTAAATTATAAATTGATAAGACAGAGTTTGGACTTTGAGGAGAATGACACAGCTGAAATATTTGGGACAGAGTACAATATGAGGGAGGACTTCAAAGAAAGTGCTCCAGAAATCGACATAGAAATCCCCTTGAGTCTGCTGTTGAGTACAAACTCCATCAGGCCAGGTAAAGAACTACCAAGAAGCTGTCAGCTAAACCATTCCCAGAGCTTACACAGAACTCAGAGATAGTCAAGTTCTAATCAGCCAGAGTGGAAAAACCTTGCTGAACACTTGGGACATGGAGTAGAAATCTCTGGAGAGTCATGACTTGTTACCAAAGTAACCCAACCCTAATGTAAAGACTACCCCAGAGGTACCCTAAAAAACTTTAAAACAAGACTAGAAAGGACAATGCCAACCTACCAGTCACTTAACTTCCTAGTAAAATGAAGTTTGACATTCTTTAAAGAAAGACAAAAATCCAACATAACACTAACATTCACAATGTCCTGGATTCAATCAAAAATACCTGGACCAGGTTTCCCTGGTGACACAGTGGTTAAGAATCCACCTGCCAATGCAGGGGACATGGGTTCGAGCCCTGGTCTGGGAAGATCCCACAGGCTGCGGAGCAACTAAGCCCGTGTGCCACAACTACTGAGCCTGTGCTCTAGAGCCCGCGTGCCACAACTACTGAAGTCCACATGCCTAGAGCCCATGCTCCACAACAAGATAAGCCACCAAGATGAGAAGCCCATGCACCACAATGAAGAGTAGCCCCCGCTCACCACAACTAGAGAAAGCCTGTGCGCAGCAACAAAGACCCAAAGCAGCCAAAAATAAAATAAATAAATTTTTTAAAAAAATACCTGGAGTGGTGAAAAAGAGAAAAGTGTTACCCATAATAAGGAGACAAATCAGTAAATAATTACAGACACAAAAATGGCAGAGATGATGAAATTATCAGGCAAAGATATTAAAACAACTGCTATAGATATTCACAGGGATTTAAAGAAAAACATGACCACAATAAAAAGAGAAATGGAATTATTTTAAAAAGCTAAATGGAACTCTTAAGATGAAAGATACAATTTCTGAAAAAAAAATTCATTGGATGTGAATGACAGCAGATTAGGTACTGCAGGAGAAAAGATCAGTGAACTTGAGGACATAAAAATAGAAAATATCCAAAATGAAGCACAGAGTAAAAAATACATATTTTTTAAATTAACAAAATCTCAGTGACCTGTGGACAATAACAAGCAGTCTAACATGTGTGTAATTAGAGACCCAGAGGGGAAAAGAGAAAGAGGGGAGCAGAAGAAATATTTATGAATGAATGAAATAATTGCAAAAACTTTTCCAATCTTAATGAAAACTATAAATCTCAGAACCAAGAAACTCAATAAACCATAAGCAGGATAAAAACAAAGAAAACCACTTCAAGGCACATTATAATCAAATTGCTGAAAATCAAGGATTAAAAAAAGCTTTTAAAGGCAGCCAGAAAGGAAAACATGACACATACACCTTAAATATATTTTACATATATGTTTGTTTATTTGTATTTATTTATGTATGTATTTATTTAGAGTTATAATATTGGATTGGATATTTTCCTTTAGCTCTTTTTTCAGCTTTACTGAGATATAACTGACACATAACATCATGTAAATTTAAGGTGTACATGTGGTGATTTGATAAACACATATATTGAGAAATGATTACCACAATAAGGTTAGTTAACACATCTATCACCTCACATAGTTACAATTTTTTGTGTGTGGTGTATATAATTTTTATTTGTCAATTATACCTCAATAAAGTGGGGAGGAGGGCAAAAAACAGTAGATGGGGGACATACAAGATGAAAAAACAAATATAAGAGTGACAGTGGACTTTTCATCAGAAAATATGCAAGAGAGAAGATATGCAATAATGTATTTAAACTGATAAAAACACAAAAAAGAAAAAGACCCATCAACCTAGCATTCTATATCTATTGAGAATATCCTTCAAAAATAGAGAAATAAAGACATTTCATTCATTTTATTTTCATTTTTGTCATGCAAACAAAAGCTGAAAAAAATTCACTGTAAACATCTGCATGTCAAGAAGGATTTAGGTGGTAGGAAAATAACACCACATGGAAACACAGATATACAAAGAGCAATAAAGCATGCTGGATATGGTACGATGTGGGTAAAAATAAAATTATTTTTCTTTCTTTAATTGAGATATAATTGACATACAAAATTGTATAAGCTGAAGGTGACATTTATATATCATACTGCAATATATTTTTCTCATTTTTTAATTTTTTAAGATTACTGACTAGTAGCAATAAGAATGACAAGGTATTGTGGAGTTTATAATACATGTAGAAGAGAAATGTAAGAAAACAACACAAAGGATGGGAGAGGGTAAACGGAATTATATCTTTGTAAGATTCTTACGTTATATGTGACATGGTATAATATTATTTGAAGGCAAAGTGTGATAAGTTAAAGTAGTGGTCCCCAACATTTTTGGCACCAGGGACCGGTTTCGTGGAAGACAATTTTTCCACAGATTAGGGTTGGGGGGAATGGTTCAAGTGGTAATACAAGCAATGGGGAGCGATGGGGAGCAGCAGATGAAGCTTTGCTCACTTGCTTGCCCACTGCTCCCCTCCTGCTGTGCAGCCTGGTTCCTAACAGGCCACAGACCGGTACCAGTTCGTAGCCCAGGGGTTGGGGACCCCTGAGTTAAAGGTACATACTATAAATCTTGGGAACCAGTAAAAGAATAGAAAAAAGAGACAGTTAATAAGTCAATAGTGGAGATAAAATGTAATACTAAAAAATAGTCACTTAATCCAAAAGAAGTTAGGAAAAGACGATAGAAGGAACAAAAAGCAGAAAGGGCAAATATAAAACAGTAACAAGATTATAGACTTAAACTGATAAATCATATTGATAAATATAATAAACGTAAATGGTTAAGTACTCCATTAAAAGCAGAGATTGTCTAGCAAGATTTCTTAAAAGCAATATTCAATTTTACATTATCTATAATAAACTCACTTTAAATATAAAGATGCAGGTTAAAAGTAAAAGGATCATAAATGATATGCTATTTTACCATAATCATGAGAAAATTAGAGTGATTCCATTAGCATCAGCAAATTAGGCTTCAGGAGACAAAATGTTACCAGTGGTAAAGAGGGTTGTTTCATAATGATTAAGGGGTTAATCTGTCAAAGAAGACACAGTAATCCTAAATGTGTCTGTACATAATTATAGAGCTTTAAAATACATGGAATAAAACTGACAGAACTGAAAATAGGAATAGACAAATCCATAATTACAGTTGAAAAGTTAAACATTCCTGTCTCATAGTTGATAAAACAAGTAGATAGAAAATTAGAAAAATATAAGACTTGAGCAAGACTATCAATCAACTTTTCTTAATTGACACTTATAGGACACTATAGCGAAAATCTGCAGAACAGACATTCTCTTAAAGTGCATATAAAGATTCACCAAATAGCCATAAATAGGTCATAAAACAAGTCTCAATAAATTTAAAAGGTAATAAAAGTATGTTTTTTGACCATAGCAGAATTAAATATTTTTAAAATAGTACACAAAAACACCCAAAAAACTAGGAATAGAAGGGAACTTCCTCAACATGATGAGACCATCTATGAAAAAAACACAGCTGATACTATACTTAATGATGACAGACAGAAAGCTTTCCCCACTAATATCAGAAACAAGCCAAGGATTCCCTTTTTTTTTTTTTTTTTGGCTGCATTGGGTCTTTGCTGCTTCGCGTGGGCTTTCTCCAGTTGCAGCGAGCAGGGGCTGCTCTTCGTTGCGGTGCGCAGGCTTCTCATTGCAGTGGCTTCTCTTGTTGCAGAGCACGGGCTCTAGGCGCATGGGCTTCAGTAGCTGTGGCTCACGGGCTCTAGAGCACAGGCTCAGTAGTTGTGGTGCACAGGCTTAGTTGCTCCACAGCATGGGGATCTTCCCAGACCAGGGCTCGAACCTGTGTCCCCTGCATTGGCAGGTGGATTCGTAACCACTGCGCCACCAGGGAAGCCCCCCACTTTCATCATTTCTATTCAACATTGCTCTCGAAGTTTTAATCAGAGCAATTTTCCCAAAAACAAAACAAAACTAGCAGTTAAAGGCATCCAATTTGGAAATTAATAAGTAAAATTATCTCTATTACAGGTGACATGATTTTACATGTAGAAAATCTTAAAGAACCTGTAAAAATCTATTAGAGTTAATAAGCAAATTCATCAAAGTTGCAGGATACAGATCAACATGCAAAAATAAGTTATATTTCTATAGCAATAAACAGTTCAAAAAAGAATTAAGAAAACAATTCCATTTATGATTGCATCAAGAAAGATTAAAATGATTTGGAATAAATTTAACCAAAAAGCTGCAAGACTTGTATACTGGAAACTACATAACGTTGCTTGAAGACATGAAAGAAGACCTAAATAAATGGAAAGATGTCTATGTTCATGGACTAGAAGACAATATTAAGATGGCAATACTCCCCAAAGCAATCTACAGATTCAATACAATCCCTATTGAAATATCAATGGCATTTTTTTTTTTTGGCAGATGGAAAAGCAGATCCTAAAATTCATATGGGATTTTAAGGGACCCATATGGCCAGAAAGACTCTTGGAAAAGAATAATAAAGTTGGAGCACCAAAACTTCTGGATTTCAAAATTTACTACAAAGCTTCAGTGATCAAGAGAAGGATACTGGCATAAGGATAGACATTTAGACCAATGGAATAGAATTGAGAGTCCAGAAATAAAGCCATACACCTATGGCCAACTGATTTTCAACAGGAGGGCCAAGACTATACAATGAGGAAAGAACAGTATCTTAAACAAGAAAAATATTTGGTAAATCTTTATAAACATAGATTTGGCAAAGGATTCTTATGTATGACACTAAAGACACAAGCAAAAAGAGAAAAAAAACAGGTAAATTAAATTTCAACAAAATGTAAAGCTTTTGTACATCCAAAGACACTATCAAGAAAGTGAAAAAACAATCCACATAATGGGAGAAAATAATTACAAGTCATATATCTCATAAGAGTTTAGTATCCAGGGACTTCCCTGGTGGTGCAGTGGTTAAGAATCCACATGCCAATGCAGGGGACACAGGTTCAAGCCCTGGTCCGGGAAGATCCCACATGCCGCAGAGCAACTAAGCCCGTGTGCCACAACTACTGAGCCTGTGCTCTAGAGCCCGTGAGCCACAACTACTGAGCCCACGTGCCACAACTACTGAAGCCCGCATGCCTAGAGCCCGTGCTCTGCAACAAGAGAAGCCACCACAATGAGGAGCCTGTGCACCACAACGAAGAGTAGCCCCCGCTTACCCCAACTAGAGAAAAAAGCCTGCCCGCAGCAACGAAGACCCAGCACAGCCATAAATAAATAAATAAATAAATAAAACTAAACTAAAAAAAAAAATTTAGTATCCAGAATGTATAAAGGACTCTTCCAACTCAACAACAAAAAGACAAAAAACCCAATTTAAAAAATGAGCAAAAGACTTGAATAGATATTTTTACCAAGAAGATATATAAACGGCCAACAAGAACATGAAAAGATGCTCAATATCATTAGTCATTAGGGAAATGCAAATCAAAATCATAATGAGATACCACTACTCATCCACTAGGATGGCTATAATCAAAAAAATAGAAAATAAATGATGGCAAGATGTGAAGACATTGCACACACTGCTTGGTAGAAATGTAAAACAGTGCAGCTACTGTGGAAAACAGTTGTGTAGGTCCTCAAAAAGTTAAACATAGAATTACCATATTCCCATCAATTTCACAACTAGGTACATGCCCACAAGAAGTGAAAACAGATATTCAAAAAAAAAACTTGCCCACAAAGAGCTATAAGTTGGAAACCACCCGAATGTCCTTCAACTGCTGAATGGATAAACAAAACTATATTCACACAGTGGAATATTACTCAGCCATAAGAAGAAATGAAGTACTGATAACATGCTACAACATGGATGAACAGTCAAATCATTGTGCTAAGTGAAAGGAGCCAGACATAAGAGGTTGCATATTGTATGATTCAATTTTCATATGAAATATCCAGAATAGGCAAATCCATAGAGACAGAAAAGATTAGGGGTTGCCAGGTGCCAGGAAGAGGGGAGATTGGGGAGTGACTGCTTTAAGGACGCAGGGTTTCCTTTCAGGATGATCAAAATGTTTTGGAACTAGAAGTAGTGATGGTTGTACAAAATTCTGAATGTATTAAATGTCAGTGAACTGTACACTTAAAACTGATTGATTTTATGTTTATGAATTTTACTTCAATAATAAATCAATAGAAAAAAGAAAAGTAGAAAATCCTCACTTATTTGGAAATTAAACATAAAACCTCTAAATAACCCTGAGTCAAAGAAGAACTCAAAGGAAGATTAGAAATATTTTAACTGAGTGATAATAAAAACACAGCATATCAGAATTTATGAGATGCATCTCTAGAAGTGCTTAGAATAACACTTATAATTTTAAATGCTTGTATTAAAAATGAATAAAAGCCTAAACCAATGATCTAAGCTTCTAACTTAATAAGCTAGAATAAGAGGAACATATTAAATCCATAGTAAGGGGAATAAAGAAAATTATAAAGAAAATCAATAAAATTAAAAAAAAGAGAAAATTGGTGAGAGCATAAAAGACTTTTTTCTTTGATAAAAATCAATAAATTTTATAAAATTCTAGCTAGTCTAATCAAGAAAAAAGAGAGAAGACACAAATCAACAGTAATAAGAATCAAAGAAGGGATGTTTTTACAGATCCTAATATTAAAAGGGTATTAAGATTATCATGAATACTTCATACCTAATTCGACTATTTAGATGAAATAGACACATTTTTTAAAGACACTGGATTGTCTTTTACGTATTTTACAAAATTGGTACAACAGTAATTCTCAATCCACATGCTCTTTCAGAACTTTCCTGTCCCCATCAAGAGATGGAGTCCATGTTTCACAATCCTGAACCTTGGCAGAGCTTTGCAACAGCTTTTACTAACAATACCACAGAACTGGTGCTATGTAACTTCAGAAGGTAGGTCATAAAAGGTAAATACAGCTTCAACCTGACTCCATCAAAATATTAAAGTTCTGTTCTTTAAAACATAGCATTAATAAAATAAAAAGACAAGCCACAAACCAGGAAAAAATATTCACAATACCTAATATTTGGCAAAGGATTGGTGTCCAGAATATTTTGAGAACTCCTACAACCCAGTAAGAAGATAATCAACCCAATCTAAAAATGGGCAAAAGATTTGCACAGACACTACATAAAATAAGATATACAATAAGCACAATAAGATATACAATAAGATATACAAGATACACAATAAGCACATGAAACCATGCTCACAAAAAAGAATATCATATTCCATTTATGTGAAAGTCTAGAACAGATAAAACTAATCTATAATTTCAGAAAACAAATGAGCTGTTCCCTGAGGCCAAGAGTTGCAAAGGCAATTGACTGCAATGTGACATGAGTAAACTTTCTCAGTTTGAACACTTTTTATATCTTAAATGCAAATAATTTTACACTTAAAAATGAGGCTCTATTGTTCTATTGTTACGTTGTATTGTTATGTTAAATTTACCTCAATGAAGTTATTTGAATGTTTACATCATTAAAGTAGTTTAAAAAATAAATTTAGGGATTTGATATTTAACTTTTAAAACCTAATGAACTATTATAATGTTAACATGTAGCACTGACTACATATGGATAAAGCTTCAAATATCTAAGGTATTTTTTCCTCAGTGCAAGATCTATATTTTCCCATAAAATGAAACACAAAATAATTATCTACAAAGAAATTTAAAACCTTAACTGTGTTTTTATATGTCCCTGATTCTTCCTTTACATAAAAAATTGGGCACGTGATCTAAAAGGACCTGGGGAGAAAGAATAACTTTCTACACTGAGCCATGAAACACATTTGGCGTCTTCCCCTGACACTGCAGTACTTTAGATCCCAGAGAAATTGAAGGGATGGCAGGCAGGGTATTTTTTCATTAGGTTCATGCATCACAAACCACCAATACTACTTAAGATCTATTCTTCCCTCTTCTTCCCTTTCTTAGAATTTTCCTAGTGGTGCTAACCATGAAACAAGCTGGCCTTACAGCAAACCCAGAAATGAGAGGGAACTGTGCAATGACTTAAGAACAGCAGCTTCTGAATAGATGATTACTTATGTTACTAAATGAAGAGACACCGAAAAAATGGATATCATTAAACATGGTTTTATTTGAATATTGAAAAGATCAGTGTATTACATTGTTGTAATAATAATAATAATAGCTAACTCTAATATCACTCTTATTATGAGAAAGACACTATTTTAAGTAATTTATGTATATTAACTCATGTTAATTCTCACCATAACTGCAGACGGCAGGTACACGCTTCTTATCCCCATTTTATAAACAAGCAAACTGAGGCACCGAGAGTATAAGCAACTTGCCCAAGGTTATACAGCTAATAAATAGCATAGCTGGGATTTAAACCCAGATAGTGTGACCCAAAATCTGAACCCTTAACTAATATTCTATAGCGTCTCTTGATGTTTATCATACTAGCATTTGACATCTATTAAAAGCAAGGATCTACATTCTGACTTGTGTGATTCTGAGATGAGTTCTAGATTACTCTCCTGGCCCATTCTGTGTATTTAGGTGTGTATAAACAATTATATCTTAATCTATTTCTATACACACATACACATTTGGACAATATATGTATCAGCTAGAGACCTGAGAACACAGGAAGAAAGCAAGATAAAAGGTGAAAGCCAATAACCATACAGTTCACCCAGGAGTTCAGGCTACACATCCTGAAAGATTTCTTCCTTCTCTCATCTTCTGTAGCAATTTCTTTCTACCACAATCATGATACATTCCATATACTGCATTTAGTATTGTAGTTATTTGTGCATTTCTCTTAATGCCTCTACTCCACTTTAAACTGGGGCCACATCTAAGACATGTAATCTAGTTCATTACCTTTCATATAACAGCTGCTAATAAACATTTGTTGATGTTTCCTCTGATACTTATAGATCTGATGCAGCTGAAAGATATCTGACAACACAACTCACTACCAATAGTAGTCAAAACAGGAAGGAAAATATGTGAGCATGCAAGAGTGCTGAAGACATTAGTTTAACTCCAGTCATGATCATACAATAGCAGAAAGAGCCGAAATAGATCTTGATTTCCTCCTGCCTCTGCCATGAGCTGTGCAACCTTGGTGGACTTACTTATCCTCCTGAATTCCAGTATTGTCATCTAGTAAACATGGTTTGACAGTTTTAAATAAAATAAAGACTGGAAAGGTCTTAGCTTCATACATAAAAGTCAATGTTTATGGTACCAAGAATAGAATAAAGACGGGATAAATTCATCCCTCCCACGTATCACTTCTTCATTTTATCCCCCCAGAATAGGCATCACAAATTAAATGCAGGTAAAAGAATAAAAAGGCCTGAGCATACAAGACAGTATGAGTGCCATGTAGGAACAGAGATTAAATGTTGCCATTTATTCCCATGATGAAAGTGAAACAGAAGTCTGGGATTTTAAGTGGAATTTCTCCACCTTTAAATGTTAATAATGAAGTCAACATTATTCAAACGCTGTATTCACCAATATTGTGAGGTCAAATAAAATTTGTCTGCCATCCTGTGCCACGCAATAGGCCACAAATGTGCTACCTTTACTCATCCAAAAAGACAAAAAAAATGCTAACATCTGCGAGACAAACTGAATTTAGTATGCATAAACAAATACAGTTCATACCTATGCGAGCACACACACACATTTTGTGGCATTCACATGGTTCTTGGGACGTATTGTCAGAAACCACCTGCCTCACTTTATTTCTCTTCTGATTATTTCCCAACATGATGACATGAATTTAGCTAACCCCAGCAGGGGGAATTATTATAAGTTTCTCCTCCATTTAGTTAGATAACAACTCTTCAACACAAGGTCAGAGTCATTCTGCCTTAGCCGCTCTCCCATGTTTTTAACAACTGCCTTTGTGCCCAGGTGGTCTGAGTCATAGCCTTCCTTCCACACACACGTGCTTTGCCATTTTTTTTTCTGGCTCCTTTCTTCTTACGAGTTGAAGTAACAAGATAAGTGACAATTTTTTAAAAGCTAATTAAGAGCTTTTCTGCGTATGTCCTACTTAATTAGCTTCTGTCAACCTTGATTATACTCAAATTTTAAAAATTACACTTTACTTATATTTATTCTGCTTGTATGCATAATGTGAAATAACAGAGGACATTTATTGTTCTGAGCTTTTCCAGTGAACAACTACTATGTTGTAATAAAGGAATTATCAAAATAATATAAATGCTAACCCAGATACTCTTTAACGTGAATATATTTCATACCAATGAACTCCTATAATTGCTGTGCACACTTAAAGGCAGAAAGTTAATTTTTCTCTGGCATAATTGCTCCTGGTGACTGCTTTGGAATTTCTTAGTGTGAAGATGACCAATGCGGAGGGAAGTTTCTCTGCTCTGTACTAATGCTTCTCAGACTCTGGTGTGTATAGGACTCCCCCATAGAGCTTGTTAACAATTCAGATCCCCTTTGAGCACCTCTGTGACTCTCACCCCGAGTGTCCCTTATCTTCTCTAATCCTCGGTATTCTCTTGTATAAAATGGGAATTACATTCACATTAAAAGTATCTGAGAGTTTAAAAGAAAAGAAAGAAAAGCCTTAGAACGGTACCAAATATAGAACACCTTCATAGTCCCAAGATTCTGATTCAATAAGCCCCCCTCCCCGTGGTAATCCTGCTGCAGATAGTCTGGGAACCGAGTATATTTTGAGAAACTCTTCCCTTGTCTCTAAACTGTGACCCCTTGGCGTGCCTCTGTCCCCAGCAAAGCCCATTAACAATTCGTGGGAAGGAAAAATAGAATCTGGGTAAGAAAATTAAGTCTAACCTTTTTCTTCTTCCTTTGTGCTTGGTCTAGATGCACTTGCTCATAGGGGGCTGCGTGCAGAGGCCTCGCGCCCAGCCCTTCACACCAGAGTTCCTAGTGCGAACCGGCTTCTGCCAACACTGTAGCTTCAAGGGCCATGTGCAGACCCATGAGCAGAGCCACATGCAGACACACTGAACACCTCACAGCAGTTCAAGATGGCGGCGGCAGACCGTGTGCTGAGGGACTGCGCTCCACCCCGCGATCTGGAACGTGAGCACCGCAGGCAACTCGCGAGAGCCCCGCAGGCAACTCGCGAGAGCTCCACAGCCACCCCACCCCACCCCCCTGCAGCGAGATCCCTATAAAATAGCCCTGACCACGGTTTGTGCGGGTAGAGTGTGGATGAGCTAGCTGGGATCTCTCTGTTCTTCGATCAAAGAATGAAGCTTTCCTTTGCTTCCGAAACAAAAACTCATTCTATAGGCTTAGAGTGACACCAGGAAGAAGGACCCTTGCTGGGGACGGACTCCAGAGGGTAGGTAACAGCTCTACCTCAGAATTACCTGTGGAGCTTTTCAAACTATTAATCCTTGGGTTTCATTCCCAGAAATTCTAACACTGTATGTGTGACAAGGAGCCCAAGCATTCTGAAAGTTTTGAAAAAATGATTCCAATACTAGCCAGAGTTGAGAAACATTACTTCACAGCAGTGATCTCCAAATATTTTTCTCCAGGTCCGTAGTGGAAAAAAATCCAGCATATATCTATAGTATATGTATATCTGTTTATGAAATATAAGCCAATTTTACTGTATGATGTATTATATACTTTAAAAATATACAAAAATGGAAATTTTTAAAATACAATAGAACAAAAATATCTTAAACTTTGTTTTTATTTACTAATGGCATCAAAACTCTTTTGCCATCAGTTAAAAAATTATTTTTAATAAGATTCCAGAACCTTAGTTCTTAAATGTTTGCTAACCATGATGGCTTTATCATACTACTAGCTATGATTTCATGGCATAATATATATATATACTCTTACATCTCCATCTCAGAATAGCTGAAGGCCCAAGAGACGCTCAATATATAAACATATATCTGAAAAACATACATCATTAGTAATAGTAGATTTAAATTCATATTTCAAAGAGTCTTCTTGATAATTTTTCTAATCTTTTTCACTGACTGCTTACTAGACTTAACTAGATCTGGTTAGTGTTACTGTTTTTATCTTGCAATGTAGCTGATGAAGAGCTTGTACCAGGAGGCAAAGAAGTATTGATACTGACATTTTCTTCTTGTTTGCTTGTGTTTGTATTATTTCTAATCAGTGAGTTTTTTGCAGGAATCTTTTGAGGCTATTGCAATGCCTACTAGGGGGTCTTAAGGCTCTACTGAATATTCATATTCTTGAACTATTTAGGCCACACTTGGCTTCAGATTCATTCCGAAGGATATAGGCTAGGAATACAGCTTGCCAGAGGTCAGAGCTAAGCACTCCTCTTCTGTGAGAGTCCTTCAACACTTCTTGCCACAGTCCAGGGGGTGGTCTCTGCCCTTCCTATATGATAGCTCAGGTTCAAGTTTATGAGAGCCTCTATATTGGCTTGTTTCAGGATCTACCCTGGTAGCCAGTGTCTCTTGAAGCAACTCCATAGGCATAGCTTCTGGGGTTCTTATGGGGACATAATCAGCTCTAAGATCACCACTCTCAACCAACAGCTATGATGCCCCCATTAGGAACTTACAGTTCCCTCAGTTCAGCTGTAGCCTTTTACTTAGTCGTTTTTACCAGTAAGCAATGTTGCCTAGCAACCTATTTGACTTACTACCTTTATCAGGACTCTGAGGAGCTAGAAAGCTAACAAAAGGGCAACAAGTTCTTATGCAGAAGGAGAAAAGTGTTGCTAACCTTTTATTCACATCACTGAGAAATCCAAATTTGAGGCAGTTAGTTTAGGTAAAACCAGAAGATATAATCTTTAAATTCACTTAACTGAGTATACATGGTACACATCAAACTGCAGTTTTCAAAAAGCCAACAAACAAGTGAGGGTGCCTCTGTTTTCTCTGCCTTGGGGACGCTCACATCCAAATAACTCACATACTATACACAACATGGGAACACTTGGTGCTTGGATGGACTGAGGAAGGATGGTGTTATTCACATATTAAATACTATATTTTCTTATGTTTTAATAGACTTCATTTTTTTAGAGCAGTTTTAGGTTCACAGCAAAATTGAGAGGAAGGTACAGAGATTTCCCATATACCTTCTGCCCTGATACATGCATAGCCTCCTCCATTATCAGGCTTTCCCACCAGAGTGGTGCATTTGTCACAACTGATGAAACTACAATGATACTTCACAATCACCCAAAGTCCATAGCTTACATTACAATTAATTCTTGCTGTTGTACATGCTATGGGTTTGGACAAATGTATAATGACATATATCCACCACTATGGAGAACATGGTAAAATTCTTTGTCATGTGAGGCTTTGACCAACATTGTAGGACATTTAGCTTCTCTTGTTCCAGCTGACTAAAACTGATAGTATCCTTCCTCTATGGAACAATCAAAAACATGGTGGATACTATTTTCTTATCTTTGGGGGTTAAAAAAATATAGGTAGATAAACAGATAATAGATAGATTTTTAAATAGATAGATAATAGATTATAGATAGATGTAGATGGATGGATGAATAGGTAGATAGACAGACAGACAGATAAGACTAACATTTTGTTTCTTAACTCCATTACGTTGCCTCTCACACTCACTGAGTTAAATCATCTCCTCTTTGGAGACACTGTTCTTAGCTCTACATGATCTGAGCTCTGCTTGCTCCACCAGCCTCATCCAATCACTCTTACCCTTATTCTTTGTGCACCATCCTTAGTGCATGTTGGCTTTTTCTTTTTGTAAGTTCTTCTAACCCAGTGCTTCTCAAACTGTAATGTATATATAAATCACCTGGGGATTTTGTTATACAGACTTTGACTGAGACTTAAGGAAGTCCCAACAAACTTCTGGTGATGCTAATATGGCAGAGACTAGGACCACATTTTGAGTAGAAAGTCTCCAGCCCAGTTATTCATATTCCTGGATCCACATCAGAATCACCTGGGGAGCTTGTTAACCTGCTGATACCCATGTTCTACCTCCAGCAAGGCCATCCTCTTTCTCCTCTGAAAACCTACTCATATAGACTTCTTTCTCCTCTAAGGCACTTCACCCAACACTCCCACCCCACTCTTTCAAACCACAGTTTAAATGTTGCTTCCTCAGATGCTCTCAGCTTGGATAAGACCCCTGTCTTATTCCATTTGGGTTGCTGTAACAAAAATACCATAGACTAGGTAGCTTATAAACCACAGAAACATACTTCTCACAGTTATGGAGGCTGGGAAGTCCAAGATCAATGTGCCAGCAGATTGAGTGTCTGGTGAGAGCCCACTTCACACAGTGGAAGGGGCGAGGGAACTCTGTCAGGCCCCTTTTTTTATGAGTATTAATCCCATTCATGAGGGCTCAGCCCTCATGACGTAATCACTTCCCAAAGGCCCCAGTTCCAGCACCATCACATCAGGCATTAGGTTTTAACATATGAATTATGAGGGGACACAAACATTTGATCTATAGCAGCCCCTCTGTTATAGTCTCTCTTAGCACCTTAATCTTTACCTCATGACGCTCATCAGCATTCCAGTTAAATAACAAAATGTGTAAATCTCTGTTTGCCTTCAGCTGATTTCCTTTACAGCTGGAATCATGCCTGCCCACTTTGTTCATTGTTATATCCCCACTGCCTAGCACTGTGCCCTGCACATGATAAGAACTGAACTCATATTAAGTAAACAAATCAGTCTTTTTTTATATACATCTCAGTTTGCCAGTGTAATGCCAAGTAAACTAAAGAAACATGATTCCTACATTTCTAAACTATATAAGGAATATATATTCTTATTTTTTAATCTCAAAGATGACACTGTTAACAACATTACTACTATAGTAATCAAAAGTCAAATATTAGGCACCTATTCTGTCAGTCAGTAGTTGATGGTAAAAAAGATAGATGGGACCCCAGACCTAACAAATATTGTAGGGAATACAGATACTCAAGGGTTTAGGGTCCAAGCAGATCTCAGGAGACTTACGTCAAGCATCCCCTTCTTTTCCATAGTGGGGAGGAGGCTGAAAATAACAAGCATCACACACTGATTTAAGCCAATTCTTGTAATTAATTATATGCATTAAATCAAATAATTTTGAATAATTAAACGGGGTATTATGAAGCATATAATGAGGGCCCTAAAGCAAGTCTAGGGGAAGTGGAAGCTTCCCTAGGGAAATACATTGGGACTAAGATCTGAACAATAGTTGATCCAGGCAAAGGACGACAGGTATAGAGGTTTCAGACAGAGGGAACAGCATGTTCTAAGACCTTATGGCAGGAACCTAAGGAAAAAGACCTGAGTGAACAGAGTCCAGTGGGGCTGGAGCAGATGTGTGAGATGAAGCTGGAGAAAGAAACAGGAAACAGGTCATGCAGGAGCTTGTAGAGAATTTTGAACTTTACTTTGAGTTCAATGCAAAGTCCCTAAGGAGTTCTAAGCAGGGGAATAATGGTGTTCTGATGGCAATGCTGGAAGATCATCCTGGCTCCAGTAACTATAAATATGTCAGAATAAACCAGATAAGCCTTTCCTTCTCTTAATGATTATTATTTCATTTTTATTTATTTATTCTTCTGCAGTTTTCTGAACCATAAAATATCTCTGTCCTTTGTAAATTTCTTGGTGATTTATCCTGAACCTTATAAAGCTTGGCTAGAGCATTCTGATAATTATGGTCTTCAGATTTTCCCTGAATCTAATCAAAAAGCCATAATTCAATCTTTGTTTCCAGTAGAGCATACTACCTTAAAATATTATTTTATCCATTTTGGTAGCAATATTTTAATTAAATATTAAAGTTGCAGAAATTAAAGTTATACATCTATCTCAAAAGACACAGAAAAGTTATCTTAGTGTCTGGGAAGCATTACAAATGACTATTAGGTTTGAGGAGAGAAGGTGTACTTATTAATATCAACACCTGAATTGTTACAATGTTTCAGGTGTTTTAGATCATCAGTGCTGTATATCTCCTCTTCCCCATAGAGAGAACATGTACTTTGATTAAATCTGGATTTAGATATTAAAAAAAAATGAAGAAAACCTGTTTCTTAGCAGCACAATTTTTTGTAAGGAAGATTTTTTTTGTAATTGAGAGAACATTTATTTAACTATTTGAGTGGGTAGAGATGGGAATAGTAAGTGTGAGACCCTTTGCCCCAGGAGCATGTTGTAGACAATAGGTAGTTCTTCCTTTGCTCTATCTGTTTTGCACTATACCAGTAGTTTTAAATTCTATCTAGCTCCACTGGTCCCTTCTTATGTTAAACATTGGGTAATATCCCTTTAACCTTCAAAAATTAAATTATTAGATAATATTTCCAATCCACACACATTTCAAGCAATTCAATAAAATTTCCTAACTGAGCTATAAATAGGGTTGCCAAATAGAGTGACAATTTAGGACATACTTATACTAAAAATTTATTTGTTGCTTATCTGAAATTTAACTGGGCTTCCTATATTTTTATTTGTTAAACGTGGCAACCCTAATTATAGAAAAGACAATATTTGAATAGTATTTGAGTGTGTAACTGCCCAGCCTTGACTACACTGTAACGCTTAAGGAGGTAGTCAGATGCTTGTGCCAATGTTGGAATCACCAGATTGCGGTAGCTGTAAATGCAGACTGATATTGGTAGGTTTCATTAGGTTCTCAAATGCCATAAGTGGTATAGGCACTAATGATGTGATTATCTGAAATGACAAGCACTCTCTTAGAAAATTTTAAGACTAAGCCATCAACTTCTTTTGATTTGCATAGTAGTTGCATTCCTGAAAAACATGGTGTGTATTAAAATTATGCCACACACCATACACACAAACACACATATGCACACACACATTTAGGTAAGTTCTAGCCTCAGATAATTAGAGCTTCTCACATACATGAATATCCAGCAGGACAGTCAAGAGTCATGGAAGACATGGTGCAATTCTTTGTTATGTGGGACTTTGCTGCATATTGTAGGACATTTAGCTTCTCTGGCTCCAGCTCATCAAAACCAGTGGTATCCTCCCTCTATGGAAACAGTCTAAAAACACTCCCACAGATTTCCCCTAATTGATGGTAGCAGTCTCACTGAAGCTACTAATTTAAACCATACATAAAGAGAAAGTTAGAGGAGAGTTTTTCTAGGGCAAATGAGGGAAGAGTTTGGAGAAAGAACAGAGATAAGCAGTTGGAATTTAATCAATTCCTTCTCTTGGTACATCCTGAAACCACTGGTTAGCCTATAAAATCTTTAGTAAAATATCCATTTCTCTGTTTCTGAGAGCTTGAAGTGAGGAGAAAGAAAGAGGCTCTGAGACTTATATTCCCTCTTCCTCTTCCAGGACCTATGCTGTGAGGACAGGGAAGAGTGATGGGAAGGCAGAGTTATGGGAAGACTACTTGTCAATATTAGAAAGGGGTTTCCCACCACCTTGCTCTGGTTCTACCAGCTAGGGCTGAAAGCCTCTGCTGCTGCAGCAGTCACTGCATAATCATGGTGCATGGTTTTCTTGGAATGATGTAAAACTTTACTCTGGCCCCCTCTATCAAGGAGGCCCCTTTTAGAAATGATAGCTGTGTCTCTCATGGACCTTCCAAGGATACAATGCCCAACCCCTTCTCTAGCCCACAGCTCCTGCCCCTCCTGTAATCTCTGGGTTCCTTCCTTTGGAATCCTCTTCCACACTGTCCAAGGATCTTGGATAATTGGACATCTTAGCAATTACCCCTCCCACCTCCACTTCCTAGATGCATTGTAGCAGAGTTACTTCAGGAAGCATATGTTACTCCATTGGCCTCCCTGTGTTAGAAATCTCCAGGCCCCAATGAGCATTTATCCCCAGGTTCAAAAGTACCCCCAGATCTCAGAGGACTAATGTCAAGCATCCTGTCTTTTCCATAGTGGGGAGGAAGCTGAAAATGACAAGTGTCACACACTGGCCTAAGCCAATATGGATCTTCATAGAAGATATCTGTAGTCTCCTATGGTTAGAGGTAAGTAAGGACTAAATAGGTCCTTCCCCTCAACTTTGCTACCATGTGGTATGCTACAATAAATTTGCTACCCATACAGGCAAGTGTTATAGAAGGCAGGAAAACAGTCTTACAACCTGTACTGCAAATCTAATAAAATTCTAGCTTTCTGTCCAACCATGCATGAAAGGTTCTCTTGAAGCAGACCCAATGATATTCAGTTAGCCTTCTGGTCAGAGTCAAGTAACAAAATCTTCCATTACGAAATTGAAAACAGTCTCTCTATTTCCTTGGAATCCTAAATCTAGGGGGCCATTCCAAATAGTGTAGGCTCTTGAATTTCCAGAGTAGTTATATCCTGTTCATACAAGGGGGAAACTGGCTGTACAGTATTACTGGTCTATCCACATATCTTGAGCACCACTGATTTCACTAATGAAAATTTTCTAATATTCATTATGCTAATTAACGAAGATAAGTGAAGCCAATGTGCCTTCTGAGAGTAGGTTCCTGATTAGTCAGTCATTCAAATGTTAACTAACTACTCTGGGAGTGTGCATGCCCAATTAGAGGACTTCAAATACTAACTAATCACCCATAGGGTTAGTAGATTAAAACTAATTAGCATGCATATATCACACTCTTTGTGATGAAGTATATTAAAGTAAATTTAGATAGAGTAATCAGACATCCTGGTTGACGTATTTTACAACTATTGTTCAGAGATAATTATAGTATCCCCTTTCACTTTCAAAAGTGTCTCAGGTTGGGCAAAAACTGTAATCACCCTATAATATAAGGGAATTTCTAGTTTCACAGTACATTCTCCAAGAACTCTCTCTCCATATAACTCTGAAGACATTCAAGTTGTGCCTGAAGGTTCTACAGCACATTAAGCATTCTGTGGATAACAAAATGCTAGCTTGCCCTGCTTGGAGGATACTCCCAACAGCTATGAGGAACTCTCTAGGAGACCCCATCCCTTCGCTTTAGAGAGAAGAGATCATTACCCCATAAGAAGGAAGGGAAAGTAAACCACTCATAACATTTCCTCCATCTCCTCCATGTTCTACTTACTTTGAGTTGGGAGACCTGGGCAAGGCAGATAGTTGGTGGTACTGCTGGTTATACATTGTCCCCTGGTTGTAAGCCCTGCAGGCAAGACACTGATCCTAATTGCTGGCGCTCTTTAGGAATATGCATTACTTCCCATCTTTGGTCATCAGCTTCAGACATCCCAGTTTTTAGCCAGCAGTTCCACAGCTCTTGCTCTTTCTTTAAATTCTGGGCTCTGTCACACCTTCCTTGGTATGCTATAAGAATGCTGAAAACAAAACCTGAATGCATAAGGGTCTGAGGAAACAGGAAAAAACCCTGCTCTATCTGTATAGACCCATGGCCTCCAAACTTCAAGTGAAGACATTTCAATTTGGTAGACTGCATGCTCATTTTATTCCCAGGTTTCTGGTGACTATACAGGGAGGGAGGTACCCTGGAGCAACTGAGAGGTCATACCTCACCTCTCAAAAACACTGTTCAGAAACCAGATTTGAATCCACTCTTGGTCTCACCAGTGTGATTGGGTTCCTCAGCTCTCTTCCTTTGAATATTTTGTCTGTGGGGGAGTGGTGGCAGTGGAAGTAGAGGTAGTAGGGAGGCTGCTTCACAGAGTCAGCTGGAATTTGGGCTTTAAGCTCATATTTGAAGGTAACTGGGGTCCTCACAATGGCTCTCAATTTTCCTGCATTTTTTGCACAGTTAGCCATTATAGTTCTTCATTTGTTATGGTTGTTGTTTTGACCAAATCATATGTAGATTTTCACCCTGGGCACCCAATTCTTTTACAGCTGTCCTTAAGAGTAAAACATTCGATGCAAACGTTTTAGTGATAGAAGGGACCATAGAGATCATGTGTTCAACTCCTTTATTTGAGGACCACTGTGACATAGAGACAAAAGAATGAGGATCTAGTATCAGAGAACTTGTGTTCAAATCCCCATCTATCATTTATTAATTCATTGTTAAAAGTTCCTCCTCCAAACAATAATATCATACAAAGTTATTTGAGGATTAAGAGGTATAAAAACACATCACAAAATTATTTTAAAAAAATAGAAAGAAAAAAAGAAAAATGTAAATGTACTTTGCAGATGATTAAATATCAGCACAAAGAAATGATATAAATTGTCCAGAGTAACACACTACTTAGGGGAATAATCCAGGTCTTCTGACTCGAGTAATGATAACTGACATTGATTGCTGACAGTGTTTCAGGCATTATGCTAAGCCCTCAATACATACATTTAATTTCATTTATTCTTAATATTGTTATTAATATACTCATTTTCTGATGAAGAGACTAAGCTTAAAATGGTTAATACACTTATCAATGCCCCATACATATAAGTAGCAAACATGTATTCAATGAAAGTTTGCCTAATAGAGAAGCTGAGCTCTTGTAGCTAAGTCAGCAGGTCTCAAATTTCCATACCAAGAATCAAATTAAAAATACTAACCACATGATTCATCTTTAGGTTTGAGAACCATTGTTAGGGGCAATTGCCTCATTTAACATATGGAAAACACAGTAGCACAGTGCCTGGAACAAAGTAGCTATTTCTTAGTTCTTTCCTCCCTAATATGGTTTATCAGAATTGTTCTGCCATCCCATGTGGGGTGGGGGAAAGAATGAGAGGGATTGCAGGTGGGAACCAGACATATGGTTAATATGCAGTGAAGTAAAAATGGTAGAAGCACAAAGAGAATGCAGTGGCATTTGTGATGGTGGAGGGAGGTGGGAGTTCACACATACAATCAACCCAAAACACTTCCCATCAAAGCTAACCTTCCCAATGGCCATGCTTACATAAATATAACCACAGACTCACATAGAAATTTACCTCTTTGTTCTCTTAAGACTTCCCTGGCTGTTAATTTTAACCTAATTTCCCCTATATCAAAATAGGATCAGGGGTTTGAAGAAACCCATCACTCTCCATACATGCCTCATAATGTCCCATGTTGCCTTTGAGTTTGTGTTAGACAATACACTTCATAGTCTGTAGTCACTTTTAAAATAAAAACATTTCTAGGTTTCTTGCTCTACAGGGAGGAGTGTGAGAAAACTAATAAGTTCTTTTCCCAACACTGATGAAGAACACAAGTAGAAGTGTTACCAAGCAACGGGCTCGCTACCTGACATGCATAGAAACCAGTACTATGGCACCCACCAGCTTTTGAGAAAAGAAAAAGCTTTATTGCTAGGTCAACCAGCAAGGAAACAGGAGGCACAGCTCAGATCTGTCTCCCAGATCTGGGGTTCAGTCAAACTTTTCTGAGTTAGGGGAGGAGGAGTGGTATGTGGAAGCGCTGGTGGGGCAGGTTTCCATTGGAGGGCTTTGGAACTTGGCTCTTTAGGGTAAGGTATGGTGAAGGGGCTTCAGCACCGGATCTTCCTGGACAGTGGACCCTTCGCTTCTGAAAGGCTTCCGGCTTGTTCCGGTCATGTCCCAGTCCTTTCACTCTGGGGGGTTAGACATGCTGGTTCCAGGTGTTGTTTGAGGTAAAAATTTTCTCTTCTGTGTATGCTTTGGCTGCATGACTGGTGGTTTTGTTCTGTTGTCTCTGAAAAACAACTCAGTATCTTGTTAGAAACAGGCCAGTTAGGGGCTGGTTCTGAGGTTACAAAAGGACCTCTGGTCTTAAAATGGATTTAATTAGCTGAAGTAGCTCACCCTGGGAATGGCCCTCTTTCTATCCCAATATGAGGGCACTTTCCTGCCTCACACATGAAAAGACTGCTGGGATACTCCCTGAGACAGCATTTCCTTGGCTAAGTTGGTATCACTGTTTTCTTCTGAGTGAGTTTTAGTTAGATACATGTATCCCTAAAATAATGGAATAAGAGGCCTCTAGGGTGAAAAATCTTTCTTTATACAATTCTCCAAATTGACACCTAATGAGATACATATTTCTCCTATAGAAGCAAATCATCAGTTTTAGAACAAGCATCCTGGTTATGCAACCTCCCTCAACTGTACAAGGGACTGTGTCTCCAAGGCAGCTGGCTAAGAGTCAGAGACCAGGATGCCCATAAACTCTCCTGCCTTCCTGACTAGATGAAAGTTTGTTAAAGCAACTTTTAGCAATTGACTCAAGAAGGAAGGAAAGCATGATCATAGAAGAACTTGAAAAGGTTATGAATGCTCTACCCCTTAAAAAGGCATCAAACATCAGGCTTTAAGTGGATGTTCTTCCAAACATCCAAAGATTAGGAAAACTTTATATTATATATACAGGGCATAGAAAAGATAGAGTCTTAACCTATTCTCAAGGCTAGCATAATCCTCTAGTTTCATAACACCTATGTACATAGACATAAAAGTCCTAAAGAAGATATTAATAAATTTAATATATCACTTTATTAAAAAGAACAATACACTCTGACAAAGTAAGGTCTTTCCAAACAGTGGAAAGCTGATTTACCTTTGCTTATTAGCAAGCCTATCAGTACAATTCACTACATTAATATAGTAAATTAATGTATATATATATGTATATATAATATATTCTTATATAATCATCTCAGTATATGCTACAAAGGATTTGATTTTGTTAAATTTGATAAATAGTAATTATAAGCAACTATAAGCATCCTATTTAAGATTGAAATAGTAGAAATAATCCTACTAAAATCAAGAATAAGCACAGAGACTTCCTACCCCCAGCACTCTTTAAATTTGTGCTGCAGGTCCTCACCAGTATAACAAAATGAGAAAAAGAATTTAGAGGCATAAATACTGGAAAGTGACCCAATCCTAGACCTACCTGTGCTCAGATCCACGCCTGAAACACCTTGTGTTTTCTCTGTGTCATAGGTGGACCAACCCCTGCAGGGTGCGTTTCCTATGCTTCCTTTTCAGCTGGTGTCCAGCTAAATCCAACAGGTGGGAGGCACTGGTAGGAGACTGACGGTAGGGTGGGGAAAGGGAGAAGGCTAGGGATTTCTCCCACTTCCTCTCAGCCTTGTATAGCTTCTCTGGCAGCAGCTTTGACTCCTACATGACTCCCACCGGACTGGCCCACAAAGCTTGCAGTTTCTTTAGGGTGACCCTGGTCCCTAGGCTGTAGTAATCCTGCCTCCTCCCTTTATCTCTTCAGTCTAGGGCTGTGGCTTCCTGCTGTTAATAACCCCTGTGTTATCTCCTTGTTACTGGTGTGGTTTTTCAAGGGCCCATCACCTCTGTAACCACCTTTCTGTTTTAAATTCCCTTTGTGGTAAATACTTAAAGTGGCTTCTATCTTCCCAGTAAGAATGGCTATACAGAAAACTGTCAGTGTTTGTAAATTCTACAGTTTTCTCCTAGACTATCTAAATGAATCAAATGAAAAACTGTTAAAACCAATGTGAAAATTTAGGAAGCCAGTGATACAAGCTCAACAACAAAAATAAAGTTTATATATCAACAATATTAGGTAGTGGGAAGCAGCCACATAGCACAGGGAGATCAGCTCAGTGCTTTGTGACCACCTAGAGGGGTGGGATAGGGAGGGTGGGAGGGAGATGCAAGAGGAAGGAGATATGGGGATATATGTATATGTATAGCTGATTCACTTTGTTATACAGCAGCAACTAACACACCATTGTAAAGCAATTATACTCCAATAAAGATGTTAAAAAAAATATTATATCAGAAAATGTAATGGAAACATTTATACTATTCAAAATCATAGTAATTAACTCATTCATACCTGAGAATAACACTGAAAAGAAATATGTAAGACTTACATAAAGCAAAGTAACAAACTTTACTGCAGGACAGAAAAGTAGATCTAAATAAATAAAAGATATATCATGTTCCTGAATGTGAAACTATAGTAGTATGAAGTTGTCAATTCTTCCCCAATTAATCAATACATCTGGGGCAATACTAATAGAATAGTTTGTGGAACTTAAAAATCAGATTTAAAAGTTCATAGTGAAAGAGCACAATATTGCCAAAAATATTTGGAAAGAGAAGAACAATGAGGGAGAATCAATCCTAACTGCTATTAAGTCATACAATAAAGCTATAGTTACTAAAACAGTGTAGCAATGCCAATGGGGAAGAAAATAGTCTAGAAAATTGTGTGTGTGTGTGTGTGTGTGTAACTAAGGTCAAATTTCCAAATCAATAATTGAATTTGGACCAAGTGACTACTCCTTTAGGGAAAGATAAAATTAGATCCCTACCTTAGATCCTATGCAAAAGTTAATTCCACCTTGTCTAAAAAATAAACTATGAAAAGAAACTTAACAATTAATAGAATAAAATATAGAGAATTATTTTTATTTCAATAGGAAAGATATTCTGAATTGACATACAAAATCCAGAAGCCATGAAAAAAGACTGACCAATTTGAATATATAAAATTTTAAATTCTGTATTAGTAAAAGATACCATATATAATATTAAAGAGAAGCAAGAGAGTTAGAGAAAATACTTGCAACATATATAGTAAATAATTGCTATTACAATACTTAAGGGCTCTTGCAAATCAATAAGAAAAAAATCAACAATCCAACAGGAAATTGAGCAAAAGATATGAATGATCAGTACAGAAAAATAATGTACAAATAGTGAACATAAGAAATTATTCTCTGCTTCTTGAGTAATCAGGGAAATACATGCTAAAGCAGCCATAAAATTTTATTTATTTTCCTAAGATTAACAAACATTTAAAAGATTGGTAAGTGGAAGTTGTGGAGAGGATGCAAGGAAACATACATTATTATATACTGTTGATGGGAGTAAAAATTGGTAAAGCCCTTTTAAAAGGTAATTATTAGTGTCTGCAAAACTTTATAAATGAACAAACACTTAGACCCAGCAATTCCACTTCTAAGATTCTAATCTATATAAATATTCTCATATGTACTAAAAAAAAAAATGTCCACTGCAGCACCGTTTGTAAGAAAAAAAAATTTTGAAGAAAAAATACTGTGTTCATAGGGAGTATTGAAAAAATTATGCTATAGTCATAAAATGGACTAGATGTACATGTATCAACATGAATAAATCTCTGATACATATACTTAAGTGAAAATGAAGTATAAAACACGCAATTTTATATGCAATATAGTTTCTTTCTTTTACGGTATAGATGTGTGTGTACATATATGTATACGTATATACATATATATTTATATATATGCTTTTACATATATATATGATTTCTTTCTTTTATAATATAGATGTGTGTGTGTGTATTGAGAGCAAAGAGAACAGAGAGGGGCTTTGACATTACATCCTAAATGCTTCTTTATTGTTTGACACTTTTACAAATGAGGAAAATTAATAACATGTAAGAAGTACTAGTTAAAGTCACATGTGTGACTTTAGTTATCATGTATTCCCTTTCTCCTACTGTATAACAACTGAGGTCTAGTGAAAGACCTTGGACTTGGAGCCAGTTCATGAATGGGAATTGTGTGGGAACAGAGACCATACGGGCCTTTTTCACACAGCAGATGCTCAGTAAACACCTGGGTTAGAATCCCAGCTGTGTTAGGGCAGCTGCAGCTTTCAAGTGCTTGTTATCTGCCAGACAGTATTCCTAAGTGCTTTATACACTTTCGGTCATACCTATGTTCCTGCTGAATAAACCAGTGTCCAGGGCTGGTATCACACAAGAAGGGAGCAACAAAGAGCTAACAAGACAAATCTAGTTCCATGGTCTCAACCACTGCCTTATACTGCTGCCTGCTGAGAAGGTTACACTCACACATGATCATTGCTACCATGCCTAGATTTCATCCTAACTCTAGATTGGGCAGGAGGAACAGGAAAGGCAACTTTATAACAATTTCTTGGTTAGCCTGCTCCCTCTGAGGAATGATGTGTTTCTGTCCCTGAGCCCTGAAAGAGGCCCAAGGCCCGGTGGCTGGGACAGATGGCTTCAACTGGCTTTGGACTTGAAGCAGGTGAGAATTCTACATACAGGATAGGCTGCTACAATGAATCCCTCTGGGTTTATGGAAAAGCCTTCACTTCCTTGCTACTTCCTGACAAAGTAGCAACCAGGCCCAGAGATTACAGAGGAAACCAGTTATTTTTACTACTTCATCTGTACTTTCTAATTATCAATTAAATGCAATGCATGTGAAAGAAAACTAATGACAGCAAACATTTTTTGAGTGTTTACTGTCCATGCATTATTATTTTTAAAACTTAAAACTATTATCACATTACTTCTCAAAAAGATCCTATCAAATGGGTGTTATTATTATCCCATTTTTACATTGAGATAATTGAATAACAAAAGAAAATCGTACCAACACCAACCCAAATCCACAGTTAAATCAACTAATTCATATTTATCAAATCTACTAAATCTACCCCAAGCCCAGGCCCCTAATATCACCGAGCAAGTAGTAGCATACCAGTCCTTAGAGCATTTTCTGGTATTGTCCCCAGGACACCAGTTTGACCTCTGCTAGCAATGTGACTCTGTGCAGGTCACATAAACCTCCTGGGCTTTAATTCCCTTATTTGTGAACTGGCATAAATAATCCTGAATTTATAGGATGGTGTGAGGGTTAAATGAGACAATATTTGGACACTGCTCTAGCCTACTTCCCTTATGACCAATTAACAAAGTGGATTTATTAATTTGTTCATTCAAGGTAACCGGCAGTAGCCCTCCTAAGTCATACCTTTCTCACTCCTTGCCCCTAGATGGAGTTTCATTGATAGCCTATGGCTTCCCAGTACCTAGCTCAGTGCTTGGCATGTAGTAGGTGCTTAATAGTAATAATGTACTACAATAATAATAAATACTATTATTGAGAGTCTACCACGTGCCTGCCAGTCACTGTACCAGTCACTTTATATATTTACTCACACACAAATAATCTCATGAAATCCTTCTTTATACCTATAGAAGGGTATCTGTGACAGTCTGTGTGTTGTTCACCAGGTCTTTGCAGCTCTCATGGTTAGTAACACAATTCCTGGCCCCTGTGGTTGGGTGGGGTCGGTGACTGGTTCTGGCCAATGCGTTGTGAGCAGAAATGATAAAAATGCCCCTCCAGATCTCTTTTTCCCTCTCCCATAGCAATGGGAAATGTTCCAAATATTCTGTCATTCTGGAGGGCAGCCCGTGTGGTGTAGAGAACATAGCCAGCAATGACGGACATGTAGCATAAGCAGGAAACAAACTTTTGTCATTTCAGGCTACTGAGATTTGGGGGTTCTTACACCCAAATGTATAATGTAACCTATCATGACAGTATTATCATTTCAAATATATACAGATCAGGAAATTGAGTTGCAAAAATATCCAACAGAAATAGAAAGAAGCTTTCTGGGCTTCCCTGGTGATGCAGTGGTTAAGAATCCACCTGCCAAGGCAAGGGACACAGGTTCAAGCCCTGGTCCAGGAAGATCCCACATGCCGTGGAGCAAATAAGCCCGTGGGCCACAACTACTGACCCTGTGCTCTAGAGCCCGCGAGCCACAGCTACTGAGCCCGCACGCCACAACTACTGAAGCCCGCACGCCTAGATCCAGTGCTCTGCAACAAGAGAAGCCACCGCAATGAGAAGCGCACGCACCGCTACGAAGAGTAGCCCCTGCTCGCCACAACTAGAGAAAGCCTGCGTGCAGCAACAAAGACCCAACGCAGCCAAACATAAAATAATTAATTAAAAAAAGAAAAAGAAATATAGAGATGCTTTCTAAGGTCACATAATAATAATAGAATTAATAATTAATAATAGAATCTAGATCATAACTCATATATATCTGACTCTCAAGCCCTTGGCCTTAACCCTTAATTTGCAGAGGTTCTCAATGACTGCTGAATGGACATATGAATGAATAAATGAGTAAAAGTGAAATTTATTTTATAAACTTGGCTATACATATTATTTTAGTATTACACTCTGGATATAGTTCTGCATGTACCATAACTGTCTGATAGCAACTTGGAAAAGTCAGATAGACAGACTATTGGTGCCACAGGCAAAGTGCCATCTCTGCCTAGGTCTGAATCTAAACACGGCTACTATCAAGGAGACGATCCCTCCTTATTCCGCTTGACCTAGGGAACGAGGGAGGTGGAGGGAGAAAAGAAGAAAACAGAGAAGCTGTACCTGATATCTTGCCTTCTGACCTCCCCCCAGAGCAAGCCTTGACTTTGACATCCCCAGCCTGACATGGCAGGAGCTGCTTCAGTGGTACTGACGCAATTCTACTCATGGGCATAATCCATGTGGCATAGTAACCACTGTCACAAGAAGTATGGAGAAACAGGCTCTCATTGTATTTACCCCAAAAAAATGCTGTGATATCAAGGAATAATAGTCTTATAATAAGTGCAGATAATTCACAATACCAGCAATCCACATAGGACATCAAAAATCACTTGTATTTGATAAACAATCAGAATGTAAGGCTCTTTCTGACATTGAGTGATGAGCTCAGTAAACTGTCAGATCTTATGATTGTGCTACTGGTTCAATACTGTGAAAAACTTTTTGAAAACATCTTCCAGTCATCATGTGCTTATGCTTTGACCAAGTCATACAGAAGATGTCTAATGAGTGATATTCTTTTGGCTGAATTGTGTCCCCCAAAATTTTATGTGTTAAAGTCCTAACCCCTAGTACCTGAGAATGTGACGTTATTTGGAAATAGGGTCATCACAGATACAGTTAATTAAGTTAGGGTGAGGCCATATTGGACCAGTATGTCTGGTGTTTTTATAAAAAGGAGACATGTGGGGACAAACAGGCATATACAGAGAACACCATGTGAAGAAGGCAGAGACTGGGGTGATGTGTCCACAAGCGAAGGAATACCAAATACTGCCAGCCAACCACCAGGTGAGAGAAAGATATGGAACAGATTCTCCTTCATAACCATCAGGAAGAACTAACCCTGCCAACATCTTATCTCAGACTTCTACCTCCAGAACAGTGAGATGATAAATTTCTGCTATTTTAGGCCACCAGGTTGTGGTACTTTGCAATAGCAGCCCTAGGAAACTAGTACAGATATTATTATATAAAATTTCATGCCATGTTAGTTTTCTCATCATAACTGAGAAAGAAAAGGGACAGCATCTTACCAGTCCTAACATTGAAAAGACAAAACACTTATTAGAGTCTTTCATCTTGAAAATACCATGTACACTTCCAAGGACAGCTCTGTACACATCAATTGCAAACATTCTTTAATTTACTCAAATTGCTGCCTTTATCATAAGGAAAACACAGCTGGCACCCTCAGAAACTATGATAGAGTGAAAGTAATTGGGTAAAGAGTTCTAAGTAATGGATTCGATTTTTTCATGCCCCTTTTTAAATAGAAATTTGCATCTTAGTTAAGATTTCTATGCTTATCAAGCATGTCTTTAAATTAGACACAAAATTCTAAGGAAAAAGGAAAAGGAAAGATGTTTTTGTTACCTTTAAGACAGATGTGGGAAATAAAGAGAAACATTTTGTACAGATTACCCAGGACTGCTTACCCTTCTGTCCCTTTGAAACCAAGCAGAACCCTGGGGGGACTTCCAGGGTACAAAAGCCCATAGGCCTTCCCCAAGTTCCAAAGAGCAGGCTCAAGCAGTTAATGATTAGGACAATAGAGTCACAGGACTCCTAGTTCCTCCTGAAAGGATATAGATAACAATTGATGCACATCTCTGAGCTGTTCTGCAGAAACTAAGACCCCCCCCCACTGGTAGAGGATGGTGACTCTATGCTGACCAGAAGCACTATATGTGACCCCAGACTAGTTGGAACCAGAAGGTTGATGACTGACATTCCCTAACCATCACCCTGTTACCTCACCACCAATCAGAAGAAGGTCCACCAGCTGATCATGCATCCTACAACCCTCTTCCCTAATACTGTCTTTAAAAACCCTCACCTGTAAGCCATTGGGGAGTTCGGGTCTTTTGAGCATGAGCTGCCTGTTCTCCTTGCTTGGCGCCCTGCAAATAAACTCTTACTTTGCTGCAGATACTCACTGTCAGAGTTTGGCTTTCTGCACTGTGGGCACAGAAGCCCTTGCTTGGTAACACCTTTGTGTTCAATGGAGGGGGAGTGGGGATTGCACAGGAGTAAAGTATAAGCATTCTCAAGTTTGAGAAAAGAAAAATCTAACATGTTGTAATTTATGAGATTTATTTATTTTCTATAAACTTAACATTTTCCAATGTAAGAGCAGAAACTACATATATATGTAGTTTATGTATATATATATACACACACACATATATATCTAATATGTATGTATATACTGTATTCAGTTTAAGTTAGAAAATCCAAAGGAAAGAGTTGCACATGTCTAGAAAACTGATTATAGTAGAGAAGGTTGGAGAAAGTGGCTTTTCTCCTGCTGCTGCTGTCAGGAATGTGTTTAGCCCCTTTATTCCCCCTCTCAAAGCTTAATCACACTGCATGTTAGAGACTGCTCTCTGGTATTTCATTACTATAAGTGTTGAGATGACATTAACTGTACTATTTTGCCACTTCCTGGGACAAGATCAAGATTGAAGGTCCCCTGTTCCTGAATATGCAATTTTAAGTGCTAGTTCTTTACTTTTGAGTGATCCCAGACTCCTTTGAGAAGCTGATAAACATTATGGACCCACTCATGAGAAAAATGCACAAGCACAAATATGCCCAAAATTTGGGAAACAATTTCAGGGGTTTTCTGAAGCTCAAGCATGGATCCCAGGCTAAAAACCCTTACGTAAAATGTTAAACCCCCACCACGACACAGATTTCTAATTTCAGTTCATCTTTCAATACCAGCTTAAGTATCACTCCTACAGGAAGTCATCCCTTAATACTGTAGCCCATGCTGATTACTCCTTTCTCCAAACTTCTACTGCATTGTTAGTATCCACCAACTTAGTCTTTTATTGATTTCTATTTTCTTCCTCCTTAATTTTGTTGCCAAAATCTTGGCTCCCTGTACACTGAGGCCGAAATGAGATATGGAAACAGTTTTGGAGGAGAAAGAAAGGGTGGCTTTATTCTTTGCCAGGCAAAGAGTGGAACACAGCAGGCTAGCACCTCAAGAACTGTGCCCCCCTCCCTGGGGAATAGGGAGAGGTCTTATAGTCAGGGCTCCTGGTCAGGGGCATGCAATAAGGATCAAGGCAGTAACAGTCCTGCACTCTTCTTTCTTCTGCAGAGTTTCAAAAGGGTGGGGCTGCTGACAAGATTAGGGTGTGTGCAGGGTCTCAGGTGGTCAGTCTCCTAACCTTGATGGTCCCTTTAATCTTGCCTCAGGTGGTTTCCTGGCTGCTCCTCCCTTGATTTGCAACTATTCGAATCTGCCCTTTGGAACTCAGGGAAGGTCATGGAGGCTGGAGTCTTGCCTACAAGAAATGGGGGACAAAAAGGCCTCTGTGCCTGGGAGTCCCATAGGGCCCCACTCAGTTTCAATTTCTTCTTGCCAATTGGATCATAAAGTCATTGAGGAAAAGCATCTTGTCTTAATTACAGCAACTTGCCAAGACCTCAGCATACACTAGGTGCTTAACAAATGTTTATTGCATTATGACTCACTTCCTTGACTAAGACACACCATAATTCTTCTATCATTTAGGAAATAAAGGGGCTGTAATATTGTGATATAATAAGAAATGTATATTTGGTTATCCAGGCTCCTGGCCAGAGCTCCTACAACACATGTAATTTCCTAAGTGATAAGAGTTAAAGGAGCACCTTTTGTTATAATACCTGGGTTTTGTCCCCAGTTCCTGAAATAGCTTCAGAGTGTTAAAGGTGAAAGGAGGGTCTTTCATTATTTATAACAAGCCCCCTTTCAACCACATCAGAGTTTATGTTAATGAAGTGATTTAAAAAGCCCCTAAGAATGGGGGTTACTGGGGCTTCCCTGGTGTCACAGTGGTTAAGAATCTTCCTGCCAATGCAGGGGACAAGGGTTCAAGCCTTGATCCGGGAAGATCCCACATGCTGCGGAGAAACTAAGCCCATGCACCACAACTATTGAGCCTCGAGCCACAACTACTGAGCCCACATGCCACAACTACTGAAGCCCCCGCGCCTAGAGCCCATGCTCCGCAACAAGAGAAGCCACCACAATGAGAAGCCCGTGCACTGCAATGAAGAATAGCCCCCGCTCACTACAACTAGAGAAAGCCCACGCACAGCAACGAAGACCCAACACAGCCAAAAAATTAATTAATTAATTAATTAATTAAAAAGGAGGTGATCGTTAAAATTTTTTTTTAAATAAAAAATAAAAGAAAGAGACAACACGCCCAAAGTGGAGTCACTTGTGCTAAGCCCATGTCACCAAACCAAGACGTAATACCTAACCTAACTGCAGATTCAACCTCCCTCAGGAATGTAATCTTAACCAGCCTGGTCAGCACTTATGAGGCAATCCACCTCATAGACTTCTTTCATCCCCTAAAGGAAGATGACCTTGTCTGAAACAGTCCACTCTTTCTTCTTCCTCTTCTGCGTATAAAAGCCTTCCATTTGGTGTGGGTCCTCAGAACGTCTTTCTTTTTGCTACATAGGACGCTGCCTGATTCTTGAATCGTTGAATAAAGCCAATTAGATCTTCAAATTTACTCAGTTGAATTTTTTAACAGATTCAGTGGCAGTGGTGGAATCAAAGGAGACTTATGCCAGCTTTGGGAAAATGCAAAACACAGTCATGGTAGCCATGAACCCTTTTGAGTTCTCTGTTTTTCTTGCTGTTTCTGAGGTCTGGCTGTTAAGTTCCTCTCAGTTCTGAGCTTAGCTCTCTGTGTCTAGCTCCCAATCTAATTGGCTTTTCACAGTTCCCCATTTCTTGGAAACCCAAGTCCTTGGTTCTGTCCCAGATTCCAAAGTGGGAACTACTGGTGGCAGCTGTAGTTCCCTATTTGTTTGGAATTAGCCCACAGTCCCCATTCTTTGGGGTGTGCTGGTTCAGTTCTTTTCTCAATCCCCAAATTCCACTTTGGAAACTATTGGTGATAACTAGCCAGAGTCAGACTGGGTCTGATTTAAAAACTGGACTGGGTCCAACTTAAAAACTGGACTGGGACCAGAACTAAACTGGGGTCAGACTGGGTTTGACTTGAGCTGGAGTGGGTCCAATAAAGGCTATTGCTAATGGGAACATCAGAAGCCAAATAAAAAGGTGCAAAATTGGTGGGCATGGGTTGAGCATTTAAAAGCTGTTAGAGTGCTTGCCACCTAACTCTAAGACACCCCCATGTTAGGGTAAGTTGATTACAGAATGGGTTAAATTGACACTAGGTCACCTGCCAACCTCAAGAAAATTTCTGTGCAACAAGATACACTGTGAAACCATGCACAATTCCCAAACCATTGGCACATCCCTTTTAGGTAATAGTTTGGCTCCAAGAGGCCCAAAGCTTAGCTAAAAGAGATAGAATCCTCAAACAGGATAGGATAGAATCCTTCCAGCATACTTGCTTATTTTATGTTTAAGAACTAGAGTCCTAGAAGCCATAAATATCTATAAAATAGCACAATCTTACAGCCTAGAATTAAAACAGCCTAGAATTAGGCAAGATCATTAATTTGTGTGCTGAGAACGTAGCTTGGTAACTGTTACTTTGGGGGCCCCCAAAAATAGTGAGGCAGAAATGGGGGTTGCATCCCATTTGTGGTTAGAATGGCAGGACAGAAACATCGGTTAAACTCCATTTGCAGTTGAGGGTCCTATCAAACTGTTGCCACTCCCTCAAGGAAATAACCATGGCTATTCTGAGGAATGATTCAATTAGATAAGATTATTTAAGAAATGGACTTGAAAGTAAAGTTGCTCAAATTAAGCAAGCAGAATGGGATACCTATTTTAATTGGTATGCAGAAAACTCCAAAAGTTTTCAGAATTCCAAAGCAGCTTCATTAAAAGATTCAATGCAGGAGGAACTTCAAGATGGCATAGGAGTAAGACACAGAATTCACCTTCCTCCCCACAAATACATCAAACATAGATCTACACGTGGAACAACTCCTACAGAACACCTACCGAACGCTGGCAGAAGACCTCAGACTTCACAAAAGGCAAGAAAATCCCCAAGTATCTGGCTGTGTGGCTGACAGGGTCTTGGTGCTCTGGCCAATGTCAGGCCTGGCCTCCGAGGTGGGAGAGCCAGGTTCAGAACACTGGTCCACCAGAGACCTCCCGACCCCACATAATATCAATCGGTGAGAGCTCTCCCAGAAATCTCCGTCTCAATGCTAAGACCCAGCTCCACTCAATGACCAGCAAGCTCCAGTGCTGGACACCCCATGCCAAACAACTAGCAAGACAGGAACACAACCCCACCCATTAGCAGAGAGGCTGCCTAAAATCCTAATAAGTTCACAGACACCCCAAAACACACCACTGGACATGGTCCTGCCCACCAGAAAGACAAGATTCAGACTCATCCACCAGAACACAGGCATGAGTCCCCTCCACCAGGAAGCCTACACAACCCACTGAACCAACCCTAGCCACTGGGGGCAGACACCAAAAACAACGGGAACTACAAACCTGCAGCCTGCAGAAAGGAGACCCTAAACACAGTAAGTTAAGCAAAATGAGAAGACAGAGAAATACGCAGCAGATGAAGGAGCAAGGTAAAAATCCACCAGACCAAACAAATGAAGAGGAAATAGGCAGTCTACCTGAAAAAGAATTCAGAGTAATGAGAGTAAAGATGATCCAAAATCTTGGAAATAGAATGGAGAAACTACAAGAAACGTTTAACACGGACATAGAAGAACTAAAGAGCAAACAAACAGTGATGAACAACACACAAAAAAAAATTAAAAATTCTCTAGAAGGAATCAATAGCAGAAGAATGGAGGCAGAAGAACAGATAAGTGACCTGGAAGATAAAACAGGGGAAATAACTACTGCAGAGCAGAATAAAGAAAAAAGAATGAAGAGAACTGAGGGCAGTCTCAGAGACCTCTGGAACAACATTAAATGCACCAACATTCGAATTATAGGGGTCCCAGAAGAAGAAGAGAAAAAGAAACGGACTGAGAAAATATTTGAAGAGCTTATACTTCAAAACTTCCCTAACATGGGAAAGGAAATAGTCAGTCAAGTCCAGGAAGCTCAGAGAGTCCCATACAGGATAAATCCAAGGAGAAACATGCCAAGACACATATTAATCAAATTACCAAAAACTAAATACAAAGAAAATATATTAAAAGCTGCAAGGGAAAAGCAACAAATAACATACAAGGGAATTGCCATAAGGTTAACAGCTGCTGTTTCAGCAGAAACTCTGCAAGCCAGAAGGGAGTGGCAGGACATATTTAAAGTGATGAAAGGGAAAAACGTACAACCAAGATTACTCTACCCAACAAGGATCTCCTTCAGATTTGATGGAGAAATTTAAAACCTTACAGACAGGCAAAAGTTAAGAGAATTCAGCACCATCAAACCAGCTTTACAACAAATACTAAAGGAACTTCTCTAGGCAGGAAACACAAGAGAAAGAAAAGACCTACAAAAACAAACCCAAAACAATTAAGAAAATGGTAATAGGAACATACATATCGATAATTACCTTAAATGGAAACGGATTAAATGCTCCAATCAAAAGACATAGACTGGCTGAATGGATACAAAAACAAGACCCATATATATGCTCTCTACAAGAGGCCCACTTCAGACCTACGGACACATACAGACTGAAAGTGAGGGGATAAAAATAGATATTCCATGGAAATGGGAATCAAAAGAAAGCTGGAGTAGCAATTCTCATATCAAACAAAATAGTCTTTAAAATAAAGACTATTACAAGAGACAAAGAAGGACAAAACATAATGATCAATGGATCAATCCAAGAGAAGATAACAGTTGTAAATATTTCTGCATCCAACATAGGAGCGCCTCAATACATAAGGCAAATGCTAACAGCCATAAAGGGGAAATCGACAGTAACACAATCATAGTAGGGGACTTTAACACTCCACTATCACCAATGGACATATCATCCAAAATGAAAATAAATAAGGAAACACAAGCTTTACATGACACATTAAGCAAAATGGACTTAATTGATATTTATAGGACATTCTATCCAAAAACAACTGAATACACTTTCTTCTCAAGTCCTCATGGAACATTCTCCAGGATAGATCATATCTTGGGTCACAAATCAAGCCTTGGTAAATTTAAGAAAATTGAAATCATATCACGCACCTTTTCCGACCACAACGCTATGAGACTAGATATCAATTACAGGAAAAAAACAGTAAAAGAACACAAACACATGGAAACTAAACAATACGCTACTAAATAACCAAGAGATCACTGAGGAAATCAAAAAATACCTAGAAACAAATCACAATGAAAACAAGATTATCCAAAAGTTATGGGATGCAGCAAAAGCAGTTCTAAGAGGGAAGTTTATACCAATACAATCCTACCTCAAGAAACAAGAAACATCTCAAGTAAACAAGCTAACCTTAAACCTAAAGCAATTAGAGAAAGAAGAACAAAAATATCCCAAAGTTAGCAGAAGGAAAGAAATCATAAAGATCAGATCAGAAATAAATGGGAAAGAAATGAAGGAAACAATAGCCAAGATCAGTAAAACTAAAAGCTGGTTCTTTGAAAAGATAAACACAATGGATAAACCATTAGCCAGACTCATCAAGAAAAAAAGGGAGAAGACTCAAATCAACAGAATTAGAAATGAAAAAGGAGAAGTAACAACTGACACTGCAGAAATACAAAGGATCATGAGAGATTACTACAAGCAACTATATGCCTATAAAATGGACAACGTATTAAGAAGAAATGGACAAATTCTTAGAAAAGCAAAACCTTCCGAGACTGAACCAGGAAGACATAGAAAATATAAACAGACCAATCACAAGCACTGAAATTGAGACTGTGATTAAAAATCTTCCAACAAACAGAAGCCCAGGACCAGATGCCTTCAAAGGTGAATTCTATCAAACATTTAGAGCAGAGCTAACACCTATCTTTCTCAAACTCTTCCAAAATATAGCAGAGGGAGGAACACTCCCAAACTCATTCTACAAGGCCACCATCACCCTGATACTGAAACCAGACAGAGATGTCACAAAAAAAGAAAACTACAGGCCAATATCACTGATGAACATAGATGCAAAAATTCTTAACAAAATACTAGCAAACAGAATCCACCAGCACATTAAAAGGATCATACACCATGATCAAGTGGGGTTTATTCCAGGAATGCAAGGATTCTTCAATATATGCAAATCAATCAATGTGATACACCATGTTAACAAATTGAAGGATAAAAACCATATGATCATCTCAATAGATGCAGAAAAAGCTTTTGACAAAATTCAACACCCATTTATGATAAAAACTCTCCAGAAAGTAGGCATAGAGGGAACCTACCTCAACATAATAAAGGCCATATTCGACAAACCTACAGCAAACATCATTCTCAACGGTGAAAAACTGAAAGCATTTCCTCTAAGATCAGGAACGAGACAAGGATGTCCACGCTCACCACTATTATTCAACATAGTTTTGGAAGTCCTAGCCATGGCAATCAGAGAAGAAAAAGAAATAAAAGGAATACAAATTGGAAAAGAAGAAGTAATACTGTCACTGTTTGCAGATGACATGATACTATACATAGAGAATCCTAAAAATGCCAACAGACAACTACTAGAGCTAATCAGTGAATTTGGTAAAGTTGCAGGATACAAAATTAATGCACAGAAATGTCTTGCATTCCTATACACTAATGATGAAAAATCTGAAAGAGAAATTAAGGAAACACTCCCATTTACCACTGCAACAAAAAGAATAAAATACCTAGGAATAAACCTACCTAGGGAGACAAAAGACCTGTATGCAGAAAACTATAAGACACTGATGAAAGAAATTAAAGATGATACAGAAGATGGAAAGATATACCATGTTCTTGGACTGGAAGAATCAATATTGTGAAAATGACTATACTACCCAAAGCAATCTACAGATTCAATGCAATCCCTATCAAATTACCAGTGGCATTTTTTACGGAACTAGAACAAATCATCTTAAAATTTGTATGGAGACACAAAAGACCCCGAATAGCCAAAGCAGTCTTGAGGGAAAAAAACGGAGCTGGAGGAATCAGACTCCCTGCCTTCAGACTATACTACAAAGCTACAGTAATCAAGACAATATGGTACTAGCACAAAAACAGAAACATAGATCAATGGAACAGGATAGAAAGCCCAGAGATAAACCCACACACCTATGGTCAACTAATCTGTGACAAAGGAGGCAAAGATATACAATGGAGAAAAGACAGTCTCTTTAATAAGTGGTGCTGGGAAAACTGGACAGCTACACGTAAAAGAATGAAATTAGAATACTCCCTAACACCATACACAAAAATAAACTCAAAATGGATTCGAGACCTAAATGTAAGACCGGACACTATAAAACTCTTAGAGGAAAACATAGGAAGAACACTCTTTGACATAAATCACAGCAAGATCTTTTTTGATCCACCTCCTAGAGTAATGGAAATAAAAATAAAAATAAACAAATGGGACCTAATGAAACTTCAAAGCTTTTGCACAGCAAAGGAAACCATAAACAAGATGAAAAGACAACCCTCAGAATGGGAGAAAATATTTGCAAACGAATCAACGGACAAATGATTAATCTCCAAAATATATGAACAGCTCATTCAGCTCAATATTAAAGAAACAAACACCCCAATCCAAAAATGGGCAGAAAACCTAAATAGACATTTCTCCAAAGAAGACATACAGATGGCCAAGAAGCACATGAAAAGATGCTCAGCATCACTAATTATTAGAGAAATGCAAATCAAAACTACAATGAGGTATCACCTCACACCAGTTAGAATGGGCATCATCAGAAAATCTACAAACAACAAATGCTGAAGAGGGTGTGGAGAAAAGGGAACCCTCTTGCAGTGTTGGTGGGAATGTAAATTGATACAGCCACTATGGAGAACAATATGGAGGTTCCTTAAAAAACTAAAAATAGAATTACCATATGACCCAGCAATCCCACCACTGGGCATATACCCAGAGAAAACCGTAATTCAAAAAGACACATGCACCCCAATGTTCATTGCAGCACTATTTACAATAGCCAGGTCATGGAAGCAACCTAAATGCCCATCGACAGACGAATGGATAGAGAAGTTTTGGTACATATATACAATGGAATATTACTCAGCCATAAAAAGGAACGAAATTGAGTCATTTGTTGAGACGTGGATGGATCTAGAGACTGTCATACAGAGTGAAGTAAGTCAGAAAGAGAAAAACAAATATTGTATATTAACGCATGTATGTGGAACCTAGAAAAATGGTACAGATGAACCGGTTTGCAGGGCAGAAGTTCAGACACAGATGTAGAGAACAAACGTATGGACACCAAGGGGGGAAAACCGCGGGGGGTGGGGATGGTGGTGTGCTGAATTGGGCGATTGGGATTGACATGTATACACTGATGTGTATAAAATTGATGACTGATTAAAAAAAAAATACTAGCAAACAGAATCCAACAACACATTAAAAGGATCATACACCATGATCAAGTGGGGTTTATCCCAGGAATGCAAGGATTCTTCAATATACACAAATCAATCAATGTGATACACCATATTAACAAACAGAAGGATAAAAACCATATGATCATCTCAATAGATGCAGAAAAAATTTTGACAAAATTCAACACCCATTTATGATAAAAACCCTCCAGAAGTAGGCATAGAGGGAACAAGACAAGGTTGGCTACTCTCACCACTATTATTCAATATAGTTTTGGAAGTTTTAGCCACAGCAATCAGAGAAGAAAAAGAAATAAAAGGAATCCAAATCGGAAAAGAAGAAGTAAAACTGTCACTGTTTGAAGATGACATGATACTATACACAGAGAATCCTAAAGATGCTACCAGAAAACTACTGGAGCTAATCAATGAATTTGGTAAAGTAGCAGGATACAAAATTAATGCACAGAAATCTCTTGCATTCCTATATACTAATGATGAAAAATCTGAAAGGGAAATTAAGGAAACACTCCCATTTACCACTGCAACAAAAAGAATAAAATACCTAGGAAAAACCCTACCTAAGGAGACAAAAGACCTGTATGCAGAAAACTATAAGACCTTGATGAAAGAAACTGAAGACAAAAGAAACAGATGGAGAGATATGCCATGTTCTTGGATTGGAAGAATCAACATTGTGAAAATGACTATAGTACCCAAAGCAATCTACGGATTCAATGCAATCCCTATCAAACTACCAATGGCATTTTTCACAGAACTAGAACAAAAAATTTCACAATTTGTATAGAAACACAAAAGATCCCGAATAACCAAAGCAATCTAGAGAAAGAAAAACGGAGATGGAGGAATCAGGCTCCCTGACTTCAGACTATACTACAAAGCTACAGTAATCAAGACAGTATGGTATTGGCACAAAAACAGAAATATAGATTGATGGAACAGGATAGAAAGACCAGAGAAAAACCCACGCACATATCATCACCTTATCTTTGATAAAGGAGGCAAGAATATACAATGGAGAAAAGACAGCCTCTTCAATAAGTAGTGCTGGGAAAACTGGACAGCTATATGTAAAAGAATGAAATTAGAACACTCCCTAACACCATACACAATAGTAAACTCAAAATGGATTAAAGACCTAAATGTAAGGCCAGACACTATAAAACTCTTAGAGGAAAACATAGGCAGAACACTCTATGACATAAATCACAGCAAGATCCTTTTTGACCCACCTCCTAGGGAAATGGAAATAAAAACCAAAATAAACAAATGGGGCCTAATGAAACTTAAAAGCTTTTGCACAGCAAAGAAAACCATAAACAAGATGAAAAGACAACCCTCAGAATGGGAGAAAATATTTACAAACGAAGCAACTGACAAAGGATTAATCTCCAAAATATACAAGCAGCTCATGTAGCTCAATTTCAAAAAAACAAACAACCCAATCTAAAAATGCGCAGAAGACCTAAATAGACATTTCTCCAAAGAAGATATACAGATTTCCAACAAACACATGAAAGGTTGCTCAACATCACTAATCATTAGAGAAATGCAAATCAAAACTACAGTGAGGTATCATCTCACACCGGTCAGAATGGCCATCATTAAAAAATCTAGAAACAATAAATGCTGGAGAGGGTGTGGAGAAAAGGGAACACTCTTGCACTGTTGGTGGGAATGTAAATTGATACAGCCACTATGGAGAACAGTATGGAGGCTCCTTAAAAAACTAAAAATAGAACTACCATACGACCCAGCAATCCCACTACTGGGCATATACCCTGAGAAAACCATAATTCAAAAAGAGTCATGTACCACAATGTTCATTGCAGCTCTATTTACAATAGCGAGGACATGGAAGCCACCTAAGTGTCCACTGACAGATGAATGAATAAAGAAGATGTGGCACATATATATGATGGAATATTACTCACCATAAAAAGAAATGAAATTTGAGTTATTTGTAGTGAGGTGGATGGACCTAGAGACCGTCATACAGAGTGAAGTAAGTCAGAAAGAGAAAAACAAATACCATATGCTAACACATGTATATGGAATCTAAAAAAAAAAATGGTTCTGAAGAACCTAGGGGCCGGACAGGAATAAAGACGCAGACATAGAGAATGAAATTGAGGACACGGGGAGGGGGAAGGGTAAGCTGGGACGAAGTGACAGAGTGGCATTGACATACATACACTACCAAATGTAAAATAGATAGCTCGTGGGAAGCAGCTGCATAGCACAGGGAGATCAGCTGGGTGCTTTGTGACCACCTAGAGGGGTGGGATAGGGAGGGTGGGAGGTAGACACAAGAGGGAGGGGTATGGGGATTTATGTGTAGTATGGCTGATTCACTTTGTTATACAGCAGAAACTAACACAACATTGTAAAGCAATTATACTCCGATAAGGATGTTAAAAAAAAAAAGGATTCATTGCAAAAGCTAACGAAAAATTAGACACAAGAGGTACCTAAAAACAGTAAGACTGACATAACTCCTACTGCTTCCCTATATCCTCCTTTGAGTATTCATTCTAGTAATCTCCTGTCTGAATTGCCTTTGCACGAGCATAAACAAAGTCCGACAAGTTAATGACCTTATAGACATCTCCATATCTACCCTTAAAGGAGGGCCCCCATATGAGTTCCTCCCAAATTTGATGTGACCCTGTGGGATTTTATGGTAAACTGCAATGTTATTCTCCTAAACAGCCAAGGGAAAACTAAAATTAAAATTAAAGGAAAACCTTGCCAATTTCTGGTAGATACCAGAGCTGCAGATGTGAACCCAGGAAAACTGGCAGAAGCTGACTAAGGGTGAGAATTCTTACTATAGTCAGCTCTCTTAAATGTGTAGTACCACTATAGAAAGAGGAAAATGAAATATCTTCTGCATCCATCCTCTTTGGGGATGTCTCTTGAGTCCAAGGAGTTGTTCAGTACTGCTGGGAGTACTTACTGTCTGCCCCAGCTGAAACCTGACAAGGTATTTTAAAGGTTTTTTGTTTGTTTGTTTTTTAAGTATCTCAGTGGTCAGAAGTTGGTCAGAAATTGGAAGCTGATATTCACGGCCTGATAGGAATTTCTTTCTGTCCTCCTCCCTTTAGCTAAAATGAAACTATATACCCAGAGAAAAAGAAAAACCTTCTAAAGCCTTTATGAACGGATTTACTAAAACATTCCAAAGGCAAACAGTTTCTAAATCCAGAATATAGAAATCTTTTGATTTCCATCTTAGTTAGAACTCTTTTCCCTAATATAAAACAGCAAATTAAGGATAATGTTGTTGGATGGGTGGATCAACCTACAGTGTCATTTAGGCCACAACCCAATTTTTTGAGGAATTGAGAGCAACTGTCTTATCTTACAAATCTTTGCAAAACTAGAAATGCAACTCTAGAGGCAGTTCAAAGTTCACGGATTCCTTTTTACCAACTCGAAAACCTTCCCTAGTTATCTCAAAAGGCTTGTGAGTATTGTAAAAATCCTGGCCTTAGGAAACCAAAGTCTTTCTAGCAGAAACTTGCATTCTTAGCCTGTGCCTTTGAGACGTAAATGTTCTACAAACTTCAAGGGGTAACTCTTATCAGAAGAAAACTGAAAGTGGGAAAGGTCATTTGAAACCTAGGCTACTGAAGAATCTTTTAAAGGTTCTCTCCACAAATATTAGTAAAAAGCTTCAGCTGTCTGAGCAGGTAAACTTAATTTATTCTTTCTACCAGAATGACCATTTAGATCAAACTTCTCTTAAAGCTAATGAGTTTTATGCCTGATTCATGGCAGTAATTTAAAAACAACCTATAACGTCTCTGTTTACATCTTTCTGTATGTTTATTTGTATATATATTATATACGTGTGTGTGTGTGTGTTGTGTAGATATGTGGTATTTAGCTCCACGTTATTGCCAAAATTAATTTGTAAAAGAGCTATTTAATTTTCTTTTAAAAAACTAAGCACTTGTATAAATTAAATATTCCAAAAACTCTCAGAAATATAGAAACTAACCCAAATGTTTTTTCAAGTTCACATGATTTAAAATAATCTTTAGTAAATAGAAGCTAGTTTAAGTTTGTTGGTTTAATTAAAACAGGTTATCTGCATTCTACCTAGGTTTACTAAAAGCCCAGTAAGTTCCAATTGTCTCTATTACAAAATTTGTCAATAAGAAAAATAGCTTGAAATGATGGCTGACTTTGTCTAATGTCACATGAAGTTTTTGTGGGTAGTTTAACATAATTGTTAAGAACAAGTCAAATACATGTAAGTAGAATAAAAGGTTTTTAGGTGAACTTTTCAAATAGTTTCCCCAAATCTTTTTGGTAACCTGAAACCTTAAAATTTTCCTTAAATTAAATAACAGATAGTTATTAAATATCTAGATGATTTAGAAATAAGATAAAATACTGAAACATTAATTACTGAACATAGGTTTATCCATTTGGGGGTTAATTTTACAGAGAAACTAAATATATTTGGGTCTAGTAGTAAACATATTCTGTGCCACACTGAGAAATTTACTGTGAGCTCATGTAGAGAATGGACCTGTGGACACAGTGGGGAAGGGGAGGGTGGGATGAACTGGGAGATTAGGTTTGACATAAATACACTACCATGCGTAAAACAGATAGCTAGTGGGAACCTGCTGTATAGCACAGGGAGATCAGCTCGGTGCTCTGTGATGGCCTAGTTGGGTGGGATGGGGGTGTGGGGAGGGAGGGGATGTGTGCATGCATATGGCTGATTCACTTCGCTGTGTGGCAGAAACTAACACAACATTGTAAAGCAGTTATACTCCAATAAAAAAAAAATTGCTATGAGAACACATATGTTCCTAAAAATTATATTTTCTGCTCTTTATAAGAGATTGTGAAAGATTCCTTACTTTTAAAAATAATCTGCCTAGGGACTTCCCTTGCAGTCCAGTGGTTGACTCCGCACTTCCAATGCAGGGAGTGTGGGTTTGATCCCTGGTCAGGGAACTAAGATCCCACATGCCACATGGCACAGCCAATAAATTAATTAATTAATTAATTAATTAATTAAATTAAAATAATCTGCCTAGAAAACAAAGATTTTGTGTTCTGTCAAAAATAATTTTCTGTGTTGTCTTAAATTTGTTTATTTATTTATTTATTTATTTATTTTTGGCTGCATTGGGTCTTCGTTGCTGTGCGCGGGCTTTCTCTAGTTGCAGTGAGCAGGGCTACTCTTCGTTGCAGTGCGTGGGCTTCTCATTACGGTGGCTTCTCTTGTTGTGAAGCACGGGCTCAAGGCACGTGGGCTTCAGTAGTTGTGGCATGCGGGCTCATTAGTTGTGTCTCAAGGGCTCTAGAGCGCAGGCTCAGTAGTTGTGGCGCATGGGCTTAGTTGTTCTGTGGCATGTGGGATCTTCCTAGACCAGGGCTCAAACCTGTGTCCCCCTGCATTGGCAGGCGGAGTCTTAACCACCGCGCCACCAGGGAAGACCTCCGTGTTGTCTTTACCAGGTCTTTGATTACTTAAGGAAGCCGAATCTTCTCTATTAAAAAAGCTAAGGTTTTCTTTTTTAACAATTATTTAACTTTCTGCATTTACCTGCAAAGCCTTTGTCACTATGGTTAAATGGATAATTAAGTATTATTTCACAATGACCTATGATCCTATTTGACCAAGGACTTTAAAACCATTTTGATATTTTTAACAAATTTCCCAAAAATCAAACTCTAAATGAATTTGACCTTGAACTAACTTAGGGATTTTCCAGAGGGCCCCTGGAACATCTCAAAAGATTTGTTATCTCTTCTTATAGAAAGGGAGATGTTAAACTCATTAGGCTTACTTGACATGTTAAATTACATGGAAAGCATTGTCAAATAAGAAGTAATGCTAAGCCTTCTTTATGTTATATTTATATTGGTATATGTTGTATGTGTTCCAGAAATTATGTGAAATTCCTGGGAATCTGATATGTCCTGGTATATTGTTATCAGTCATAATTCCAGTTATTATCTTAAAACGTTACAGAAATAACCAGATTTCCTTGTCCATTCCATTATAATGAACTTGCATCAGATCTTTAACAATGGGCATCTTTAAGTCTTATGTTATTTACAGAGAGTTACTGTTTTACTCTGATGCTTTGCAAAAGTGTTTCTGCAAAATTATGTCACCTTCAAGGAGATTCATGGAAAGACTTTACAAGTACAGGTTTCTGATAACTTTAAGACCAAAAAACTGAACAGGGTAAGAATTTCAACTACAAAGCTACATTAATCAAAACAGTATGGTACTGGCACAAAAACAGAAATATAGATCAATGGAACAGTATAGAAAGCCCAGAAATAAACCCATGCATCTGTGGTCAATTAATCTATGACAAAGGAGGCAAGAATATACAATGGAGAAAAGATAGTCTCTTCAATAAGTGGTACTGGAAAAATGGACAGCTACATGTAAAAGAATGAAATTAGAACATTCTCTAACACCATACACAAAAATAAACTCAAAATCTATCAAAGACCTAAATGTAAGGCCGAACTCTATAAAATTCTTAGAGGAAAACATAGGCAGAACACTCTTTGACATAAATCGCAGCAGTATCTTTTTTGGATACACCTCCTAGAGTAATGAAAATAAAACAAAAAATAAACAAATGGGACCTAATTAAACTTAAAAGCTTCTGCACAGCAAAGAAAACCATAAAACGAAAAGACAATCTACAGAATGGAAGAAAATATTTGCAAATGAAGGGGTCGACAGGGATTCATCTCCAAAATATACAAACAGCTCATGCAGCTCTATGTCAAAAAAACAAACAACCCAATCAAAAAATGGGCAGAAGATCTAGACATTTCTCCAGAGAGGACATACAGATGGCCAGAAAGCACATGAAAATATGCTCAACATCACTAATTATCACAAAAATGCAAATCAAAACTACAATGAGGTATCATCTCACACAGGTCAGAATGGCCATCATCAAAAAGTCCACAAACAATAAATGCTGGAGAGGGTGTAGAGAAAAGGGAACCCTCCTACACTGTTGGTGGGAATGTAAATTGATACAGCCACTATGGAGAACAGTATGGAGGGTCCTTAAAAAACTAAAAATAGAGCTACCATATGATCTAGCAATCCCACTCCTGGCATGATATGAGGTGCATAATCCAAAAAGATACATGCACCTCAATGTTCACTGCAGCACTATTTACAGTAGCCAAGACATGGAAGCAACCCAATGTCCATTGACAGAGGAATGGATAAAGAAGATGTGGTACATATATACAATGGAATATTACTCAGTCATAAAAAAGAATGAAATAATGCCATTTGCAGCAACATTGATGGACCTATAGATTATCATACTAAGTGAAATAATTCAGACAGAGAAAGACAAATATCATATGATATCTCTCATATGTGGAATTTAATCTTAAAAAATTCTACAAATGAACTTATTTACAAAACAGAAACAGGCTTGCAGATATCAAAAAACAAACCTATGGTTACCAAAGGGGAAACATGGAGGGGAGGGATAAATCAGGAGATTGGGATGAACATACACACACTATTATATATAAGATAGGTAACCAATAAGGATCTACTGTATAGCACAGGGAACTCTACTCAGTATTCTGTGATAACCTATATGAGAAAAGAATCTAAAAAAGAATGAATATATGTATATGTATAACTGAATTACTTTGCTGTACACCTGAAACTAATGCAAGATTTTAAATCAACTATACTCCAATAAAATTAAAAAAAAAAAAACTAATGGAAAAACTGGATTCAAGCAAAACAAGTATTATATGGGACTAAATGAACTGAAGAGGATGACTATATTTTTTATGACTTTTTGTTTGAAAAATTGCTAGTTCCTTAATGTTTTGTTTTTCCAGATTTAAGGAAATCTTTTATCTTAAGCTATCTATGACATGCAGCAATTTGGTGAAGTATACCTTTGTAAACAAAGATGAAAGATTTACTTTTTCTCCCTACCTGATCCCTCCAGAATTTGGAAACTCTTAAATATTCTTTTCATGGCAATACATGAAAAGTTATTTGCATAAGTTATTAGTTATTTGCATAATTTAATAAGAATCTGTTCTCCTTAGGACACAATTAAAAACTTTGGCCATATTCCCAAGACTTTGACTGGAATGTCATACTTGAGAGAGATGTGCATAGACTCAGATATGACAGTTATAAGAACTAAGGTTGACTTTACAGAGCCAATAAAACCCCTTGGAAAAACCAACCTGGTACCTTGCTTACAAGGTTGCAGGGAAGCAGTCTTAAAGTTTATATGGTTAATCACTGTTTTTGCTGCAGTTTCATAAATAATCAGGCCAAGTGTAATACAAATAAATTAGTTTTACTGTGATTATCCTTGGAAAAAAGAAATGGGGATAATTGTAGAAGAAAAATTATGTTTGCACCTTTGTAGATATTAAATTCGAATCCTATTTTGAAGTTTTGTTATATACCTGTAAATTGGACTGGATCCTGAATTCTTTCGGTTTCCTCAAATATCTGGCTATGACTCTCCAAACTAACATTTCCGATTTTCTCCCACCTTTTTTCTTGGGATCACTAAGAACAAAGTCTGCCCTTGCAAGGGACTATACCAAGTCCTCCTTACTACCCAGATGGCAGCTAAACTTCAGGGACTTGAACCTTGGAAAAAGGCTCCACCTGACATCTGGCCCTAAGCAAATGTTGGAGACCTCTAAATCAAATTGACTAGGAAGAGAAGTAGTCAACATCGAGGTAGACTGCTTCCTCCCAAGACACTGAATTAAGACTTCATGCTGGGGCTTCCCTAGTGGCGCAGTGCTTAAGAATCCACCTGCCGGGCTTCCCTGGTGGCGCAGTGGTTAACGATCTGCCTGCCAATGCAGGGGACACAGGTTTGAGCCCTGGTCCAGGAAGATCCCACATGCTGCGGAGCAACTAAGCCCGTGCACCATAACTACTGAGCCTGTGCTCTAGAGCCCGCGAGCCACAACTACTAAGCCCGCGTGCCACAACTACTGAAGCCCATGCGCCTAGAGCCCATGCTCCGCAACAAGAGAAGCCACTGTAATGAGAAGCTCACGCACCACAACGAAGAGTAGCCCCCACTTGCCAAAACTGGAGAAAGCCCGCGTGCAGCAATGAAGACCCAACGCAGCCAAAAATAAATTAATTAATTAAAAAAAAAAAAAAAAAAAGAATCCGCCTGCTAATGCAGGGAACATGGGTTTGAGCCCTGGTCTGGGAAGATCCCACGTGCCATGGAGCAACTAAGCCTGTGTGCCACAACTACTGAGCCTGCACTCTAGAGCCCACGAGCCACAATTACTGAAGCCCGCGTGATAGAGCCCGTGCTCCGCAACAAGAGAAGCCACTGCAGTGAGAAGCCCACGCACCACAATGAAGAGTAGCCCCTGCTCGCTGCAACTAGAGAAAGCCCGCGTGCAGCAATGAAGACCCAATGCAGCCAAAAATAAATAAATAAAATAAATAAATTAATTTTTTTAAAAAAGACTTCATACTGTAACTAAACATGAAATCCTGTCTTCTTCTATTTCTTTCCTTTACTCTGGCATTGGCCTGGAAAGATAATGCCATCTCCCAGGCCATTGCCAGGGGGGGTAATCTTTCAGACTGCTGGATTTGTCATCAAAAGTTCTGATCTGTCCAAGATGGTAGAAACCCCCTTGTCCATTTCCCTGTCTTTGATTAACAATCCCAAACTTGAGGAACTTTATATCCAGGCTCTGTGCAAAGAAAGGGACACAGGCAAAAGTAACCAGAATAAAACTGCCTGTTTGGCCTACAAATCCTTAAAATTTTACTGGCCTCCATGACTGTCAGCTTTCTAGTCCTGAGCCACAGATTCAAACGGGAATTACCTGGAGACATTCATCACCTGGGATTCGCTTCCTTTGGCAGGACCCTACTTCCCTAATTAGGAGTAAATGTAAATGAGGCCATCATCAGGAGCTGCTTCCTAACTCTTGAGAGTATTGTGGAATTTGATGTAAAAGCAATAGCTGCCCAACAAAAATCCTTATATTCTCTGGCCAAAGTTGTTCTTGATAATAGGATAGCCCTTGATTATCTTTTAGCTGAGCAAGGTGTCTGTACTGTGGCCAACAACATTCTGCTGCACCTGGATTAACTCTTCTGGGGAAATTGAAACTCAGTTACGTAAAATCATTGAGCAAGCTACTAGGCTTACAAAGGTGATTCCTTCAACAGGGTAATTCTTTGACTTATTTGACTCGGATTTGTTTGGGTCTTGGGGACCATGGTTCCAAAGTGCACTCCAAACATTGGGAATTATCCCACTTATAATAATCATAATAGTCTCCCTGACGCACTGTATTATCTGAAAGTCTTTAAATGCATGCTTGCAGCCACAAACCACCAAGCAAATGATCTCCCTAAGACTGGAACGTCAGAAAAGGAACAAAGAGAATGACTGACTTAAAAATTGTGAACCTGAAGTTGTGGCCTGTGAATATCATAGAGATTAAGCAAAAAACATCATGACCTGTGAATACCACATGAAGGATCAACAAAACCTGCAAGAACATCAGAGCAGTAGCACCTTAAATTTTGGTCACATCTCTCAGTTAATCTGAGAGTCTGATCAAAAGGGGGGAATTGTTAAAAAAAGAGGCAACAGGCCCAAGATGGAGTCACTTGTGCTAAGTCCATGCCATCAAACCAAGACTTAATACCTAACCTATTACAGTTTCAACCTCCGCCAGGAAGGTAATCTTAACCAGTCAGTCTGGAATTTCCTGGCCAGCACTAGTGAGGTAACCCATCTGATAGCTCCCTTTCATCCACCAAAGGAAGGTGACCTTGCCTGAAACAATCCATTCTTTTCCCCTTCTGCCTGTAAAAGTCTTCCATTTTGTAGAGCTCCTTGGGGTTCCTTTCTGTGTGCCCAATTCATGAATCATTGGATAAAGGCAATTAGATCTTCAAATTTACTCAGTAAATTTTGTTTTTTAACAGTTCTTAGACTAGTGTTAATATTCTGTTTTATTACTGTGTAGTCTAATTTCTTGAATATATTTATAATATTTTACTGGCTACACAGTTTGTTTTTTGTTTTTTGTTTTTTATCATTTAAAAAAGTAACTATTACTCACTTCCAATTTCTTGAACTTAATTCTGTTCACAAACTATTTTAGATTAAAACTAGGTATTGGGACACACTGAATGGTGCAGAAATTCAGGCACTATGATTTTATATTTCCTCATGTGATCATTTATCTCAAATGGGATCTTGTGTTTAATTGCTTGACTCTGGGTACCAGCTAAGTCTAAAGATGGGAGTACACATCCAGATGTTAGCACATGGAGAAAAAGAAGAAAATCTTGCTTCTTTTAAAGCAGAATTGCCTCTCTCCTTTCTCCCCAACTCTCACCCACATACTATTTTTGAGTGTTAATACTTTGCTTCCTGGAGTACAGAATTTGCTTCTGGGAAGGGAATACTGGACTAAAGCTTTAGGAACAGACTTGAGTAACAATGGATAATCCCTGAACCTGAATTGATTTCTCAGGGGCAAAAAGCTGGCTAGCCAGCATGCTTTGCTTTGCAAAGTGAAGTGTGGACAGAGCTGAAGGGCTCCAGAAAACAGATAAGGTTTTGGAGGCTGTGGAAGAGATTAGGGCATGAACATAAGGATACTGTCGGCCAGAAAGAACCTTTGGGAATAGATCAAAAATGTATTATAGAGATTTTACTAAGTATCACTGTGGTATATGCAATCTAAACTCTCTTCTCTATTCCCCATTAAATCTTCAGTAAAAATCTACATTATTCTGGGGAGAAGGCCTATTTTTTATCATGTGACATCTTGCTAAAAAGAACAGCTAAATGGGTGTGGGCAGTAGATGTCCATGAGCCTTACCAAGGTTATGTACTAGTGATAAGTTACATTGGGAGGGGACAAGCAGAAGGAGTGATACTCTGCAGACTTTTCTGAAATACTGGTACAGTGTGCATTGATGAGCACCTGTTGTCTTTTTGGAGCTTTTGATCAGGTTCTTTGTCATATTCATTTTGCCTAGTTAAAGAGATTTACAAGAGCTTAATCTCGTTCTCCAATAACTCTACACTCTATTGAATAATCACAGTGCTTCTTCCTTTCAAAAAGCACTTTATAAATATTAATCCCCATATCATTCCCATAAATTGCACTTTTTAAATAAAAGGGAAAAGACAGTTGCTTCCCATTAATTATCATATCAGAAAATTTATTGGACATTTTCTGAAGAGCTTGACTATGTATGAGGGAAAAATAATTTTCCCTTTACCCTTCTGAGTTCTTAGCTGAAAACCCTGTAGTAAAAGATTAGCCAGAGAAAAACATAGAAGTTTATTAACATGTATTCATAGGAGATACTCAGGAAAAATGAGTTACGCCCCTAGGTGCCTTTAGAATTCAGGATTAAATACCATCTTAACAGGGAAAGCCGAGGAGGGATGTACAATTCTTAGGGGACAGTAAATGCTTTTTACAAAAGATAAAAAGATGAATGGGCCCTCAGAAGAATACATGGGAGGAATGATAGTTTGTGACAAAGTTTGTCTGGGTGTGGTGTCAATTTTTTGTCTCCTGTCCTGTAATAAATTAATCTTCCCTGGTTGATGAAACTCCTTCCTGGGGAGGGGATTTATGACAATTAAGTTCCTTTTGGAGATTTATCTTTAGACAGATAAAGGGAGTTAGAAAAAATCCTCTCCCTGCGTTTGTGGTTTTCCAAGTACCTATAGCTCAAAATAATCAAAATACCAAAGTGGCATATTTTGCGGGGGAATGTCCTGAACTCCTACCGTCATATTTTGGGTGACATTCTGCTACCCTTCAACTACAAATACAACTTCTACCTCTTGGGATAGGGAGCCCCAAAGCTGAAAAGCCCCAAAGCTCCAAGCCTTCATTCATGGTAGTGGGCTTCACTTGGCATGTGGAATTGAATGAGTCATCAGTTCTAGTCCTGTTTAGGACACGTGCCCAGTTATGTGATCCTGGGGTGTTGCCTTACTTCTCTCATCTTAGGAAAGAAAAAAATCTCTTCTTCTACCAATCTTACTGTGTAAATTAGACTGGCCGAAATTAGATTAACAAGAGAAAAACAACAGAAGTTCATGAACATGTATGTTGAACATGTACACGTGGTAGCACCCATTGATGAGTCACCCAAACTGGGAGTTAGAACTTGGATTTAAATACCAACAAAGGAAAAGGGTTTGGGGTTTCAGGGTGGTGGTAGCAAGTTTGGGGAGGGTGACCAAGAAAAGTATGGTAAACAAGAATCATTTAGTAAGGTTTGTTGTGCAGATTTAAGTCTGGCCTTCTCCATTCATATAAGAGTTGGTAAAAGTCCTCCTCTTCCTGTATGGGTGAGAAAGAGACATTTCTACAAATGGAAATCTTGTTTATAAATCTTATGTATATTTCCTTTACAAAAGAAACTTTGTGCCCTGTTTTAGAGCTTTTGCTGAGTCTACTGGTTCTCCACAGCCTTTAGCTTAAAATAATCCACATGCCAAAGAGGTATATTTTTGGTGGCATATTCTGGTACCTCTCACTACCCCTCTTCTGTGACAGAGACCTTCCTTTGTATCCATTTTACTTAGGGAACTGGATGTAGAACAGTTCACTCAGAGAAATATTTTAATGAGATATTAAGGTACGTTCATGGGGAATTAGGAGATTCTTCTGCATAACAGGAGAGAGAAAAAGGGAAGTTCCCTGGAGAAAATTCAGGGAATTCCCTGGAGGAAGACAGAAGCCAGAGGGTTTGAATGTTCTTGCCAGAATGGAAAGCAGAAAAGAAGACTATGATGGTGAACCTCTAACAGTCTGGGTTTAAAGCTCAGCTTTACCCCCAATTAGCTGTGTGATTTTGGGCAAGCTACTTACTCATTCTGGGCTTCAGTTTCCTTATCTGTAAAATGGGAATATTAATGGTATTCATCTAATAGAGTCAAACATACAAAGTCCTTAATAAGTACTATATAAACCTCCCTTTACTGTAAACTTTCCTCTTCTTGAGGCCAGAATTTAGATAATGCCAGAGAGAACAAAATTTTGAAGGCAAATTTTAAACTTATTAGCTGAGAGGATAGCAATAAACCTTATATGTCTCTATTGTGCAATTTTCAGTGGAGTCCATATAATTCACTGATGTTTTTGTGCACGCTTACTTTATTATGTTTGTTTTAAAAAAGAACATTTATAGTATTGATGCTGAATGTATAGGCCCTTTTTATTTCATCTGAAAGTACCCACTTGTGGAAGATACCTTCTTTATTACAGATAAATATATAATAAAGTCCAAGAGATAACTTCTGGGACTGAGTTTCACGGGGTGTCTGTCATTGCTTTAAAAGTAAAAAAATCAATAAAATAAATATAAATTGCATTTTAAAAGTCATGATTGGATCTGAGAAAATCATTTGTATTAACCAAATTCATAGGAGGCCAATTTAAGGATTGATAAAGGAAAGTACGTCTGTCAGAAAAGTCTGGGGCTTCCCTGGTGACGCAGTGGTTGAGAATCTGCCTGCCAATGCAGGGGACACGGGTTCGAGCCCTGGTCTGGGAAGATCACACATGCCGCGGAGCAACTAGGCCCATGAGCCACAATTACTGAGCCTGCGCGTCTGGAGCCTGTGCTCCGCAACAAGAGAGGCCGCGATAGTGAGAGGCCTGCGCACCGCGATGAAGAGTGGCCCCCGCTCGCCGCAACTAGAGAAAGCCCTCACACAGAAACGAAGACCCAACACAGCCATATATAAATAAATAAATAAATAAATAAATAAATAAATAAATAAATAAACCCAAAGTTTAAAAAAAAAAAAGAAAGAAAGAGAAGTCTGTCACGAGGCCCAGGATCACTCAGCAAAACACATTATAGATCGGAAACTAATGTACTGATTCAGAGTCCAGAATTAAAACATCAGAGAACTGAATGAGCAAAAGAGGTATTTTCAGCGAAGTACAGCAATCTGCTTACATCTGCTTAATGAATTGCTTTGTAGGCTCAAGGAATACTTCTTTCTCCTGAAACAGGACTGGTAATCAGATCACCCTTCTCCCAGAACCGTAGCAGAGACACAGAATGGACACATCTTTGATTCTTAAGACTTCAGGTTAGAGGAGAATAGGTTATGTTACTGAATGAATCGGGTCCCGCTGCTTGCCGCTTACAAAATCTATTATATACTCACAAATGGTAGAAAGGAAAGGTGCCTTTAATCAGAATGCTGGCAATCTGGGGATATGGTGGACTCAGTGTCCCCCAAAAACCACCTCCAAAGATTCTGCTCGGCCATGAAAGTTTTTAAAGGGAAACAGAAGTAATCTCAGTTAATCACTGATACGGGGTCGGAGTTGTCGCCATCCCCCACTGCAGGCAGGCTTGTGTGCAGGCTTGTCGACTCCTCATGATCTTCCTCTAGATCTTCTTGTTCACACAGTTTGGTCACACAGTATGTTTGCGAGCTTACTGAAGGGGAAACTAGAGAAGAGATCCAGTCATTTGTTAATTATTCTCCTTTCTACTTCTTTGATCTACAGAAGGAACCGACAAGTTAGGCAAGGTGTTGTACAACATTGTAAAGTAATTATACTCCAATAAAGATGTGAAAAAAAAAGAAAGAAAGAAAAGAAAAAAAAAAAAAGATTTGAAAGGTGTGCTTGGGCCGGAGATAAGTAGAACATGGGAGTGCCAGGTTTAAAAGGTGGTCCAGTGGTTAAGAATCCACCTGCCAATGCAGGGGACACGGGTTCGAGCCCTGGTCTGGGAAGATCCCACATGCCACGGAGCAACTAAGCCCGTGTGCCACAACTACTGAAGCCCACGTGCCTAGAGCCCATGCTCTAACAAGAGAAGCCACCGCAATAAGAAGCCTGCACACCACAACGAAGAATAGCCCTGCTCGCCGCAACTAGAGAAAGCCCACACGCAGCAACGAAGACCCAACACAGCCAAAAATAAAAAAAAATAATAAAACTAAATTAATTATAAAAAAACATTTTTTTTAAGTTAGTTACAATATAGCTTTGCTAAAGGGACAAGAAAAGGGGCTTCTTGCTGAGGGCAGTTTCCTGTAAAGAGCTGCTTACAGGTAGTGGAAAAGAATTCCCTGCAAACAGGTAAAAACCTATGTTTGAATCTTGACTCGACTACTTACTAGCTTTGTGAACGGGCAATTAAATAACCACCCTGCCCCCTAGGTTTTTAATGCATCAAATGGAGAAGGTATAGCAGTCACTTTATAGGGACTGAATGAGACAATAAATGTAGTGCTTAGTACAGTGCAAGGTACATATGTTCAAAAAATGTTAGTTGCTATTGATCGCACTCCAACTATGACATATCCTTGTCCATAATAAAATTAATTGTATCATGGCCTTTATTGTATCATTTACACTTTACTCTCCATGGTAGAATTTTGAAGACTCCTTAGTTCCTTAATAAGCATTGGACAACATAAGTGGTATTTTTTCAGTTCATCTTAGCCAGGTAACTTCAAAGAGATGAACAATCTCATCCATTTTCCTTTCTCTTTCTTATGAGCTTTATACTATTTTAAATTTTAATCACACTCATTATCAAGTCACTTTTTCAGAATGGCCTTCCCTTTTATCATTCTTAAGTCTTTTGGCTCCAGGAAGGCAAAGTCATGATTTTCTTACTGCCACTTATCTCCAGCACTTAGCATTGTGCCAGGCACATAGTATATATATTTTTCAAATGAAAAATATAGATGTATCATTCTTTCCTGGTTACATAAATAGCCATCTTCTCGTACAAGTCCCATATTGAATTTTTTATTTGGAAGTTATGTTCTTTTGGTTTTTGATTTTGGGTTTCTAGGAAGTCTAGTTTGTGCTTTACTTGAAAACTTAAGAGTTCTAATCATTGCTTTGTTCAAGTTGTTCTCTATCTCATCTATCTATTTCTTTAGAGGCCTATTCAGATTGTTCCCTTTGTTTATCTCTTTTTACTATTAAGCCTGCTTAGATGTGCTGCAATTTTTCTTCATCTGCCCATTGGGACTTTGGGAACTTTGGTGTGGCTGACACCTTAAGTGAGGATGGTCACAAGAGGAGGAAGGTCCTGTGGGCTGGCACTGTATCACAGGAAGGTTGTCAGTCCTCTTTCAAGGCATCAGAATGAAACTACTCTGCTGTTCTCTCTCCCATCTCAAGGTAGAGAGGATGATCCCACCTACCGTTCAGTTCCTCTTCCATTTCCTGGACCATGACCAGTTGACCCTCCCCTGGAAAGTCAAAGGTCCTTAAGGCCAGCTCTCTCCAGGATACCAACATGGAGCATGCTGTGCTGATCTCAAGGCTCTCATTGGACCCAGAGGGAAGAAAGCCCTGTAACAATCTCTAGTGGGCACCTTCTGGACCCCAATAGCTGCTAGGCTCAGGGTAATTGGAGAAGACAGAGTTAGAGGTCAACTCCAGTTTCACAGAGTGACATTTTTTGATCTCTTAACCAAATTCTGAATATTAACCATATTTTGCAGCTTATTATGACTGCAAACCTCTCCAAAATTAATTATTCTCACTTATTTGGTTATCTTGAGAACAAGGGAAAAGAAAACTGTATAAGCTGGAAAAAGAGCATAAGAGAGAAACCTTGCAAATTGCCTTTTTATTTTCTCTCACTAGACACAAATTATTGCATCCTGGACAGCTAGCTATCGATGCTCTTGAGGACAGGGGCTTCTCTTCAGAGTCTAAGTTAGTATTTAGCACATGTATGATGCAATTGGTCATATTTACGCAGTTGACCAGTAGTTTTCAAAATTCGTTTTTAGCCTAAAAGGCTTTTGTTCAAACAAAACTTAGTGGGAAATCTCAGTTAGTAAAAGAGAAGAACTACTCTGGCTGAAATGAGCATAAAGTACCCAGACCACTCCTGTTTGGGTGTCTCTGGGCACTGAGAGGGCTTCCCAGAAACTCTTTTATTCTGGGGGTCACAACACTGCAGTAGACAAATAAGGCTCTATGATTGTCATACTTATTTCAGCTACAGTTACTTTCAATATCAAACCCATCAGCTGAACCACTGGATGCAATGAACTCATCAATATTTAGATGGATAAGTAAATGAATGGGTCATTACTTTTATGAGCAGTTTAATCTAGTCATTAAATCAAAATGATAAAAAGTCAGAAGATTGAATGTAAAGCTGGGCAACAATTTCAAAAGAAATTTAATCAATTATTATATATTTAATGTATAATTTTTAAAGAAATTTAATCAATTATTAGAACTTAACTAACCAGAATCCTTAACAAACTGAATTTTTCCCACATTTATTCATTAGTAAAGATGTAGATGGTAAGGAGATGCTAAAATCAGTCAAAATCAGTATTTATGTGTTATGCTGTCTATCCAACACAGCTCTTAGCACTATGAAGGATACAAAGATGTATAAAACATGGCTCTTAGAGTTAAGCTTTATACATATATAAGCTTTTACAATTTACCTGGGAAGACAAAACCCACATATATGGAATTATCTGGAAAGAACCGTGTTAAATTCTATGTAATTAATTTTTTCAAGTAGGTAATTTAATTATTTTAGGGCTATTCTTTGTAATCCAAGCACCATTAAGTAAATAGATTTTCAATGCAAGTTCTTAGAATATACTCTGGAGTCAGTTAAGATTGAGTTCAATATATTATGGTTTTTTAGTAATATAACTGTACCACAAAGCATAAGATTTAGAGTAATAGACTTGGGTCATTATTTAATCCACAAACATCAAAGTTCACATCAGTTAAGAATTTTAGGCAAAAGTGATAGAGCAAAGCCAAATCATAGGCACCACACCTAGAAGGTTTTACAATCAACTCTTATCAAACCTTCAAAGAAAGAATAATTCCTACTGTAAACAAATTCATGGAATTAAAAAAGGAGGTGTTCCTGAACTAATTTTATGAGACTAGAATGATACTGATGCCAAAACTACTCCTGGACAAAAAAATTTTAGGCAAACCTCACTTACGAAATGAGGTGTTAATATACCAAGTTAAATATTGTAGTATTTAACTAATCTTGCAATATCATGATCAAGTAGAGATTACCCCCGGGAATATAAGGTAGCTCATCCTTAGAAATTCTATCAATGGGTTCTAGGTAAAGATGATGGATTAAACAAATGCATTTACTTTTATTATCTCTCAAGATCCCAGTAAAATGAGAGTAAAGAGGTTTTTTGATTTGTTTGCTTACTTATTGGGTTTTTCTTCCTTTTTTTTTAAATGTAATTACTCAGATAAGAAATGAAGGGGAGATACAACAATAAAATTATGGAAATTGGGAAGCAGATAGACAAGCAGTAACTAACTTAGCATACTGGAGAAAGGTGAGCTTTAAGCAAACAGGAGAAAGCTGCAAGGCAACCAGATGTATATAATAGAACTGCCAAAAGCCTTCATATCTGGGTCACCAGCAACCTCTGAAGATAGGGTGAAAGTGAAACTGAGAACCAAAAGATTATTTACGAATGCATTTAAGAAGAACCCTCCTCATATGGCACATATACACAATGGAATATTACTCAGCCATAAAAAGGAACAATATTGAGTTATTTGTAGTGAGGTGGATGGACCTAGAGTCTGTCATACAGAGTGAAGTAAGTCAGAAAGAGAAATACAAAGTACTAATGCATATATATGGAATCTAAAAAAATGGTACTGATGAACCTAGTGGCAGGGCAAGAATATAGACGCAGATGTAGAGAACAGACTTGAGGACACAGTGGGGGAAGGGGAAGCTGGGACGAAGTGAGAGACTAGCATTGACATATATACGCTACCAAATGTAAAATAGATAGCTAGTGGGAAGCTGCTGCATAGCGCAGGGAGATCAGCTCAGTGCTTTTTGATGACCTAGAGGGGTGGGATAGGGAGGCTGGGGGGAAAGCTCAAGAGGGAGGGGATATGGGGATATATGTATACATATAACTAATTCACTTTGTTGTACAGCAGAAACTAACACAACATGGTAAAGCAATTATACTCCAATAAAGACGTAAAAAAAATAAAAAGAAGAACCCTCTTCAATCACACAACCAGATTACTTCCCGACTTCCCACCAAACTGGGCAGGAGACTGAAAGCTTACTCTCTAGAGAGAGAAAATATGGTTTCTGGGCTGAGGAACACCGGACAGAGTGAGGGCAGGGTTATAGTAAGGGAAAAAAGATGATTAACTAAATGTTTATATACTCAATGTTGAGATTTCTAGCCCTTTTTTTTTTCTCATTTGGGCCTAGAATGTTAGTGGACAAGCCTTTATTCTTCAGGTAGGAGACGGAAGCATCCTTTTCTGCAGAATTTGACTAGCCCCAAGAGGAAAGACCTGAAAATATTGATTTTGGCATTCCTTAATGAAATCTGATGACTGTAGAGTGAACCAACATTTGACAAGACACACACACACTCTCCGAGCTTCCAGGCAGCCTTTTTTAAATATACAATTCCATGGTTTTTAGTATATTCGCAACTTTATGCCACCACAACCACTGTTTGCAGAACATTTTCTTCACCCCAGAAGGAAGCCCTGTACCCATTAGCAGTCACTCCCCATTGTCCCTCCCCCAAACTGGCAACCACTAATCTACTCTTTGTCTTTATGAATTTGCCTGTTCTAGGCATTTCAAATGAATGGAATCATACAAATTTTAAAAATTCTTTCACTTAGCATACTGTTTTCAAAGTTCATCCAGTATTTATTTCATTTTTATGGCTGAATAATATTCCATTGTATGGGTATACCACATTTACTTACCCATTCATCAGTTGATGAAGATGTGGGTTGTTTGGCTATTGTGAATAATGCATTATTATGAATAATGGTATGAACATTTGTGTACAAGTTTTTTTGTGGGCATATGTTTTCAATTATCTTGAGCATATATTCAAGAGAGTGGGACCCAGGTAAAATACAAAGTCTCAGGATTCAGAGGGGCTTTGGAGTTTTCCATGTCCACACTAGAATCCAGAAAATATTGGAACAAAATCTTCAAAGTTCTGAGAAAAAAAGTTTTTCAGTCTTCAGTCAGGTTATCGGTTGGTGTGAGAGTAGCATGTAGACATTTTTAGACAAGCATGTTTTAAAATATAAATTACCTCCCAAGCACCCTTTCTCAAGAAGTTACTGGAAAACGTGCTCTACCAAAGTGAGGGGATAAAACGAGAAAAGTGAAGATGGGAAAAGGAAATAGGATATCCAACCAAAAGGACAAGCAAAGGGAATCCCCATAGTGAGGATGAAGAGAGATTCCAAGATGACAACTGTGTCCCAGGCAAAGAGAACACCCAGCAGAGACTGGGGCAAGTCCAAAGGCTACAGGAGACATCTCTTCAGGAAGACAGAATATCTGCCGTATCAGAATATATTGAGGGGGCTTCCCTGGTGGTGCAGTGGTTGAGAATCTGCCTGCTAATGCAGGGGACATGGGTTCGAGCCCTGGCTTGGGAAGATCCCACATGCCGCGGAGCAACTGCGCCCGTGAGCCACAATTACTGAGCCTGCGAGTCTGGAGCCTGTGCTCCGCAACAAGAGAGGCCGCGATAGTGAGAGGCCCGCGCACCTCGATGAAGAGTGGCCCCCGCTTGCCACAATTAGAGAAAGCCCTCGCACAGAAACGAAGACCCAACACAGCCAAAACTAAATAAATAAAATTTAAAAAAAAAATTGGAAGAGACTGAGATTAAATTAGTGATAAATATATAGAAACTAAGCAAATAAAATAAGGTAATTACGAGCTCTGGGGAATAAATACCTGTTTCTTTGGTGGAACTCTAACTGATACAGATTTTGGTAACTATAATCCTTGTAGAGGAACAGAATCATAAGAATGAATTGCCTAAATTGGTTCAGAGTTTTCTTGAATTGGGTCTCTGATTTGATTCAATTTAAAATATTAAAGGGTATCCAGTAGTAAAGAGGGCATTCGTAGTCCACAGGGTGAAGTGGCAATAAAGATATGCAAAATATCATCATTGACTACTCCTAAGCAAATACCTATAAAAGTTGAGGTTCTAGGTGACTATGTAGTTGATAACTTAGAACATTTTTGTCAAACTAAGGAGTATAATGAGATTCACTGGTTGCTCCTAACTGCACTAGAGAAAATGGGCAAAGAAAAGGATGAGCTGAGGGCTTCAAAATCCCAGCTCAAGCTCTGCTTAAATGACCTGAAAATCTCTATATCTGATCTGAAAACAAAACAAAACACCTTATTTCCTTTAGCTGCAAGACTTAGATTTCTGAAAACTAAACCCAGAGTTTCATCCTGAAAATGGCGGAATTACAGTGCAAATTGAATTCTCAGTCTCACCATGTATCTTCTGTTAAAGTGAAGGCATTGATCGCTAAGGAATGGGGGTCCTGACAATTACAATGAGGACGTTTGGAAAGGTCCCAATGAAGCTGAGGACACAGAACTTTTTTTTTTTTAATTTAATTTTATTTATTTTTTTATACAGCAGGTCCTTATTAGTCATCAATTTTATACACATCAGTGTATACATGTCAATCCCAATCACCCAATTCATCACACCACCCCCCCAACCCCCCACCGCTTTCCCCCCTTGGTGTCCATACGTTTCTTCTCTACATCTGTGTCTCAATTTCTGCCCTACAAACCAGTTCATCTGTACCATTTTTCTAGGTTCCACATATATGCGTTAATATATGATATTTGTTTTTTTCTTTCTGACTTACTTCACTCTGTATGACAGTCTCTAGATCCATCCACGTCTCTACAAATGACCCAATTTCATTCTTTTTATGGCTGAGTAATATTCCATTGTATGTATGTACCACATCTTCTTTATCCATTTGTCTGTCAATGGGCATTAGGTTGCTTCCATGACCTGGCTATTGTAAATAGTGCTGCAATGAACATTGGGGTGCATGTGTCTTTTTGAATTATGGTTTTCTCTGGGTGTATGCCCAGTGGTGGGATTGCTGGATTATATGGTAATTCAATTTTTAGTTTTTTAAGGAACCTCCATACTGTTCTCCATAGTGGCTGTATCAATTTACATTCCCACCAACAGTGCAAGAGGGTTCCCTTTTCTCCACACCCCCTCCAGCATTTGTTGTTTGTAGATTTTCTGATGATGCCCATTCTAACTGGTGTGAGGTGATACCTCATTATAGTTTTGATTTGCATTTCTCTAATAATTAGTGATGTTGAGCAGCTTTTCATGTGCTTCTTGGCCATCTGTATGTCTTCTTTGGAGAAATGTCTATTTAGGTCTTCTGCCCATTTTTGTATTGGGTTGTTTGTTTTTTTAATATTGAGCTGCATGAGCTGTTTATATATTTTGGAGATTAATCCTCTGTCCATTGATTCGTGTGCAAATATTTTCTCCCATTCTGAGGGTTGTCTTTTCGTCTTGTTTATGGTTTCCTTTGCTGTGCAAAAGCTTTGAAGTTTCATTAGGTCCCATTTGTTTATTTTTATTTTTATTTCCATTACTCTAGGAGGTGGATCAGAAAAGATCTTGCTGTGATTTATGTCAAAGAGTGTTCTTCCTATGTTTTCCTCTAAGAGTTTTATAGTGTCTGGTCTTACATTTAGGTCTCTAATACATTTTGAGTTTATTTTTGTGGATGGTGTTAGGGACTGTTCTAATTTCATTCTTTTACATGTAGCTGTCCAGCTTCCCCAGCACCACTTATTGAAGAGACTGTCTTTTCTCCATTGCATATCCTTGCCACCTTTGTCATAGATTAGTTGACCATAGGTGTGTGGGTTTATCTCTGGGCTTTCTATCTTGTTCCATTGATCTATGTTTCTGTTTTTGTGCCAGTACCATATTGTGTTGATTACTGTAGCTTTGTAGTATAGTCTGAAGTCAGGGAGTCTGATTCCTCCACCTCTGTTTTTTTCCCTCGAGACTGCTTTGGCTATTTGGGGTCTTTCGTGTCTCCAAACAAATTTTAAGATTTTTTGTTCTAGTTCCGTAAAAAATGCCATTGGTAATTTGATAGGGATTGCACTGAATCTGTAGATTGCTTTGGGTAGTATAGTCATTTTCACAATATTGATTCTTCCAGTCCAAGAACATGGTATATCTCTCCATCTGTTGGTATCAGCATTAATTTCTTTCATCAGTGTCTTATAATTTTCTGCATACAGGTCTTTTGTCTCCCTAGGTAGGTTTATTCCTAGGTATTTTATTCTTTTTGTTGCAGTGGTAAATGGGAGTGTTTCCTTAATTTCTCTTTCAGATTTTTCATCATTAGTGTATAGGAATGCAAGAGATTTCTGTGCATTAATTTTGTATCCTGCAACTTTACCAAATTCGTTGATTAGCTCTAGTAGTTTTCTGGTGGCATCTTTAGGATTCTCTATGTATAGTATCATGTCATCTGCAAACAGTGACAGTATTACTTCTTCTTTTCCAATTTGTATTCCTTTTATTTCTTTTTCTTCTCTGATTGCCGTGGCTAGGACTTCCAAAACTATGTTGAATAATAGTGGTGAAAGTGGACATCCTTGTCTTGTTCCTGATCTTAGAGGAAATGCTTTCAGTTTTTCACCATTGAGAATGATGTTTGCTGTGGGTTTGTCATATATGGCCTTTATTATGTTGAGGTAAGTTCCCTCTATGCCCACTCTCTGGAGAGTTTTTATCATAAATGGGTGTTGAATTTTGTCAGAAGCTTTTTCTGCATCTATTGAGATGATCATATGGTCTTTATTCTTCAATTTGTTAATATGGTGTATCACATTGATTGATTTACATATATTGAAGAATCCTTGCATCCCTGGGATAAATCCCACTTGATCATGGTGTATGATTCTTTTAATGTGTTGTTGGATTCTGTTTGCTAGTATTTTGTTGAGGAGTTTTGCATCTATATTCATCAGTGATATTGGTCTGTAATTTTCTTTTTTTGTAGTATGTTTGTCTGGTTTTGGTATCAGGGTGATGGTGGCCTTGTAGAATGAGTTTGGGAGTGTTCCTTCCTCTCCAATTTTTTGGAAGAGTTTGAGAAGGATGGGTGTTAGCTCTTCTCCAAATGGTTGATAGAATTCACTTGTGAAGCCATCTGGTCTTGGACTTTTGTTTGTTGGAAGATTTTTAATCACAGTTTCAATTTCATTACTTGTGATTGGTCTGTTCATATTTTCTATTTCTTCCTGTTTCAGTCTTGGAAGGTTATACCTTTCTAAGAATTTGTCCATTTCTTCCAGGTTGTCCATTTTATTGGGATACAGTTGCTTGCAGTAGTCTCTTAGGATGCTTTGTATTTCTGCGGTGTCTGTTGTAACTTCTCCTTTTTCATTTCTAATTTTATTGATTTGAGTCCTCTCCCTCTTTTTCTTGATGAATCTGGCTAATGGTTTATCAATTTTGTTTATCTTCTCAAAGAACCAGCTTTTAGTTTTATTGATCCTTGCTATTGTTTTCTTTGTTTCTATTTCATTTATTTCTGCTCTGATATTTATGATTTCTTTCCTTCTGCTAACTTTGGGTTTTGTTTGTTCTTCTTTCTCTAGTTCCTTTAGGTGTAAGGTTCGATTGTTTATTTGAGATTTTTCTTGTTTCTTGAGGTAGGCTTGTATAGCTCTAAACTTCCGTCTTAGAACTGCTTTTGATGCATCCCATAGGTTTTTGGATTGTCGTGTTTTCATTGTCATTTGTCTCTAGGTATTTTTTGATTTCCTCTTTGATTTCTCCAGTGATCTCTTGGTTATTTAGTAACGTATTGTTTAGCCTCCATGTGTTTGTGTTTTTTATGGTTTTTTCCCTGTAATTCATTTCTAATCTCGTAGCGTTGTGGTCAGAAAAGAGGTTTGATATGATTTCAATTTTCTTAAATTTACTGTGGCTTGATTTGTGACCCAAGATGTGATCTATCCTGGAGAATATTCCGTGTGCACTTGAGAAGAAAGTGTAATTGGCTGTTTGTGGATGGAATGTACTATAAATATCAATTAAATCTATCTGGTCTATTGTGTCATTTAAAGCTTCTGTTTCCTTATTTATTTTCATTTTGGATGATCTGTCCATTGGTGTAAGTGAGGTGTTAAAGTCCCCCACTCTTATTGTGTTACTGTTGATTTCTTCTTTTATAGCTGTTAGCAGTTGCCTTATGTATTGAGGTGCTCCTATGTTGGGTGCACATACATTTATAATTGTTATATCTTCTTCTTGGATTGATCCCTTGATCATTATGTAGTGTCCTTTCTTCTCTCTTGTAACATTCTTTATTTTAAAGTCTGTTTTATCTGATATGAGAATTGCTACTCCAGCTTTCTTTTGGTTTCCATTTGCATGGAATATCTTTTTCCATCCCCTCACTTTCAGTCTGTATGTGTCCCTAGGTCTGAAGTGGGTCTCTTGTAGACAGCATATATATGGGTCTTGTTTTTGTATCCATTCAGCAAGCCTGTGTCTTTTGGTTGGAGCATTTAATCCATTCACGTTTAAGGTAATTATCGATATGTATGTTCCTATGACCATTTTCTTAATTGTTTTGGGTTTGTTTTTGTAGGTCCTTTTCTTCTCTTGTGTTTCCCACTTATAGAAGTTCCTTCAGCATTTGTTGTAGAGTTGGTTTGATGGTGCTGAATTTTCTTAGCTTTTGCTTGTCTGTAAAGCTTTTGATTTCTCCATTGAATCTGAATGAGATCCTTGCCGGGTATAGTAATCTTGGTTGTAGGTTCTTCCCTTTCATCACTTTAAGTATATCATGCTACTCCCTTCTGGCTTGTAGAGTTTCTGCTTAGAAATCAGCTGTTAACCTTATGGGAGTTCCCTTGTATGTTATTTGTCATTTTCCCTTGCTGCTTTCAGTAATTTTTGTTTGTCTTTAATTTTTGCCAGTTTGATTAGTATGTGTCTTGGTGTGTTTTTCCTTGGGTTTATCCTGTATGGGACTCTCTGCGCTTCCTGGACTTGGGTGGCTATTTCCTTTCCCATGTTAGGGAAGTTTTCGACTATAATCTCTTCAATTATTTTCTCGGGTCCTTTCTCTCTCTCTTCTCCTTCTGGGACCCCTATAATGCGAATGTTGTTGCGTTTAATGTTGTCCCCGAGGTCTCTTAGGCTGTCTTCATTTCTTTTCATTCTTTTTTCTTTATTCTGTTCTGCAGCAGTGAATTCCACCATTCTGTCTTCCATATCACTTATCCGTTCTTCTGCCTCAGTTATTCTGCTATTGATTCCTTCTAGTGTAGTTTTCATTTCAGTTATTGTATTGTTCATCTCTGTTTGTTTGTTCTTTAATTCTTCTAGGTCTTTGTTAAACATTTCTTGCATCTTCTCCATCTTTGCCTCCATTCTTTTTCCGAGGTCCTGGATCATCTTCACTATCATTATTCTGAATTCTTTTTCTGGAAGGTTGCCTATCTCCACTTCATTTATTTGTTTCTCTGGTGTTTTATCTTGTTCCTTCATCTGGTACATAGCCCTCTGCCTTTTCATCTTGTCTATCTTTCTGTGAATGTGGTTTTTGTTCCACAGGCTGCAGGATTATAGTTCTTCTTGCTTCTCGACACAGAACTTTTAAATTCTGCCAGTAGAAGCAGCCCTGAAGAAACAGGAGGGAAGGGGGCAGGGCACAACCTTTGAAAGAATGACATAGCCCGAGGACATGACATAAACGGATTAGAACCAAATGGGTCCAAGATGGTGGACAAGTCGACTTCCACTAGACCTTGAGCCTCAGTATACGCTCATTGTAACACATCAGCAAGCTAAATGACACACCCACCGGCACCATGACAGTTCTAAGGCGACCATAAGGATCAAAATGTGGGCGGTGACCCAGTTCTTGGAAATTCCTGCCCCTTCCCAAAATAGCTGGAATACTCCTCCCACTCATTAGCCTATGAAATTACCCACCACTCTAAAAACTGACAACCCATACCCTGTTGCCTTTCTCACCTTCTGAGATGGCCCACGCTCTGTCTGTGGAGCGTGTTTCTCTCTAAATAAATCCACTTCTTACCTCTCACTTTGTCTCTCACTGAATTCTTTCTGCAGTGAGACATCAAGGACCTGAGCTTCATTAAGACCTGAAACCAGGTGTGTGATCTTAGTTGGAAGACTGTGGGTTTTGTCCATGTTCGAGTCCCAGTCTGAGGAGCACAGTTTCACTTCCATCCCTGCCTGTGGAGGTGAACCTTGCTTCGTCTGAAGAACCTGTAATGGCCTCTCCTGAAGTAGCTGCCTTGTAAATCACTGCTGATTCTCCTCAGGACATACCACTGCCACTCCCTTTGCCTGTAGACCTAAAACAAGACTCAAGTTCTAACAAGCCCTAAAGGGTGAGATATAGGTTTAACACAAGAGTCGTTTCTCTACACAATACAAGAAGTGCATGAATTTTCCAATTTATAAGGACAGAAATCTGGGGAGTGGATATTAAGCATGTGGGCGAATGGTGTAGGGAATATAAAGTTAGATTAGGCCACATTTATTGATATGGGCCCCCTAAGCAAGAGATTCTGAATTCAGTCATTTAGCTTGAGGAGTGGAACAAAGGCTCTGGCAGTTTGTTTTGTTGATTAATACACAGACCAAAAGGTGTGCTACACTAAATTAAGTTAAAATGCCACACCTGCCTTGGTATGGCCCGAGGACATGACATAACATGACTGTTGAGGAAGGAGTCAAAAGGCTTAAGAAGATTGAGATGTTAGAGGATTTGTCTTGTAAGACCTCTCATCCATACTGGGAGAGTCCAGAAGAAAATTTTAATAATCCAGTAGATAGGACGACACATCTCTGCCTACCAGTCATCCTCTTTCCCCAGCCAATACTGTCATTGCTCAACAGGCTCATGAATACAGTGTAGGGCAGCAGGGACGGAAGTTATACACGGGCTCAGCAGTATGGACTTCACTCTCCACGGCTGACCTGGTTACAGCCACTGCTGAGTACCCAATCTGCCAGCAGCAGGAACCAACACAGAGTCCTCATTATAGCACCATTCCCCAGGTGATCGGCCCATTAACTGGTGGCAGGTTGATTACATTGAACCACTTCCATCATTGAAGAGGCAGCATTTTGTTTTTATTGGAATAGATACTGTGGATATAAATTTGCCTCCCTGCATACAATGCTCTTTCCAAAACTACCACCTATGCACTTACAGAATGCCTTATCCACCGTCATGGTATTCTGTACAGTATTGCTTCTAAGCAAGATACTAACTTCACAGTAAATGATGTGTGGTAATGGGCCCATACTCATGGACTTCACTGATCTTACCATGTTCCCCATCATCCTGAAGCAGCTGGCTTGATAGAATGATGGAATGAACTTTTAAAGACTCAGTTACAGTGCCAGCTAGGTGGCAATACCTTGCAAGACAGGAGCAAAGGTTCTCCAGAAAGCTATACATGTTCTGAATAAGCACCCAATATAAGGTGCTGTTTCTCTCATAGCCAAGACTCAGTGGTCCAGGAATCAAGGAGTAGGAATGGGAGTGGCACCATTCACTATTACTCCTAGTAATCCACTGGCAAAATTTTTGCTTCCTGTTCCTAAGACCTTATGCTCTGTTGGTCACAAGGTCTTAGTCTCAGTGAGAGGAATGCTTCTACCAGGAAACTGAACAGTGATTTCATTGAACTAAAAGTTAAGACTGCCACTTAGCCACCTTAGGCTTCCCATGCTTCTGAATCAACAGGAAAAGAGGGTTGTTACTATACTTGTTGGGACAATCGATCCTGATCACCAAAGGGGAATTGGGCTGCTACCACAAAATGGAGGTAAGGAAGAATATGGCTAGAATACCGGAGATCCCTTAGGGTATCTATTAGTACTATCATGTCCTGTGATTAATGCCAATGGAAAACTACAACAACCCAATTCAAGCAGGATTTCTAATGGTCCAGAACCTTCAGAAATGAACATTTGGTTCACCCAACAAGGCAAACATAACTATTTGAAGTGCTTGCTGAGGACAAAGGGGAATATGGAATGGGTAGTGGAAGAAGGTAGTTATAAATATCAGCTAAAACCGTGTGACCACTACTGAAATGAAGCTTGTAATAGTTAAGAGTATTTTTATATATGTAATAGTTTTATTCCCTCGCTTATCCCCTATCATCTCATATGTGTTAATACTATTTAACTTTATACCATAATATTTAAGTTACAGAATATCAGGGAGAAAAGTGAAGTTCACTCAATGATTTTGCATTCTTATCTAGGGAAATAGTTGGTGAATTTTAACTTGTATTCAGGATAGTTGAATCTTATTAATCAGACCTATGACCTTGTTATTGTCTTGGAGATTAAGTGTCAGTTGAAGGAGATGTGTATGGGTGCCAAGCTGACAAAAGGTGGACCATGATGTCAGTGCCTAGGCTATAGTTCCCAGTTATTCAATCAAATGCTAATCTAGGTATTGCTGTAAAGGTATTTTGTAGATGTCATTGATATTGACAATCAGTTGACTTAAGGAGGTTATGTCCAATAATCTGGGTGGGCCTAATCCAATCAGTTGAAAGGCCTTAAGAGCAGAACTGAGGCTTCCCTGAGCAAGAAGAAATTCCATTTATGGACTGCAGTGTCAGCTCCTGTCCAAGAGTTTCCAGCCTGCCTTTCCTGATAGCCTGCCCTATAGATTTTTGATTTTTTTTTTTTTTTTTTGGCTGTGTTGGTTCTTCATTGATGCTCGCAGGCTTTCTCTAGTTGCAGCGAGTGGGGGCTACTCTTCATTGTGGTGCGTGGGCTTCTCATTGCGGTGGCTTCTCTTGTTGCCGAGCATGGGCTCTAGGTGCACGGGCTTCAGTAGTTGTGGCCTGCAGGCTCTAGAGAGCAGGCTCAGTAGTTGTGGCACATGGGCTTAGTTGCTCCGCAGCATGTGGGATCTTCCTGGACCAGGGCTCAAACTAGTGTCACCTGCATTGGCAGGCAGATTCTTAACCACTGAGCCATCAGGGAAGCCCTGCCCTATAGATTTGAACTTGCCTAGTCAGCTTCCACAATGGCTGACTAGCCAATATCATTATTATTATATGATAATATACTATGTTTTATATATATAATATATATAAAGAGATTTATTGCAAAGAGTAGGTTTATATATGAGATATATAGGTATCTACATCTATCTATCTATGTTTTATCTCCTATTGGTTTTGTTTCTCTGTTGGAATCCTGTTACAGTGTTTTTTAGAGAGAATTTTTCTGTCTTGGGTTTAATTTGCAGCAAATGATCTGAGAGAAATGTTTGTTTTTTTGATTGCTAAAAGTTTGCTTCATAATGTTGTAAAGAAGGTAACAACTTTACAAAACAAAGCAGGACTACCAGAAAAGGATAAGGGCTATTAAATTTTTTCAGCTTCTTTTATGACTAGGAAGCCAGGAAAACATCTTTGATTTATTGGCAAAGTCCTTTTAAAACATCTTGAAATTATTCTCAATTCCCTGAAGAAAAAGACTTCTTTCTTTTTCAGATATCTTTCAAATTTCAAAAATACCAGAAAACCCCATGCCTATAGTCACTTAAAATCCTATTGTTTTGGGGAATTCCCTGGCAGTCCAGTGGTTAGGACTTGGTGCTTCCAATGCAGGGGCACTAGTTCAATCCCTGGTCGGGGAACTAAGATCCCACATGCCACATGGCATGGCCAAAAAAAAAAACTCCTACTGTTCTTTTAAAAAAATTGTAAAAAAAGTATGAAAGTTTCCTTCTGCTTTCTTCAACCCACTCTCCACCGATAATCACTGTTTTTGTATTAATTCTTAAAAAATTTTAATATGCTTATACACACACATTTGATTTGTTAAATAAAATGTTTAAATTAAAAAACTATAAAAACCTAACAGCCTTATCATGAATAAATTTCCCAGGTATGTAAGTACATACCTAACTTATTACTTTTTGAAAGTTAGGGTCATATCCTTTGTAAGGATACTCCATAATTCGGTTAACTATTTCCATATTGATAGACCCAACCTCTTTTATTCATCTTTATATCACTGATCCCAAGCACAATATCCACTACATAGTAGGCCCAGAGTAAATACCTGTTTACTAAATGAAGAGCAATGAGTATGTATCTCTTTTCTGACATCAGTGATCTTGCACTGGAGAGTATGAAACTGAACAAACAAGTCCCATCTAAAACTGCCCAGTGTTGCTGCAAAACTACTCTAACTCAGCTCTTCTACCATGACTATGACCTCCAACCTCACAAAAGCATTACAGAAATCAACTCTGTCTCAAAAGAGATCAAAAAATTCTTTTCATTATTATTGAAACATAAATTCCCCTCAAACACAAAACAGCAGGAAATACTAATTTAATGTGGTAAGAAAACAAGAATTGAGTTATGAATATGTTGCATGGCAGACTCTGAAATGACAAACGGTGGAGTCACCCTTTTTGAATAAAATTAACGTCCCTTATTTCTCATTCAAAAAGCAAGTAAGAAAACCGTTATGTGTCTCTTTTTAAAAACTTTTTAAAAAAGAAAATACTGCCACTGTGCTGTTTTTATTAACTTAGCCTGTTCTGCTTCTTTCCCCTGGGCTAGTGCAGTGCTTTTAACCTTGCCTGCCCATTGGATCAACCTGAAGAGCATTTTTCCCCCCCTTTTATAAATTTATTTATTTATTTTTGGCTGCGTTGGGTCTTCGTTGCGGTGCGCGGGCTTCTTGTTGTGGTGGCTTCTCTTGTTGTGGAGCTTGCTCCGTGGCATGTGGGATCTTCCCGGACCAGGGCTCGAACCCGTGTTCCCTGCATTGGCAGGCAGATTCTTAACCACTGCACCACCAGGGAAGTCTCCTGAAGAGCCTTAAAACACATTTATGTCTGGCTCCACCCTCAGAGATTCTGGTTTACTTGCCCTGGGGCATATCCTGAGCACAGGACTTTTTTGAAGGTCCCCAGGTGATTCCAATGTACAGCCAAAGTTGAGAAGCACTCCTTTACAAAAGGAGAAGCTGGAGTGGTGCCATCAGCCCTCACAGGATTGCCTATCCCATCGCTAGTAGAAGAAAAGGGAGGCAGAAGGTAGATGGAGTTTCAGGGCGAGAGGACTGAAGGAGCATGAGGAAGAAGAAAAATAAATCTGCATCACATGGTGGGGAGCATATTGAGACAACATAGGCACACTCACAATATAGCTTCCCAGCAAACCTGTCCTTTGGCTCTCAAATTGAGAGATGGATTGAAATTGAGGAAAATCTCTCTCCTTCTCTCTCTCTCTCTCTGGAGAATAAAAATGAGAAATCTTCATTATCTTAGTTCAAGCTGCTATGAGAAGATACCAATGACTGGGAGGCTTAAACAATGGAAATTTATTTCTTACAGTTCTGGAGACTGGGAAGTCCGAGATCAGGGTGCTGGCAAATTCAGTGTCTAGTGAGAGGTCTCTTCCTCATTTGCAGACAGCCATCTTCTTGCATTCTCACATGGCCGAGAGTGAGCTAAGTCTTTCTCTTCTTATGAAGGCACACTAAGCCCACCATGGAGGCCACACCCTCATGGCCTCATCTAAACCTAAGTACATTTCAAAGATCCTACCTCCTAACACCATCACATTGGTGGTTAGGGCTTCACCATATGATTGCAGAGGGGGATGGACACAAACATGCAGTCCATACTGGTCATAAGCTCACAATTTTAGATATTGGCATTGTGACAGTCCTAGAGGTGTGCCATTCAGATCTTCCTTCCAGACAGAAACTGCTGTAAGAGTTGGAGTTCTCTGATTCCCACTAGTTAACGTTGGGATCCCCAGCAGTGACCACACTGAGACTATGTTCTTTCTGGGCTGCTTGTAGCTAATGACACAGCAGAGGTACCAAAACCAACCCATGGCAGGACTCTTCTAATGGGCAATCTTTGTTCTGAGACTCCCTGAGAACTTCTCAGAGCTGTGCTAAAGTCTGAGGTTTTTATTGCCTAATCCTTCTTCCTTTCCCCTCTTTTTTCAGAGGGCTCAGATGGTATCACTGTCTCTGTTTCCTCCTGCTCCTTCACCCCTTCACCTTTCACAGGCATTTCCTCCGATAAATTTCTTGCACCCAATACTTTCTTGGCATCTGCTTCTCAGAGAACCCAAACTGACACATGATGGGACCTCAAAGATCTTCTAGGCTCATATAAATTACTTCTTAGCTCAGGAATCTGAGGTTCAAATGATTTGCTGAATGCCACAAGGCTCCTGTGCGGTAGACCAGGATTAGTGATAGGTTTCACAATCCACAATCAGATGCTTTTTCTACCAAAATAGGAAAGATTCAAAGTAAAGGTGACTGAAGGTAATAAAAACAAAATTGCAGCAATTTATACTAGGTAAGAACACTGAAAGACTCATGGGACTCTCTAACAAGGTATGCTCGCAAAATATAACAGACAAAGCAAACACAGAGGCAAGAGCAAGAAAGAAAAGAAAACAATAGGAACACCCAAAACATCCGAGCACAGTTGCAGGTCCTGTCTCAGTCACACAGATATACTTCATCTCCAAAACGCAAACCACCAAAGTATGTGTGAGCTATCTCAGTCTCACGGAATCTAAGTATAGTGCGTTAAACAGTGCCCCCCACCCCACTCATGGCCACCTGGAACCTCTGAATGTCACCTTATTTGGAAGTAGGGCCTTTGCAGATGTAATTAAAGGTAAAGATTGAGATGAGATCATACCGGGTTAGGGTAGGCCCTAAATCCAATGAAAATATCCTTATAAGAGACAGTTAAGGACACACAGAAGAGAAGAAATTGGAGTGATGATGCATCTACAAGCTAAGGCATGCCAGGAACCACCAGAAGCTGGAAGAGGAAAGGAAGAATTCCCCCATGAGCCTTCGGAGAGAGTATGGCCCTGCCAGGACCTTGATTTTGGACTTCTGGCCTCCAGAACTGTGAGAGAAGAAATTTCTTTTGCTCTAAGCCAGCAAGTTTGTGATAACTTGTTACACCAGACCTAGGAAATTAATATGCTGAGGCACAAGTTTACTGAGGGGTCACAGAGCAAAAAGCAGACTGTGTGACCAAATATAAAAAGGAAAAACCATCAATCTGTATGTTTTCAGTAAACAAGATAGAGAAACTGGCACAGGATACCCCAGGGGAGTTTTGGACATTAAAGACATTACATTATAGACCTTTAGGTAGCATATTCCATTCCCGTGCTAGTCAGGAGTCAGTACCATGGCTCCAGGTGGCCTGAGATATAAGCACAGAGCTCCCACAGAACAGCTGCAAGTTAAACTGTCCTTACCCAATTACAAAGCCAGAGAATTATTCTAGGCTCCTGTGCTGAGAATGTAAAGGAAGAATCAAACAACCTCAAAATGGCTGTCATCCAGATGCTTAGAGGTCACTGAATATAATTCCTTAATTTCCTCAGTTATAGAATGAGGTTGGATTAAATCACCCTCCAGTGGTAGCATCCTCTAATTAAGGACCTGTTGGCAAGTATATATGGGTCAAGCAGAGCTCCTTATTTGGGGGAGGGTGGTTTAACATTTATGTAGGTCTCAGGAAGAGGAGAGTATCTGTATCTTTTGACAATTTTTCAGTTAATTCTTGTATCAGGGTCCCCAAGACCACCCTTAGGCTTGGTGACTTGCTAGAAGGACTCATAGGGCTCAAAAGATGTTATACTCATGGTTACAATTTATTACAGTGAAAGGATACAGATTGAAATCAATAAAGGGAAAAGGCACATGGAGTGAAGTCCAGGAGAAACCAGGCATAAGCTTCTAGGTGTCCCTTTCCAGTGGAGTCACATGGGGACACACTTAATTCTCCCAACAACACATGTAAAGTGCTACCAACCAGGGAAGCTCACTTGAGCCTTGGTGTGCAGGACTTTTATTGGGATTCAGTCATGTATGCATGTAGTACCTGTGTGACTGACCTCGGCTACTCAGATTTCAACCCCTTCCACTCCAGAACAAAAACAGGCATTCACCATAAATCACAGTGTTAGGATGAATTTCTCTCATCAAACTGGTACAGCAGGCCCAAGGCCTCAGGCATATGAAAATGCTCTTATCAGGGAGAATGTGCCAAGACCTTTGTACTTCAGCCTGTTTCTGAGAGATTCCATAGCATCCATGTAATAAAGTAGCTCAAGTACATATTTTTTACCTGCACCCAAAAGTCTTGACAGATACCTTAATCTTAGTAAGTTACTGGTGTCTTACAACACTAAGATATCTAGATTATGCTGTTTTTAAAGTTAAACTCTTAAATATAGTTGGACACGTGAGATAGAGGTGTTTTTCTGATTTTTAAGTCAGATATTCAGCTATATCACCTGTTTAGTCCCTTAAAAATATAGTATCAGACCTATAAAATATAAGAGTTTTTCCTGTTTTTGTCTTTGATGGAGCCAGGATTATACAGTAATTCTGTTTTGCAACTTAGCTTTCACTTAAAGCTATATCATGGACTTCTTGGTTTTCAGTGCCTCCATTATCTACCTCATTCTTTTTAATGACTGTCTAATATCCCACTGTGGGATGAACAAATATATTTAATCAACCCTCTGTTGTGATCATTTAGGTTGTTTTCTGCTGTTCACTATTAAAACAATTCTTCGATTAATATACCTGAAAATGTGTAGAGCAACAGAAGTTGATTCTATGCAGCAGGCAGGGACTTTTGTTACTGTTTTCTGACAATAATGCAAGCAACTCTGATTGCTAGATAGGGAAGCCACCTCTTCTCTTATTTGTGCTTCTAAGGAAATACTCAGTATATGCTAGAGAATTTCATATCCAGGATCTTACGTAATCCTCACAAGAACTATATGCAGTTAATTACTATTCCTATTTTTTAAATTCTTTTATTTTTTCTGATTATGAAATGATATACACTTATAGGAAATTTAGAAAATGTAGAAATCCATAAAGAAAATTAATGCCACCTATAATTCAGCTGCTCAGAGAAAACATCTGACAATATTCCAGTGAACCTCCTTCATATCTTCTTTCTGTGCAGTATTTCACATAGTTGAAATTCAGCTTTATACACTTCTGTATCCTGCTTTTAAATTTAAGATTATTTAAGATTTCCTATGTTATTCCTCTTGATGACCATTTTAAAAATGCTATGTATTATTCCATTATGTTTCTGTACCATATGTTATTGGTCTTTTAGTTTGCTTCCATTATTTCCCACTATAACAAATTATTTGCTTTGAAGGATATCTTTGGTGTATAGAGACTTTTGTGTTTTATATTACTGATTTAGGACAGAGCCCTAGAAGTAAAATTAGGAGATCAAAGCTCTTATTTCATACTGCTGAACTGAAGGTTTCATTAGTTACTCATTGAATTGTTCCTACCAAGCCTTTGGATATTCAACCAGGAAGAAGGATGTCTTAACCTATAGTTTTAGCACTCCTATACCCCTCTAGCTTCATGGTGTCGACATCAGCCATTTACTACACATCTTTTCTTCTTGTATTATCAGAAAAAAATCCTTTATACAAGAATATATGAATAAACAGAACAATTATAGTAAGAGCTTTGCTATAATATACTTTAAAAGTATGTTCTTTGGTTTTTCTATTCATATTTCATGGGGGGTCATATTCTTTATATTACCTATATCCTTAAGATTTATTTTTTAAATACCAAGAAATTTCCAGTTGTTTTAAGATTTTTATTGTTGGCTTGGGGGAGTCTCTGCCTGTTGCAGGTAGCAATAAGTTACTAAAATTAAAAAAAAATTTTATCTAAGATTTTTTCTATGAAAAACTGCTTAATTTTCCTTTTATGCAGATGCTTATATTACTAAAATAAGCTTTTTTTCTTTTAACCACTGATGCTGTTTCTGAAAAACTTCTACAAAGTAAAAATTCAATTCTAACTGGGAAACAGAGAAATAGGAACTATTAATGATTTTGATTTACGAAATACACTTCTGATTCATTTTAATTGTTTCTCTGTAGATTTCTACCTGCCATTAGGCTTAGTATAAAAATGTGTTTATCAAGATATGTTTTCAAGAAACATTTTCAAGAAATTCATTCTAGTAGGTCCTTTAATTTAAAACAATTTATTCTATCAATTTTATAAAATGTTTCTTATTGGATACCTACATGATATTTAAAAGCATAATTCTCATTTGTTTCTCCAAACCTGAATACAAATGGAAATTTGCACAATCTGAAAGTACAATTTTATATAAAAACTGATACAGAATAAATGTCATGAAATCTGTATTTTATATCAATAGGAACTTGTAACATCCAACAGTGTAAGCACTAGCTGTATTTAAGGCAAAATGGAAAATTATACTCTGATTACACTTTTAGACTCAGCATACTGACTTTCACCTTAGGCAGATTTGTACAGCACTAAGAGTTATAAATGATTATAACTTGCCTAGAAGTTGTAGTAATTACTTTCTCAGTATCTAGCTAAAATACAGACATAAGAAGTCCTATCTTTTGACATACAAATCATGCTGATAGAATTTAAAATGGTAGTTTAAAAAAAAAAGGCAAGAGAGGCTTTGGGGAGCTGGGGCAGGAGGTCCTAGCTGAGAGGACCGGCTTCCTAGCGGATAGGGAGACCTTCAAGATGGCAGAGGAGTAAGACGTGGAGATCACCTTCCTCCTAACAAATACAACAAAAATACATCTACATGTGGAACAACTCCTACAGGACACCTAATGAATGATGGCAGAAGACCTCAGACTTCTCAAAAGGCAAGAAACTCCCCACATACCTGGCCGTGTGGCTGACAGGGTTTTGGTGCTCCAGCTGGGTGTCAGGTCTGTGCCTCTGAGGTGGGAGAGCCGAGTTCAGGACATTGGTCCACCAGAGACCTCTCAGCTCCATGTAATATCAAATGGTGAAAGCTCTCCCAGAGATCTCCATCTCAATGCTAAGACCCAGCTCCACTCAAAAACCAGCAAGCTACAGTGCTGGACACCCTATGCCAAACAACTAGCAAGACAGGAACACAACCCCACCATTAGCAGAGAGGCTACCTAAAATCATAATAAGGTCACAGACACCCCAAAACACACCACTGGACGCGGTCCTATCCACCAGAAAGGAAAGATCCAGCCTCATCCACCAGAACACAGGCACTAGTCCCCTCCACCAGGAAGCCTTCACAACCCACTGAACCAACCTTACTACTGGGGGCAGACACCAAAATCAATGGGAACTATGAACCTGTAGCCTGCAAAAAGGAGACCCCAAACACAGTAAGTTAAGCAAAATGAGAAGACAGAGAAACACACAGCAGATGAAGGAGCAAGCTAAAAACACACCACACCAAACAAATGAAAAGGAAATAGGCAGTCTACCTGAAAAAGAATTCAGAGTAATGATAGTAAAGATGATCCAAAATCTTGGAAATAGAATGGAGAAAATACAAGAAACGTTTAACAAAGACCTAGAAGAACTAAAGAGCAAACAAAGGATGAACAACACAATAAATGAAATTAAAAATTCTCAAGAAGGAATCAATAGCAGAATAACTGAGGCAGAAGAACGGATAAGTGACCTGGAAGATAAAATAGTGGAAATAACTACTGCAGAGCAGAATAAAGAAAAAAGAATGAAGAGAATTGAGGACAGTCTCAGAGACCTCTGGAACAACATTAAATGCACCAACATTTGAATTATAGGGGTCCCAGAAGAAGAGAAAAAGAAAGGGACTGAGAAAATATTTGAAGAGATTATACTTCAAAACTTCGCTAACATGGGAAAGGAAATAGTCAATCAAGTCCAGGAAGCTCAGAGAGTCCCATACAGGATAAATCCAAGGAGAAACACGCCAAGACACATATTAATCAAACTATCAAAAACAAAATACAAGAAAAAATATTAAAAACAGCAAGGGAAAAGCAACAAATAACTTGCAAGGGAATCACCATAAGGTTAACAACCGATCTTTCAGCAGAAACTCTACAAGCCAAGAGGGAGTGGCAAGACATATTTAAAGTGATGAAAGGGAAAAACCTACAACCAAGATTACTCTACCCAGCAAGGATATCATTCAGATTTGATGGAGAAATTAAAACCTTTACAGACAAGCAAAAGCTAAGAGAATTTAGCACCACTAAACCAGCTTTACAACAAATGCTAAAGGAACTTCTGTAGGCAGGAAACACAAGAGAAGGAAAAGACCTACAATAACACACCCAAAACAATTAAGAAAATGGTAATAGGAACATACATATTGATAATTACCTTAAATGTAAATGGATTACATGCTCCCACCAAAAGACATAGACTGCTTGAATGGATACAAAAACAAGACCTGTATATATGCTGTCTACAAGAGACCCACTTCAGACCTAGGGACACATACGAACTGAAAGTGAGGGGATGGAAAAAGATATTCCATGCAAATGGAAATCAAAAGAAAGCTGGAGTAGCAATTCTCCTATCAGACAAAATAGACATTAAAACAAAGACTGTTACAAGAGACAAAGAAGGACACTACATAATGATCATGGGATCAATCCAAGAAGAAGATATAACAATTGTAAATATTTATGCACCCAACATAGGAGCACCTCAATACATAAGGCAAATGCTAACAGCCATAAAAGGGGAAATCAACAGTAACACAATTATAGTAGGGGACTTTAATACCCCACTTTCACCAATGGACACATCATCCAAAATGAAAATAAATAAGGAAACACAAGCTTTACATGATACATTAAACAATATGGACTTAATTGATATTTATAGGACATTCCATCCGAAAACAACAGAATACACTTTCTTCTCAAGTGCTCATGGAACATTCTCATATCTTGGGTCACAAATCAAGCCTTGGTAAATTTAAGAAAATTGAAATCATGTCAAGTATCTTTTCCAACCACAATGCTATGAGACTAGATATCAATTACAGGAAAAAAATCTGTAAAAAATACAAACACATGGAGGCTAAACAATACAGTACTTAATAACCAAGAGATCACTGAGGAAATCAAAAAATACCCAGAAACAAATGACAATGAAAACAAGACGACCCAAAACCTATGGGATGCAGCAAAACCAGTTCTAAGAGGGAAGTTTATAGCAATACAATCCTACCTCAAGAAACAAGAAACATCTCAAATAAACAAGCTAACCTTAAACCTAAAGCAATTAGAGAAAATAGAACAAAAATAACCCAAAGTTAGCAGAAGGAAAGAAGTCATAAAGATCAGATCGGAAATAAATGAAAAAGAAATGAAGGAAAGGAGCAAATATCAACAAAACTAAAAGCTGGTTCTTTGAGAAGATAAAATTGATAAACCATTAGCCAGACTCATCAAGAAAAAAAGGGAGAAGACTCAAATCAACAGAATTAGAAATGAAAAAGGAGAAGTAACAACTGACACTGCAGAAATACAAAGGATCATGAGAGATTACTACAAGCAACTATATGCCAATAAAATGGACAACCTGGAAGAAATGGACAAATTCCTAGAAAAGCACAACCTTCCGAGACTGAACCAGGAAGAAATAGAAAATATAAACAGACCAATCACAAGCACTGAAATTGAGACTGTGATTAAAAATCTTCCAACAAACGAAAGCCCAGGACCAGATAGCTTCACAGGCGAATTCTATCAAACATTTAGAGAAGAGCTAACACCTATCCTTCTCAAACTCTTCCAAAATATAGCAGAGGGAGGAACACTCCCAAACTCATTCTACGAGGCCACCATCACCCTGATACCAAAACCAGACAAAGATGTCACAAAGAAAACTACAGGCCAATATCACTGATGAACATAGATGCAAAAATCCTCAACAAAATACTGGCAAACAGAATCTAACAGCACATTAAAAGAATCATACACCATGATCAAGTGGGGTTTATCCCAGGAATGCAAGGATTCTTCAATATACGCAAATCAGTCAATGTGATAAACCATATTAACCAATTGAAGGAGAAAAACCATATGATCACATCTCAATAGATGGAGAAAAACCTTTCGACAAAATTCAACACCCATTTATATAAAAACCCTCCAGAAAGTAGGCATAGAGGGAACTTACCTCAACATAATAAAAGCCATATATGACAAACCCACAGCCAACATCATTCTCAATGGTGAAAAACTGAAACCATTTCCACTAAGATCAGGAACAAGACAAGGTTGGCTACTCTCACCACTATTATTCAATATAGTTTTGGAAGTTTTAGCCACAGCAATCAGAGAAGAAAAAGAAATAAAAGGAATCCAAATCGGAAAAGAAGAAGTAAAACTGTCACTGTTTGAAGATGACATGATACTATACATAGAGAATCCTAAAGATGCTACCAGAAAACTACTGGAGCTAATCAATGAATTTGGTAAAGTAGCAGGATACAAAATTAATGCACAGAAATCTCTTGCATTCCTATACACTAATGATGAAAAATCTGAAAGGGAAATTAAGGAAACACTCCCATTTACCACTGCAACAAAAAGAATAAAATACCTAGGAAAAAACCTACCTAAGGAAACAAAAGACCTGTATGCAGAAAACTATAAGACATTGATGAAAGAAATTGAAGATGAAAGAAACAGATGGAGAGATATACCATGTTCTTGGATTGGAAGAATCAACATTGTGAAAATGACTATAGTACCCAAAGCAATCTACAGATTCAATGCAATCTCTATCAAACTACCAATGGCATTTTTCACAGAACTAGAACAAAAAATTTCAGAATTTGTATAGAAACACAGAAGACCCCGAATAGCCAAAGCAATCTAGAGAAAGAAAAACGAAGATGGAGGAATCAGGCTCCCTGACTTCAGACTATACTACAAAGCTATAGTAATCAAGACAGGATGGTACTGGCACAAAAACAGAAATATAGATCAATGGAACAGGATAGCAAGCCCAGAGATAAACCCACATGCATATGGTCACCTTATCTTTGATAAAGGAGGCAAGAATATACAATGGAGAAAAGACATCCTCTTCAATAAGTGGTGCTGGGAAAACTGGACAGCTACATGTAAAAGAATGAAATTAGAATACTCCCTAACACCATACACAAAAATAAACTCAAAATGGATTAAAGACCTAAATGTAAGGCCAGACACTATAAAACTCTTAGAGGCAAACATAGGCAGAACACTCTATGACATAAATCACAGCAAGATCCTTTTTGACCCACCTCCTAGAGAAATGGAAATAAAAACAACAATAAACAAATGGGACCTAATGCAACTTAAAAGCTTTTGCACAGCAAAGGAAACCATAAACAAGACGAAAAGACAACCTTCAGAATGGGAGAAATTATTTGCAAATGAAGCAACTGACAAAGGATTAATCTCCAAAATTTATAAGCAGCTCATGCAGCTCAATATCAAAAAGACAAACAACCCAATCCAAAAATGGGCAGAAGACCTAAATAGACATTTCTCCAAAGAAGATATACAGATTGCCAACAAACACATGTAAGGATGCTCAACATCACTAATCGTTAGAGAAATGCAAATCAAAACTACAGTGAGGTATCACCTCATACCAGTCAGAATGGCCATCATCAAAAAATCTACAAAGAATAAATGCTGGAGAGGGTGTGGAGAAAAGGGAACCCTCTTGCACTGTTGGTGGGAATGTAAATTGATACAGCCACTATGGAGAACAGTATGGAGGTTCCTTAAAAAACTAAAATTAGAACTACCATACGACCCAGCAATCCCACTACTGGGCATATACCCTGAGAAAACCATAATTCAAAAAGAGTCATGCACCCAATGTTCATTGCAGCACTATTTACAATAGCCAGGACATGGAAGCAACCTAAGTGTCCATCGACAGATGAATGGGTAAGGAAGATGTGGCACATATATACAACGGAATATTACTCAGCCAGAAAAAGAAATGAAATTGAGTTATTTGTAGTGAGGTGGATGGACCTAGAGACTGTCATACAGAGTGAAGGAAGTCAGGAAGAGAAAAATAAATACCGTATGCTAACACATATATGTGGAATCAAAAAAAAAAAAAAGGTTATGAAGAACCTAGAGGCAGGACAGGAATAAAGACACAGACGTAGATAATGGACTTGAGGACACGGGAAGGGCGAAGGGTAAGCTGGGACAAAGTGAGAGAGTAGCATTGACATATATACACTATCAAATGTAAAATAGATAGCTAGTGGGAAGCAGCTGCATAGTACAGGGAGATCAGCTGGGTGCTTTGTGACCACCTAGAGGGGTGGGATAGGGAGGGTGGGGGGTAGACACAAGAGGGAGGGGTATGGGGATTTATGTGTAGTATGGCTGATTCACTTTGTTATACAGCAGAAACTAACACAACATTGTAAAGCAATTATACTCCGATAAGGATGTTAAAAAAAAAAATGTACTAACAACAACAGAAAAACTAGGATAATTGGGTAGGAGATTACAATAAAGATAGTACACAATAACAACAACAAAAAAAGGCTAAGCTTTCAGCAGCAAAGCCAACACCTACAAAAGTTTGGAGGGAGTCAGGATTTTAACTTTGAATTGCTCTTAGGAATTCATATCTTTCCTGACATATCACAGTATAAACTGAATATCCATGTCCATTCTGGAGCTGACCCAAAGCCACTAACTGGCTGGTCTTGCAGTCTTCTCTAACGAGAAGGAAAATATGAGTTCACTGAGTCCAGGATGGGCCCATCTCAGCAGTTAGTTTCATGTAAGCAGCTGTAAAACAATGCCGATTTCTGGGAATAGGGGGAGGAACAGGGAGTATGTTGCTGGAAGAGGTGGCAAGGAAACTGTGTTTTATTAAGTTTTGTTTGCAAAGAAAAGGCTGTTAGGGTAAATGGCAGTGATTTTCATTCAGTTTAATGCTCTCTCACAGTGGTAACACAAAACAGCTCTCACTTTCCAGAACCCTTTTTTTCCCACAAGATTAATTATATCTCTGAAGTATTCCACCTTCAAAAACTGAAGCATTCATCTTTTGTGGTTTTATAAACTTTTATCAAAGCTATCTAGATTTTTAGGCCATACTATCTATAGGTAGAAACTATCGTAACTTTGCAATGCACTGAGGATTTTTCTTCTAACACTACCACTTACAAGCTCTAAGGATCCTTTATTATTTCATATATATATTGGGAATTTGCCCATGTCCATTTTAATTCTATTCATTTCTTTTATGATGTTTTAATAAACCACTAGTGACTACTCCCCCCCTAGACCCCCCCGCCTCCCAAAACATGCTCTTAAACTTAAAATTTTGGTCCATCTTTTCAGCATGGATTTGAAACATTTCTTTTTCTTGAGTAGCAGAGGCTACTTTAGCTCAAAGTATGTATTTCGATTTGTTTCTAACACTTTTCCTGGTGGGCCTTTATGAATACATTGGATTCCCCCCACCCCCCGACCATGTTACCAGGGTGTCACTGTTAAACATCTGTCATTTTTCTGCCCACTTGTATATCTTTCTGGGATGTTCTTGTAGAGTTTTTCCATATTCCAGTATCTTGGGGAGTTTAGTGTCATAAATTTGGGTGTTTTGTTGTATACAACTTTTTCAGATTATAAGTAAAAATATTATCATTCTAAGCACTGATGGTTGACTAACCATCTTATGTTGCTGGATACTTCTTTACTCAGAGAAGTGACCTGTAGTTCTGTACAATTCAGGTCTTCATCCCAGTGACTTAATATTTAAGACTAATTTACTGTGGAGGCTGGTTCTGATACATGAATTTACGAAAATCTAATTGCATTCTGATTTTCCTTTAATTATACCACTTGTCTGCTCAGCCCTATATCACTGCAAATGGTTAGACCTAAAGGAAATCCAAGGGTATGTTTTATTTCAAATATCACGCTATTTATACATTCCTATTACCTTTCTTTGTATTTTTGAAAAAATTTTAGCATTGTATAAAAAGATATTTGTACTAGTATAAGGAACACTTATTTATGTTGTTTGTAGTAAGTTCTCTTATTGTCAATTTATGTATTTATAAGATATGTAAGATCTGAAGTCATTTTTTCCAAAATTAAAAAAAATTTTTTTCCTTTACCACTTTGTAATTCTATGCACAAATTGTGTTCAAAACATGTCATACACAATTACTGAGCACCTGCTGTATGTAAGCTTCAGCCTAAGTACTGTATACATTTAAAAAGAGTCTAGAAGACTGTTTAGGGAGATGAGTCATTATAAAATAATAAGGCTGGATAGCATATGATAATTTTTTAAATTAGTAAAAGAAATGAGTCTAGGTGGCTGAAATCATGGTGGAACAAAGTTTTTTCAAGAAGCTTCATGGACAGGCAGTGATGGAAAGTTGATATATGAATTCTCAGTACTTGATTTTAAACATCAGAATCTAATTTTAGCTGGCTAGGAAGAAAATAATTTTATTATAAGGTTAGGGAGTAGCTCACAGAATTGAAGAAAAGATCAGAAAACCAGGATCATAAAATGACAGAAACCAAGGAAAGCCTGGTAGCAGAGACAGCAAAAGTTATGCATCAAAACACCCTGATTAGGATTCTATTACTGGCCCGATCACAGCAGAACGCTGCTAGAAACCATTGCCAATGCCACAGAATGGCACAACTACGAATGAATTCTAAGTTTTCTGTTAGTTATGGTGCCATCCATTCACAACTCAAAACTCATGCAGGAGCAGTACAATTGGTGACACCAAGGTTACATATTAGCAATCAGTTTGGGAGAAAGAAAATATCTACTCTCTTTAGCCTTTTCTAATGCAACATGGAGCCTTGCCTTCTAACACACTCACATTCTCCCAAAATAAAAATGGGTTTTGGGGTTTAGTAGTCAATAAATGACAAAATACCCACTAAAGTCCACTCCTTTTCCTGTCCAATATACACATACTCACTACTTCACATGATTACACTTCAAAAAATTATCTCATCTACCATAATGTACAACCATTGCTCATTCAATTCAGAATGCACTGATCTTTCTTCACAGGAAGACAATTAAAAGTCTCATAGGTTACTATATTTAGTTCCATATCCAGGATCACAGGGAATGTCCATTCCTCCCCAATCCTACAGTAATCCCATCACAATATATTCTGCAAACAATGCCCTGCATTGTAGTTATAGCCATTGTCAAAATCTTTCATACAATAATGGGAGAAACAAAGAAAAAAAATAAAAAGGAAGTTAGTTAAAATACACGCATGCCACAGGAAAGAAAGAAATACGGGTGAAGGCTCTAGCTTTTTGAAACTGGTTGTGAGATCCAAAATAATACCTAGCTGGTATTACTTTGTCTAATATCTATTTCATGTTCCCTTGCTTTCATCCAGAACTCTCAACAGGTGTAGGTTTTCAATCCAGTGGGGTGACCAAAACCTCATTCTTGAGGGATTTGAGGCTCTGCCTGTGTAAGGCTGTCGTGATATTCCACTAACTTAATATGAGAGTCTAACAAGGAAGCAACTCGGGGCCTTTGGGGTTTTGTCCATACTCCTCCTGGCTCCCGTTGTGTAGCAGTAACTCAGTTTCCCCTTGGTGGGTTCTTAGTCACTCCGGTCAGTACCTTAACATCCATTTTGCCTGTGTGCCCAGTGCTTAAGGAATTTTAAATGGCCAAATATGTTCTCAGCTTCCAATTCAACAATAGCATTGTTGTACATAACATCTGTGGAAGCATTTCTCCCTTAAGCACAATAGGCAGCATATGGAGATAGGAAGAAAATGCTTTGTGGGTAGGTTTTTTTATGAACTGAATTCTCTGACCAGGAGTAGTATCATGTGGGGAATCTTTAATGATATACAAGGCTATAGTAGTTAATGACTGGTGTCTGTGACAGACCTTGCCAATCAGAGGTCCACAGGGTTCTGGCACAGAGACAAGTTCTCTTAGGCTAATAACTTCCTTCTGAGAGATAGGCTCTTTGTATTTGGCCTTTTTGGAGAATGAACACCTGATCTTGAACTCCAAATACCCTATGACTCCAGCTATCCATTCTGAACAGGATATTATCTGATTCACTTAGTCATGAATATAGATCATGGTTTCTCAACCTCGGCACTACTGACATTTTGGCTGATTATTCTTTCTAGTGGGGAGCTGTCCCAGGCATTACAGATGTTCAGCAGCATCTCTGGCCTCTATCAACTAGTTGCCAGTGGCATCCCCCAATTATGACAATAAAAAATGTCTCTAAACACTGCTAAATATTTAGCTAAATTGCTAAATTTTGCCTCTGGAAGGCAAAATTGCCCTCAGTTGAGAACTACTGACTTAGGCCATATTTTGAATTCCATCATTCAGGAGAACTAGTCCTAAAGGCCTGAGTAGTTGTATGATCACATTCCCAGTATGCGTTCTCCTGTCACACTGCCTCTTTTCATTCAACTCAAAACTATGGCCTCATGAGAGTTCCTTACGGATAACTGACTGATTCGGAAAAAAACCCAAGCTTGACTCATAGGTGGTTTGGATATTATGTTACTACCAGTCAAAAATGAGGTGGTAGAGGGCATTAAACCCCCTGTTAATGGGTGGCAGTGAAGAACAGGGAAGGAAAATCCTCCTAGGGAGTAGAACTTCAAGCAGTTCATATTGTTGTCTCCTTGGCCTGAAGAGATATGCTATGAAATAAGGATTATGCATATTCATGGAGCATGAACTAGCAGTTTGGCTGGATTGTCAGGGGCTTAGACAAGAACTGGTGCCAACTTAAGAAAGGTTGGGAAGGGGTATACAGATGGATCTCTTAAAATGGATCCAGAATGTGAGACTACGTCTGAGCTATGTTAATGCTCACAGCAAAGCCCTCACTGTGAAAGAAGCTCTGAATAATCAGGTAGACAAGATAACATATTCTGTAAATGTTAGTCTCCTTCTGTCAAGCCAGTGCTTAATGGGAGGATAAACAAAGTGCCAGGATGGCAAGGATGGAGTCTACAGATAGAACTGCACTTTCAGAGGCTTTCCTGGCTACTCTCACATCCCCTCCCCATCTTCACCCCCATACCCCCCACTTTACCAAGAGCCCTTTTATGGTATCGTATATTGGGGGGTCAGCCCTGCGACCTGGTAGCCAACTAACTGCATTAGAAGGGGTAACATTTTAGCAGTTTTGTCCTCATTGGTAGACATATTATGGTCTAAGATTTGCTTTTCTTGTCTGTGGTACTTCTAGCAGCACCATCATTTATGGATTTACTTAATAGTGTATACATTATCATGGATTCTCACAACACTGCTCTAGTCAAAAAAACTTACTACACAGAAGAGGTCAGATAATGTACCTAATTCTTGTTTTGTTAACCTATCTCTTATCAGCTGCTGTTTTTTTTCTTTCTTTCTCTTTTTTTTTTTGCCACGCCGTGTGGCTTGTGGGATATTAGTTCCCCTACCAGGGATCGAACCTGGGCCCCAGCAGTGAAAGCGCCGAGTCCTAACCACTGGACCGCCAGGGAATTCCCATTAGCTGCTGTTTCTGAACATTGGAATAATCTATTGAAGACTTAGGTATGAAGCCAGTTGAAACACAACATTTAAAGTTGGGGTCTTTGTCATACAGAGTGAAGTTAAGTCAGAAAGAGAAAAACAAATACCGTATGTTAACACATATATATGGAATCTAAAAAAAAAAAAAAAGATTCTGATGAAACTAGGGGCGGGACAGGAATAAAGATGCAGACGTAGAGAATGGACTTGAGGACATGGCGGGGGTAAGGGTAAGCTAGGACGAAGTGAGAGAGTAGCACTGACATATATACACTACCAAATGTAAAATAGCTAGCTAGTGGGAAGCAGCTGCATAGCACAGGGAGATCAGCTCGGTGCTTTGTGACCACCTAGAGGTGGGATAGGGAGGGTGGGAGGGAGATGCAAGAGGGAGTGGATATGGGGATATATGTATACACATGGCTGATTCACTTTGTTATACAGCAGAAACACAACTCAGTAAAGCAATTATACTCCAATAAAGATGTTAAAAAAAAAAGGGGACAGAAGAATAGACATTTTTCCAAAGAAGATATACAGATGGCCAACAGGCACATGAAAGGATGCTTATTATTGCTAATCATTAGAGAAATACAAATCAAAACCACGAGATACCACCTCACACCTGTCAGAATGACTACCATCAAAAAGAACACAAATAACAAATATTGACAAGGGTGTAGAGAAAAGGGAATCCTAGTACACTGTTGGTGGGAATGTAAAGTGGTACAGCCACTGTGGAAAACAGTACAGCTGTTTCTCGAAAAACTAAAACTACCATATATGATCCAGCAATTCCACTCCTGGGTATATATGCAAAGAAAACAAAAACACTAATTCAAAAAGGTAAATGCACCCTAATGTTCACAGTATCATTATTTACAATTGCCAAGATATGGAAGCAACCCAGGTGTCCATCAATGGATGAATGGATAAAGAAGTATTTTACATACATATATATATAAATGGAATACTCAGCCACAGAAAGGAATGGATTTGCAACAACATGGATGGACCTGGAGGGTATTATGTTTAGTGAAATAACTCACACGAAGAAAGCCAAAAACTGTATGTTATCATTTATTTGTGGAATCTAAAACATAAATAAATGAATATAACAGGAAGAAAAAGACTCATAGATACAGAGAACAAACTAGTGGTTACCAATGGGGAGAGGGTAGCAGGGAGTGGCAAGATAGGGATAGAAGTAGGGGATTAAGAGGTGCAAATTACTTTGTATAAAATAAGCCACAAGGATATATTGTGCAGCACAGGGAATACAGCCAATATTTCATAACTTTAAATGGAGTATAATCTATAAAAAATTTTGAATCACTATGTTTTATACCTGAAACTAATATTGTAAATCAACTATACATCAATAAAAATTAATTAATTAAAAAAAATAAAGTTGGGGTCTTTCTGGATGTAGTGTATATTTTTATCCAACAACTGACTTTTGATGCTGTTTCTCCCATTCCTATATTACATAGGTCCAAGAACCAAGAGGCCTCTCACTATTACACCCAATTATACACTCACAAAGTTTTTGTCTTTTGTTCCTCTGACTCTGGACTCTGTTGTTTTTAAAGGTTTTAGTACTTAAGGAAGGAGTTCAAAAGAAATTAGTTCAGAAGAATTGGACGTTCAAACAGTCACATTATAATTTTAGATTCTTTATGCCACCAGGTAATCACGCAAAAAAAAGAAGGTCGCTAAGTTAGTTGTGGCGTTTTACCCCTATAATACAGTTGTTGCCACACAATATGAGCAGGGAAGAGTATAGAGGGAAAACTGAAGATTCTCTGGGGTGTGTTATACTACCATACATGGTAGCAAAGAACCAACAAGATGTTAGACCCATCAGAAAAAAATTTGGTCACTCTATTAGGGAAGAAACCTAATTTGCCAAGGTAGTAGCCAAAACAAAGATAAAAGAACAGCTGCAAAGGAAGGTCTCATGACCAGGATCTTAAATAAGACAGTAACTTCTATTTTCTTGCTGTCATATACAATATGTATTTTAACAAATTTCTCTTTCCTGTTGTTTGTATTAAAATGATTGTTTAGTGTAATTTGTAGAATATCAGTAAGAGAATGTGGCAAAACTAGAGGAATGAACATAATCTGAAGTCCTGGCGTTGGATGTAGAAAATGATAGCTGCATTGTTTGGCACGAGTTACTTTTGGAAGCTTAAGTAGGAAAGGAATAGTGTGTCTGTGTGGAAACTGAACAGTCAAGAGTGAATTGTAGTGAATGTTTATCTTTTTTGGTTGCTTGATATCCATTTACTCATCCCAAAAGAACTGCAGATGCTGCCTTCAATTATAGAAGCTAAAAGGAGTAGGCACACGACCAAGTCTTGGCCAGTTGGGCAATCTCTCCAAAGACTCTGAACCTGGAGCTGATCTTGCAAGGAACAAGAACAAATGACAAGGATTCATTTTATCATCCTGACCAGGCTTTCCCACTAACAAATAGTCCCCTTGCTTCCTCCTCCTTGACCCTCTAATACTTTTTTGATTCCTGCCTACCAGTTCTGAGAGTCATTGGATATCCTTCCAATAAATTCCTTTTCCTTAAGTTAGATGGTATATGTTGCTTGCAACATAGGGTCCTGATATAATGAAGTAAACCAAAATGGAAAAATAGACAAATATGGAAAAATCTTTTAAGATCTGTTTTACTGGAAGTCTTTTTTTTTTTTTTTAAATAAGTAATTATCTTGGTGTTTTAGAACCTGAAAAAAATTTTTGTTTATTATTTTTATTTTTGGCTGTGTTGGGTCTTCGATGGTCCATGCGGGATTTCTCTAGTTGCGGCGAGCGGGGGCTACACTACGTTGTGGTGCGCGGGCTTCTCATTGCAGTGGCTTCTCGTTGGAGAGCACGGGCTCTAGGCGTGCAGGCTTCAGTAGTTGTGGCACGCGGGTTCAGTAGTTGTGGCTCGTGGGCTCTAGAGCACATGCTCCGTAGTTGTGGTGCAGGGACTTAGTTGCTCCGCAGCATGTGGGATCTTCCCAGACCAGGGCTCGAACCCGTGTCCCCTGCACTGGCAGGTGGATTCTTAACCACTGTGCCACCAGGGAAGTCCAAGTCTATCTTATCTTTTCAAAGACCCCACTTTTGGTACTGGATATTGTTATGGACTGCATGTTTGTGCCCCCCAAATCCCACCAAGTTCATTTGTTGAAACTAACTCCCCACAGAATGGTATTAGGAGGTGGGGCCTTTGGGAGGTAATTAGGTTATGCGTGGTAAAGCCCCCATGGTGGGATTAGAGTCTTTCTAAGAGGAAGAGAGCTAGCCCTCTCTCTCCCCACCCAAGTAGGATACAATGAGAAGACAGCTATCTTCACTAGAACCCAACCATGCTGGCACCCTATTCTTGGACTTCCAGCTTTCAAAACTGTGAGAAAACCAAATTTCAAGAATGGCAGGGTCACCACTGGGCTTCAGGGACTAGAGGAATGTCATCAGTAGCATCAGTGTCAGCCTTATTCTTTCCCACTGAGTTTGGCTAAACCCTGGCTGCCAGCATCTCCTGGGCTTTTATCTTCCCAGCTTAATTTACCTTAATTTCAACTTGAAAAATCCTGGGAAGGGACTGGCCTAATTTAAGTCATGTCTCTATTCCTGTTGCAATCACTGTGGCCAGAAAAGAAACTAGAATTTGCCCAGCTTTGGTTAGGTACTTATCCTCAATCACTCTGCTAATGAAGCAGGACAGTTTATATCTGGATTCTATGTTAGACTGGAGAGAGAAATTTCCCAAGAAAGAGGAGTGCTAGTCCAAAAGAAACAGAGTTCCAGAAGAAGTATCTTACAGATATATATCTATATTATATATAGATATAATGTCTTACAGATATTTACATGTAAAGGGTCTACTATATTTTTCTTAGTCATAAGACACAAAGATCTGGAAGAAGCTATCCAAATTTGATGATGGGGGTGGGGGGGGAACGACCTGGGAGGTGGAGAGAACAGCCCTTTAGAGCCAAGGTTAGGGGGAAAGGTGGAGGTTGGGCAAGGAAGGCGGGAAGTGAAAATAGGTTCATATGACAACCACTCTGGGAGGAATACTTAAGCCATGGGATTTGTGTATATGTATGTGTGTCTATCTTACACCTCCTCCCATATTAATCTAAACACTTCAGATAATTTAAATTAGAGCAGCATTTGGCATTTCCAATAAAAGGTTTTTGAATAGTAAAAAAATGTTAAGACTTTTAGAAACATTATTAAATCATTTACTCAGTAACAACAATCAGCAGATAACAGGAACACACTGCAGATACTCATTTCCCATTTGGCCTGAATAAGCAGTTTTGCTACACAATGCTATCCTAATGTAGGTTTTTCTGTGGCCAGGGAAAACAGTATTTAAAATAGTCCATCTTTCTAAAATTGAAGTGACTATTCTAAACAGGTATTTAGAAAGGAAGTGGGAACAATTAAGGCTTAATTACTATGAAAAAACAAACAGCACAATTACAAAAGAACATTTAAATAGGAAAACAAGGAAACTATACATTAAAAAATTATACATGTACACACTATATCAAAATACCTTTTCTATTTTGGTAACCAAATTTTGGAGATTAAAAACAAACTAGTTCAAGCATTTCTAAACATAAAAACTTCAGGTTTATATTTATTAAAAACAAGATAATATCAGTTTTGTTGAAGTAATCATATATACACCATGATAAATATTTGGAATTGTGAAAATGGAAATAGTGAATAGCTTTAAATTTCCTGAATATTTTCATGGCTTAAATAATTAAACTTTTTTCAGTTTTTTTTGTTGTTTTTTTTAAAATAAGTTTACTTAGTTTTAAACTCAGGCCAGTGTGCTTTTCTTAAAAGACAAAATACTTATTAAAAATGGTAGGTATTAAGGTTTGCACGAGCTAAAAAATAACATTTACATTTGCCTAGATGTAACAATTAAAAAACATACAAATTCAAGATATAGTAGGAAAATATGTAAAAAAACACATAAAGAACCATAGCCCATTAAAAAATATAAATGCACCTTCTATATATCGAAAACTAAATATTCTGATTTAAAAGTAGCTTCTGTAAAATGTCAAAGTAGTAGGCATTGTTTGCTTTCCTAATATAATGAATAAATAAGAAGTATTTCTATCTCAAACAGTACTATCAGTATTTCTTAGCAAAAATGTAGTATATACATATACATGGAAAGGCAGGCATTGATACAGGATGTTCTGCATCCAAGTTTTCGAGTTTGAGTTCCATTAAAATGTTTTCTACAACTTATAAGGACAATGCACACAGAAGTAAAAAGATGAGGTAAACATCTTACACTTTTAAGCATTACTTGAAACTTAATACTTAGATATTCCCAATGCCTAGGCTCTAGAACGATGCTTAAAAAGTCCTCCATAATGATGATGATATGACACGTATCTGAACCACATAAGCAGCAGGTTTCTTGGTCTTCTGAGTAGGCAATGATGTTCTTCCCTGTTATTACAAAGCAATCATGACTAAGTTTTGTCAAGAATATTGCTTCAGTGTGGGTTTACATGAGGCACCAAGCTACAGTAAGAGCAGCTACAATGCCATTCAAAATTGCCATACTATAGCCCATGTGGAAAGAATGTCCAGTCAGTTTCCTAGGGGGAGAAAAAAACAAACGAAAAAAGGAAAATGTAATTTGGTATAACAAAAACACCATCAGTTTTTACCGAATATGCTTACAATCTGGAAACATGTTTCCCAAATATCTTTTATACATTAATATACAAGTTAAAAAAGAGTATTAGACATCTTCAGAATTAGTAATAGATCTTAAGCTGTCAAATATAAGTCTTGGTTATCAAATATAATTTTTTCAATTTCATTACTTAGAGCAAAATGCTCAGTTTGATCCCTATAACTTCTTTACTGTGCCTCATAATCACATGTGTGTACCATCACCTAATTCTCAGGTACATATCTTGTTACATTACAAGCATGTTCTTTCATTTAAATTAGCATTGTGTTTCCCCACTCTCTTGTTCTCACTTATAATTTAAAATACATATTATTTCAAGTATTTGTCCTGTTTGTACCATTTTTTTAGATTACATGAAGGAATTCTACTTTTTCTTTGAGCACTAAAAACAGCACTTGTCCATATGTGAGTCATAAATCAGATTATGTCTTTTATAGACATTTCAGTTCTCAACTTAATAGGTTACTTAAGTGGCTTTCAATGAGTTCCTAGGTGGCAGCAAAGACACTGTTTAATGGTTACTATGAGCGCCATCTAGCTCATGTGACATTTGTTCCCTCTATCAAGCAGCAATTTTACTTATTTTACTACATTTTCTTAACACTCCTTGCACTAATTGTATTGCAGTAATACTCTTTGCTTATCCTAATAAGGATGAGACATGCTAAAAAGAATAGAAGGTAGGGTCCAATTGGTGTCAGAGGCAGAAAAGAATCTTCTCACAGGAGCAATCCAAATCAAGGACATATGAGGAGGTATACACCAGCAGTAGTAAGAATGGAAAGTCATAAGTAATAAGGGCCCTGGGCTGAGAGGGTTATCATTCCCTTTGTCCTCTTCTTTCCTAAGCACAGATCAAAGCCAGGGAAGTACTTAGATCAAAATTAACATCTGAAGACACCTCATTATAATGATTTCCAGTCCAGTAAGATCAGTGGCAGAGAGTAAAGAAGATACTCTCTTCGAAGAACAACCTCTTTGCATTCACCTGAGACTATAGAAGACCCTGATGTATCCTGACGGGCCCCTGTTCTGGTCCATCGGAGTTATTATTTACTCTCTCCACTCAATCTTACTCAACTGGGACTAGTTTAAGATGCTTCTCATGTGCCATTAAGGGCTAATCTACCTAGCTGTATTACCTACTGTACGGTAAAATAAAATAGATACACTAAATGCTTTGCTCCTTTAAGAAAAAAGAATTCCTCCAAAAATTGATTAGTGAAAAGACATCTAATCATAACTATCAGCATTATCATTCACTGTAAAAAAAAAATACTACTGACCTGAGAACATTTAAATTCATACTAACAAAGTTAATCATGGAACAGAATTTCAGGAGTTAATTGTTCTCTTCTACTAGTTTGAGACCCTGCATTCCCACAAAAATAGAAAAATCTCTAAAGTACAGTTTACTGAACTTTAGGGAATTATAATAACTACAATGTTGATATAATTGAACTTTACTGAGATATACAAGCTCAAATGCTTAGTGACCGTCACAAACCAGGCACAACAAGGAATTCTAATGGCAATGAAGAAATACTCCAGAGCAGTGGTTCTTAGTCTTTCTACCACCTCAAATGCACCATACTCCCACTGGGAACGTTGTAGCCATTGTCACACATGTACTGCCAGGCAGGGGACTAAAAATCTTTGACAAATCGCTTGATTTAAAGCTCCTTTTCAAACACCCACCATGATTTTCCTCCCTAGGAAGATACAGAGAACCCCTGGTAAGTTTTCCCTCCTATGACTCTTGTGATCTTTGAAGTCCTGTAAAAAGCTGAAGGTATCTTGATTCCCCTTTGTCAAAGCCTTTCATTTATTTCTTGTAGACGGCACGTTTTGAATTGAAAAATTATGACTAAGTATGGTGCCTATTTTACTCAATCTCTCTTTATATATATGCATTTTACTTTTTAAAGTATACACAGTAAAGTGCAAATGCCTAACATATATACAGATCAATGAATCTTTATTACGGTATACCCTCATGTACCTACCATCCAGATCAAATACAGAACAGTTCTAGCACCAGAGAAAGCTCCTTTGTTCCTCTTCCCTGTCAATATCCACCTTCCCTCCCCCAAACCCTCAGATAACTACCACACTGTCTGCTATCATGATGACTTGTTTCACCTGCTGTTGAAACTCCATTTACATGGCATCATGGTGTATTCTTTTGTGTCTGCATTCTTTCTCTCAGTAGTGTTTGTGAAATTCATCCACGGTGCTGTACGTAGCACTGGTGTGTTCTTCTGTATTACAGTTTAGTACTCCATTGCATAAAAATGCCAAAATTTATTTATCCATTCTACTACTGGGAATTCAGGTTGTTTCCAATTTGGTGCTCCTATAAAGAGAGCTACTATGAACATGATACTATGTACACACCTGTGGTGGGTGGTAAGCATCTGCACTCATTTCTCTTGGGAAGTCCTAGGAATGCAATTGCTGAGTTATAAGGTAGATGTATGGTAAATGTGGCTTTAGTAGAAAGCATCAAACATTTCCCCTAAATAGTTGATTACTTTACACTTCTACCAACAACATATGGGAGTTTCAGTTGCTCCACAGTGTCACCAACATTTACTATTATCAGTCTTTTTTAATTTTAATGGACTTACAGATTTTGTTGTTGTGGTTTTAACAGTTATTTTTCTCATAACTAATGTACTTATTGCCCAATTATTATTTCATATATAAATGTGACTGAGAAAATAAATTCATGATGAAATTCTTTCCAATTCATTCTCTCCTTATACCTAAAACATATTGTACAGATTAATTTCCCTAAAATACCCCTTTGCTCAAAATGCTTTTTTGTCAACTGGATATAAAATACAAGTGAGCAGAGCAAATAACAGAGTTAACAAGGTCAACTTTCCTTGATGTCAATTTTCAAAGATGTGGCAATGGACTAGCAAATGAGATACTGTGGTATAAAGGGAAAAGGACAAAACCAGGAGAAGTGAACTTACACACTTAAGATTTCATGGTTATCAAGTAAAGGACTGGATCAGATAAACTTAAGATCCCTTACAGTTTTAAATTTCTATGACTATTCAAGTAGCAGAGACAGAATAAGTAAAAACACTTGAATGAGATTATGTAGGTTTTTTCCTACCTATTAAAATAGGTTAATTCATCAACATTACCTGTGCTTAAACTGAAACAATGATGTAGGGAGTATAACTATCAATACCTAAATATTTTAGTACCAAAGAATCTATCAAGGAGACACACGAATATAATGAAAATTAATATATGACCTCATTTAACATACTAATCCAAAATTTTAAGACCTGACTATTCAGTTGACCATTTAAAAATAGGTAGAAAAATACACAGAGAACTCAATGACAAAACCAGAATGTTTCCCAAAGTAAGTGTTAGGATTCCTAAATGTGGATTTTATTATCCTGAGATAAAGTTCTAGTCCACTGCAATACATTTCTGAAATCAAAATGGAAATGGGAGATATTGTTTAATAAGAAAAAATTACTAGAGAAAATATGGTTACAAAGAAAGGCTCATTATAATAGAACTATTTCCATATCCTAAAAGATTAGTTATAAAAAGGTACTATTTTGTTTTGGTTCTAAAGAACTCCCTTCTAATGATAAAGAATCCTACAAAAAAGGTACTCATGTGGTTCCTGTTAGTGGTTAAGAGTTTGAGCTCTGTAGCTAAACAGAGATGGTTTGAGGGCCAAGCTTTGCCACTTACAAGGGGTATGAAGCCAGAAGAACTGTTTGACCTCTGAGCCTCAATTTCCCAAAATGGAAATAAAAATAAAATCTACCCTTATAAAGTTGTTATGAGAATCAGGTGTCTGGCACATACCAAATGATCAATAAATGTTAGCCACTATCTAGTACAGAAAAGAAAGCTTAGCTACAGATGAGATTTTTAAAAATTCTTTTCATCTTCTACTTCAACTCTTCCTTCCTTCTAAGTAAAACACCTAAATTTAGACCCATCCCCAATCCAAAACAGAGAAACAAACAATAACATACAAGCAGACCCAGGATGTTGAGGGAAGAACGAGACTGAAGAATTATAGGTTTGTGTGCATTTCTGCTTGGTATTACCCTCTTCCTATGGTTCATAATCACTCCTCCCTTTATAATTCACTAGAAAACTCAGACTTCCACTATTTATATCTAGATTTTGTAGTCTGGAAATGTACTTTCTAGCAATATATTTATATTGATATTTAACAGAAACTTGTAAAGTGAATACATCATCATATACCTTAATTATTTTCATTTATTCAGGAATGGAATACATTTCAAATTTAAGATTCAAATTAATTCAATGATTCTGGCAATTTAAGTGACTATGCTCTTACTTTTGAACCACAAATAAAAGCACTGAATAAGCCACTGTCAAAAGTTTCAAATAAATTACCTTTGTTTATTTAAGAGAGAGACCAAACAGATTAGCAGCTCTTTTTTCATTTCATGTTGTTTACTGTTTTTACTCTAACCTTGGTTTGGTTGACTCCAAACTGAATCTCTGTACTACATACTAGACTCCACTTTCTTGAAATCTTCATTCCTTACCATATTAATTCCTGTATTTCCTTTCCCTCACATATATTCCCACATTTCAGACATGTTTTTATGACAGAACTCCTGCAATTGAATACAGTAGCATCACTGCCAACTGATTTTGCTCTAAGCAGAAAGCTCTCTGCTTGCCAGAATAAGAAATTATATTAAGGTCCTACATTAAGAACCACCTGGCTATTTGTTTCTGTGTCTCACTGGCTCAGTAGGAGACAGGATGAACTAGCTGGTACTAATCTATTCCTTCTTCACACATCTGAGCTGCCTTTTATTTCTCATTCTATACCTAGCCAAGAAATCTCTAATTCCTAAAGAATTTTAAGCTGTGTGAGCTTGGTTGGAGTAACTATCAGTTCTTTATCTGGAGTCAAAAGTTCTTAACCCAAACCCAAAATCTGAAAGAAAATACTAAACCTCACCATATTTCAGTCTCTTACCAAGCATTTTTTATGTTGCTTTCAGAAACACAAAATGATACAACAAATTACTTACAGAAATTGCTGGGGAACTGTGTGTATTCCAATTAACTTTACCAGTGTTATTTAAGAAATAAGGGTTAGAATTTAAAAGAGAAAGCTTTCTTCACTGAGGAAATGCTATGTCTCTCATTAAGAAAAAACCAACATATATTACATTCACCCTTTATACTCTAAAGTTCTTTATTTTACAATTTTCTTAACTTTCTTTCCATTATTTTACTTCACCAAAATTTACAGTATGAATTCTCTATATCAGGCATTATATATGGGAGACAGAGAAGTAAGCAAGAATCAATGTTGTCCTCAAAGATGTGTCTAGTGACACAGTGCGCTAAGTAAAGTTCTGCAGACAGCATTACCTGGAAGACAAAGGAGCCATTCGATCTGTAGAAGGGGAGAGATTTTAAAGAAGAGTCAATACCTGAGCTAAAACTGAGTATGACGAATTTAGAGTTCTAAACAAATATAATATGCGCAGAAGCAACACACGATGGAGAATGCAGGAAATGGTTAATAGTTTGGTATGGTGAGAGTGAAAGACTTGGAAAGCTAACTTTCCTTCCACAGGGTGTTTAAACATGGCTCTATTATTTACAGGACTACTTTAGCCTACCTGGAAATCTAATTCTCCATCTTTAAAATAAGGTTAATAATTCCTCTCTTTAGCGTTCCTGTGAAGACTAAATGAGATACTATTAACAAGCACTTGTTGCAGTGCCTCCCATTTACTGAGCACACGATCATAAACACAATCAATGTCAACCATTATTTTTTATCCTTGACTGGCTGGAGTTACTGGGGGAGAAGGAAGAACTGAAGGTGATGCCAGGTTTCTCATTTGAGTTACTGGCTGGATGAAACACCGTTCACCATGATAGGGAACCCAAGAGAAGACACAGGTCGGTGGGAAGTGGGAAATAATGAAGTCAATTTTAGATGTGCTAAACTGCAAATACCTGTGGGACACTGAAGTAAAAACTCCCGGTAAGCAACAGGAAATGCAAATGAAAACCAAAAGGAAGATTCTCAGGACAGAGGCTCAAGATAGGCTAGACAGACTCAGAAATCTTTGGCCAGACTTCTGCTACTCAAAGTAGTAGCTTATGAAAAGGGATTCCACAAGTGAGAAATAGTGATCAGAAAGCTGGACAGAAAACAAAACAAAACAGCAGGGAGTGATGCCAGAGAAATTAAGAAAGAAAAGCATTTTGAAAAGGAATGATAAACCGTTTCAAATAATGGATTGAAAATGAATGTTAAATTTTGTAATTAAGAGTTCTGCAGTCAATTCAAGGAGAAAAATTGTAGTGTAGGAGTGAACGCACGACACACGTGGTAACAACTACAGTCACTGTGAAACAGGGACTATCTCTTCTCTAGTCTTATAAGATATTTAGCTATGAAGAGATCTGGGCATGAGGATTTTTTTCTCTAACACAGGAGAAACTTGAATGTTTAAAAAATATCCTAACAAGAATACTGGATATAAAAGGAAAGGCTGAAGATATATGAAAAAGGGAGGTGCAGTGGGAAGGGGGGTCGGTGGATCTACAACAAAGGAAGTAAAATTGGGAGAAGAACACTTTATTCTGAGATAAGAGGAATGGGTGGTATGATGAAAGTGGATGTAAATTTAAGTTTGTAATCATGAAAGGGGGAGGGAAGAAGCAGGAAGTTCTCTCATGATGACCTTTCATGAAACTGGAAGTGAAGTCCACTGAAAACTAAAATGCAAAGTGAAGATTTGGAATAGTTACAGAAAAAAATGGGAAAGGGATGTAAGATGGACGGATGGATGATGGATAGTGCTAGCTAATAAGATTCTAGTTCAGACTACAAAGGTTGTGAACTCTAGTTATTCAGATCTTACTTTGGATGATTCAACTCTGCCTTTTGATCCTTTTTATATGGAACACCACAGCCCTTGGCCTACTTTAGAATGGATTTGAGGTCTTCTGCTGTTTCAACATTTTGCTAGTTCCAGACTCTCTCCTACCTGACCTTTCTTTGACCTCTATAACTTTGCAATTTTGCAGGGCAGGCACTTCATCCTTCCTTCTCTGTACAAGGCCTGGTAAAAGGAAGCTAGTTTTACTTATAGTTCCTAGTCTATTTCTTAACCCTGAAAAATTCTTCCCATACTTGGCAAGGAAGTAACTTGTAGACTCGCAATCTAATAGAAGTGAGTAAAATACAATGGGTTTTTTATAACTGTCTCATTTATTTTGTTATAATTTTAAACATCCTCAAATTGTAAGCTTTCCTGTTTGTTCAAACAGCCTTTAGCCGACCTTTCATCACTACTTTATCATCATCATTTATTCATTAAAACTCAGATATTCAGGAAAAGTTATTATGTTTACCATTTAGGTGTGCAGTAATTATTATAAATTAGTGTAAAATGAGATTTTTAGAAATGTGTGTTATATCCTAACAACTATAAAACTAACCTGAACAAACAAGCCCACTCCATCTTACATTGACTATATATAAACATATATATACTTTTTAACCAAAAATTAGACATTTTTTATAAGCAATATCTAATTTCAGAGTTGTCTCCTAAAGGAGGTCTTGGCAAACTAAGATACACCTACCCTGCCACCTATTTCTTTTTATTGGAACATAGTCTCACTCATTCCTTTATGTATTGTCTTTGGGTGCGTTGGTGCTACAATGGCAGAGCTGAAGAGTTGTAACAGGGACCACATGGCCCACAAAGCCAAAAATACCACTTGGACCCTTACAGAAAAAGTTTGCCAACTTTTGTCCTAAAACCTTCCTCTTCAAAGTGTATTCCAGGCTTCCCTGGTGGCGCAGTGGTTGGGAGTCCGCCTGCCAATGCAGGGGACACGGGTTGGAGCCCTGGTCCGGGAGGATCCCACGTGCCGCGGAGCAGCTGGGTCCGCGCGCCACAACTACTGAGCCTGCACTCTGGAGCCCGCAAGCCACAACTACTGAGCCCGCGTGCCACAACTACTGAAGCCTGCACGCCTGGAGCCTGTGCTCCGCAACGGGAGGAGCCACTGCGGTGAGAGGCCCGCGCACCGCAACGAGGAGTAGCCCCCGCTTGCCGCAACAAAGACCATGCGCAGCAGCAAAGACCCAACACAGCCATAAATAAATAAATTAATTAATTAATTAAAAAAAAAAAAAAAGTGTATTCCAGAGATCAGCAATATATTGGCATTGCCCGGGACTTTCTTAGAAATTCAGAATCTCAGACCGCACGCCAGACATGCTGATTCAGAATCTCTCTTCAGCTAGACCTTCTGGTGATTCTAAGATCCTCAAAGTTAATACTACCACTATCTGGAAATATATAAATTAGCAAAGAGATTTCCCAGGAGATCATCACTTGAAAAATCTATCCCAATTGCTTTCCACATGAAAATTTCAAAAGCTACTATAGTTTTAAACCAAAAAAATATATAAGTTGAACAAACACTTAAAAAACTTGTTTGTTTCATTGTATCCTCATGTTCCCATACAGATTTTGACTTCTTTAAAATGTTACATGACAGATAACTCAAATAAGAAATCAGGTAAGAGACTATGCAGGAATTAAAAAAAAATAAAAAATTCTCCCATTTGTCCCTCTCTTCTTTTTGTATATATTTACCTTGCTAGGACAGTGGCTACACATTGGATGTATTGTATAAGTGTGTATGCATGTATACATTTGTATTTCTTTCTCTTTTTTTTTTTATACATTTGTATTTCAAAGTAACCTGTCAGGATAAAATACAGCAAAATATTTTTTAGAAGGAAGTGCCAGAGAATAAGACTAAAACTATCATGTTAGCTAGTTTACCAGATTTTAAGGTATAGTTATATTTGGGTGGAGTGATGTATTTCAAATGCATACACCACACAAACCATATACACACATACATATGTGTGTGTATATATATACACACACACAGTCTTAAGGTTTTAGTAATCAAGACTACAAATATAGAATTATTTTTAAAATATGTGCTATATGATTATACTATTATAAAAACAGAAATATTTGCATGTGTATAGATTTTTTAAAAATCTGAGGTATAATCCCCAGTCTGTTAACATTAGTTAGTTCAGAGTTATTTAAAATAAGATTTTGCAGCCTTTAACTTTCTGAGTTATATAATTCTGTGATGCATGTATTAATTCTGTAATCATTAAAAAAAAACCAGTAAGGGGAAATTTTAAATCAGTCACTGTCCTAGCAAATAAATTTCTCAACTATTATTTGAAATAGAAAATGCCATTAAAATATAAAGTCGTTAGAAAAATGACTACTGGCTTCAAGGTTTCATGATAAATCTGAGGTAAAGATTATCTGGAGAAACATATACTTAAAAGATGTAAAAAGTGAGGAAAAAAGTATAAATGTATATACTTAATGTTGAGCTATAATGTATCATTCTTAATACCTAGAAGTTGATGTTGAACATTTTGAGCATTTACTCCATTGCCTCATTAGCCCTGTAATTAGGCTAATGATGTGCATTATGAATAAGTATCAGTTATAAAGTAGCCAACATTTTAATGGAGCAAGTTGATTTATCAATCTACACAATATGTTATAATGGAATGCAAAATTTCAGCTTTAAGGATTATCTCATTTTTATTTTGTTTTCCCCATATACTCCTTTATTATCCTTTTAATGTCCATGGGATCTGTAGTGATGTCCCCTCTTTAATTTCTTTTTTGTTTAAAATTTTTATTGGAGTATAGTTGCTTTACAATATAAAGTGTGTTAGTTTCTACTGTACAGCAAAGTGAATCAGCAATACGTATGCATATATCCCTTCTCTTTTGATTTCCTTCCCATTTAGGTCACCACGGAGCACTGAGTAGAGCTCCCTGTTCTATACAGTAGGTTCTTATTAGTTATCTATCTTATACATGGTATCAATAGTGTATATATGTCAATCCCAATCTCCCAATTCATCCTACCCCCCACTTTCCCCCTTGGTATCCACACATTTGTTCTCTACATCTGTGTCTCTATTTCTGCTTTGTAAATAAGATTGTCTATACCAATTTTTTCAGATTCCACATATATGCATTAATATATGATATTTGTTTTTCTCTTTCTGACTTACTTCACTCTGTATGACAGTCTCTAGGTCCATCCATGTCTCTACAAATGACCCAATTTCATTCCTTTTTATGGCTGAGTAATATTCCATTGTATATATGTACCACATCTTCTTTTTCCATTCGTCTGCTGATGGACATTTAGGTTGTTTCCATGTCCTGGCTATTATAAATAGTGCTGCAATTAAGAATGGGGTGCATGTGTCTTTTTGAATTCTGGTTTTCTCTGGGTATATCCCACTAGTGGGATTGCTGGGTCATATGGCAGTTATATTTTTAGTTTTTAAAGGAACCTCCACACTGTTCTCCATAGTGACTGTATCAATTTACATTCCCACCAACAATGCATGAAGGGTTTCCTCATTTTTAAAAGACTTTCTTTTCCTTAGCACTAAGTTTCCTAGCTATACTGCCACTTCTCTGGTCCTACTTCTGCTTCTCAAGCATAAGGTTAGTCTTCATGATCTCTTTAATCCCTTCTGGATCTCAATTCTGCAATAATTATGCCTCCATATATACACTAAAGTCCTTCATCTACAATTTTACCAACTAGAAATTTTAATTGAATCACAACCCTATGCTTTGCTGGTGTGATATTAATAACATAATAACTACAGGCTCTGAAAGATCCTAACAATGAACAAAGTTCTTTAACATGGAATTAAAATGTATACATTTGAGATATCTCTCATTGTACTACAATTCCCTGAAAATCAGTCAGAGAGAAATAAATGTATATCTGGTTGGATGAAACTAAATACTAACCTACAGTCTACTTTACTTATATGCAGCAGTCTACTTGGTTGCAAACTGAATTATGTCAGACATGTTAACTTTATTCACCAGTGTATCGAGGTAGCAAAATGCCTTAGGATATCTATCTGTCCTGGACACTACCTTGGTTAGACAAAGTCCTTATTCATTAGAAAGTGAGGCCAAACAGTACAAAAAGTACAAGAAAAATGGGATTCCCAAGCCTTTAGATTTCATGAGTCCGTTTAAAAATGATTTTTTTTTAAAAGGAAGTAACTGACACCATGTTTTGTTGTCAAACTTGTTTTGCCAGGAACAGGTTTGAAAACCACTACAATCTACTATCAGCATAATTTCATACAAGAAGGAGCATCTTATTATCAAAAGAATAAAAAGGGGAAAAACCAAAAGGATAAAAATCTCAAGATAAATAACAATTACTCAAGAAAAGATAATTGGCAACCAGTGGTAGGCCATAGTCAGATATCCAGCTTGAAAAATCTCAATTAAGCAAAGGAAAGAAAAGCTCTGGGACTATATCTGCTTTATCATCTGATGTATCTGTTGCTTTAACTAGTAAAGTTATACTTATTGCCTATGAGGGTAGACGTCATTGTTTTAAACCCATTTTGGAGAGAGGAAAATAAGGCTCAGAGACACCAACTGACTTTCTCAAAAGCTCTTCTGGCAGTATATGGTGTAGCCTGCATTTGGAAGTCACTTCCTTACTTATAAGCCCTTTTTAATATACCAGGCTGACTCGTAATATATAAAGATTGTTGAACACACAGAAAGGGTTCCAAGTTCAACACTGCCACGTGCTATCTCTTATGTATTTCTTATCAGTGCTAGTCTTTACATATGGATACCCGTGTCTTTTCAGCAGCCCAAATGTAACACATTGTAAATTAGCATAAGCAAAAGCCATAGCAAACAGGTGCAAACACTTACTAGCTATATTACTTTATGAAAGTAACAAAGAAACCAAGAATATTTAATATGAGTTCTTATAAGATTTTGTTACATCTATTTAAGTCTCCATTCAGAACTTTAATAGAATATATTTTATAAGACACGCATATATTTTAACCCTTCACTTCAATAAGCCACAGTGTGGTGCCATCAATACATTCATTAATAGTGACAGCATTATAACTGATGGCTCCAAACAGTCCCTAGATAATGAAACTTCACGATACTCAAATATCAAGGCCAAGTTCTTGATCTATCTCTTTTGTCAGTAGTTTTTCTCTCCTACTGCAATTAGCCATCTGACATCTGTTTCATCAGTCCATGGCAATAAAGAATCTGATTTGACAAAGAGGCAGCCCTCCGAAGTCTGTATGAAAGAGTCATAGCATCAATTTATTGTGCTCAATGTTAAATCTAGTGTGCTTAGAAAAGAAACTTCTAATTTAAATACTAAATCACCCACTTTTCCTGACCTTCAAGACTTATATTACTGCCCAAGAACCCATAACCCCTTTTCTGATTTTACTATTGTTTTGTACTGTATTTTAACCCGCAAGAATTAAAGCCCCTAATGTCAAGAAGAGCAAGAAGTCAGAGAAGACCCTTTAATAACATAGAAAAATAAACGTAATGTTGAGTAGAAAAAGAGTATTATTATAATACAGCAATGCCAATCCTAAATCCTGAATCTGCTTCCCTCCTACAACAACAGTAACAACAAACACATTCATATACAAATGTAATGGAGATTAAATATTTCAGCATCTGATTACATCCAGAACTTTACACAGAAAATGACACATGAAACAGTATCAGATCACATGTGTTAATTTTTATTCTGTAAAATAGTTACCAAAAACAGTTTACCAAAAAGCAATTCAAATGAAAATCAACTGTTCCCTTTTCTTTCTTACTTCAAATTTACTTTGCAAATACCAAATACCACTGTAAGAAAATACAATTTTTAAAAAAAAAGCTGCATAAAAATAAATTTAAACTGAAGTAAAAGCATGTGTTTATTGACATTGAGTGTCCTGATATTTACCAAATACCATTAGTGGTTGGAAGAAGAAACATAAAGGTGAATAACTCAGAGTGATCTAGACAAAAAGACCAAGAGCATCAGCAGTAGATACCCCTGGTTTGTATATTTACTATGAAACACTGTAGATTGCCAATCAAATTCTATAAATTATATTTTAAGCAGGCTTTAGTGAAGACACTACTCTCTACCTTAGCACATCCCTAGAAATCATGACAATAATAACCAATAATTATAAAGGTTCCCTGCATTTTGACCATAAGTCCCACATCAAATAAGTCATAAATACAAGCAATAATACATTTAAAAGCAAATACCAAACTTCTCTACCAATATAAAAGTGAATTTATGCTCTTAGTTCTATAAAACGAACATCCAACTATGCCTTCCAATCTGCCTCATTTTAGGAAATACACAGATGTGACCATCTCAGAGGCACTCAAAGGACAAATACTAACTCTGATTTTGAGTCTAATTATAACAAAAATACAGTATTTTGCTTATTTCTGATAATTCAAAATGGCTACTTCAGGGATAATTTTGAGGGTTTAGGTCTCTTTTAAAAGCTATCTAAGAAAACTTAAAATGATGTCTACTTTTTCTTTTAACAAGTATTCCTATATCCTTAATAACTTGAAATACAAGCATTGGTTTTTCCTCCTTGGAAATGAGTCTCTGTGGGTATTACCAGCACAAAATAATAGTCCTATCCCTAAAATGAAGTAACACCCTTAACTTATTTAAGAATACTGGCCCTTAAAAAAATTGGTCCTTGAACTCTGACTCTACATAAAAGTACTATAAGATAGACAAACTTAATGACTTATTTAACTATTTTTCGTATCACTTTTTATTGAATATTTTGACTCAATTACAAAACTAATGAGCTGTCTACATTGTGCTTTTTGCTACACCCATCATATATATTATCATTTCCCCACTAAATTTATTTTTAGACTATAAAGTAACATTTTTACCCTAGCCGGGACCTATTATAATCACTGAGTTATTTATTAGCAAGCTGATAACTATAAACCTGCAGCCACATCACTGCACCACTAGATGGGGCTTGTGCACAGGTAGTGTGAAATGCGAGAGCAGTCATTCTGGAGTGGAGAACTCTGGTCACAGAGAAAACAGTAAAGGAGAGAACAAAGAGTGAGATTTTAAGAACAGATTTTAATTGCATTTGGCAATATCGCATAGGCAAAATTGTCATAGAGCAAAGGCCCACAGCAAGTGCCTTTAACTGTCAATAAAATGATGCTGTTTCAATTAGTGAAATTCCTCCTGTTGATTCTTTTCATAATAAAAAGGAGGTGGGCAAACAAAAACAATAAAAATAGAGTTAGGTGCTAGCTATGCCACATGCAAATTATTTGGCTTTGTGCAAGGTACACATTCCTTGGGACTCCTTGAGTCCTTGGGACTCAGTTTCTTCATCTGTTAATAAAAATGATAACCCCTAAGGATGACTTAGCAGAGACTCAGTTCTCCCATAATCTTTAATAGGAATGTCTAAGACATCCCTAGAAATCCTAGAGTATTCATTAAAAAGTTGTACTTGTTAGGAAAAACGCAACTTTGGGGCACATCTCCTATCCATACCTATCTTCCTCCCCAACCAGGAGGACTTAAATAAAAGTTCTGGTGCTGGGCTTCCCTGGTGGCACAGTGGTTAAGAATCCGCCTGCCAATGCAGGGGACACGTGTTCGAGCCCTGGTCTGGGAAGATCCCACATGCCTCGGAGTAACTAAGCCCGTGTGCCACAACTACTGAGCCTGTGCTCTAGAGCCCGCGAGCCACAGCTACTGAAGCCTGCGCGCCTAGAGCCTGTGCTCTGCAACAAAAGAAGCCATCGCAATGAGAAGCCTGCACACCACAACGAAGAGTAGCCCCCCCTGTTCACCGCAACTAGAGAAAGCCTACGCGCAGCAACGAAGACACAGCACAGCCAAAAATAATAAAATAAATTTATTAAAAACTATATATATATATATTAAAAAAAAAAAGTTCTGGTGCTGCCATCAGCCCAGCCTGGAAAGAACCCAAAGATTCTTTCAAGCTCTGGGTTCTCTCTGAATGCAGTATCTTTACACGGGTAGGTCACATATTTATATACATTAACTCCTGGAAACTATAATTAAAGCAGATCACCATAATGTGAAATATTGATTACATATACACTGCTAAATTTGCCTGCTTGGAAATCACTAACACCACCCAATGAGTAAACAGGGAAAACTAATGAGAAGTGAACTAAAGATGTTGATTAAATAGTGTAGGAGAACAGGATAATGAATTATAAAGTAGCAAGAAGTGGGCAATAACTATATAGATACTCCAAGGAATCTAAAGTTACTGCCTCTGCCTCTTGTTATTAACACTTTAACAGATTTTCAGAAACTAAGAAAATAATTTAAAAGTACAATTGACCCAAATTTTCTTTTCCACAAAGTAACTGCATCCTAACAGAGAAGTTTGCATATTTGACATTGCAGTATACCTTCTAACCGAGAAAAGTTTGCAAAGTGAGCATGACATCCATCTTTCTTAAAATATGCCTTTGAAGCCCATTAAGTACCTGAATGAAAATACACCTTGCAAACTTCTTTAACCATCTTGTTATTTCCTAAAGGTCTGTGCCTATGTAAAAGTGAAAGTTTCTAAGCTGTATCTGTTATGGACTATGTTTGTGTCCATCTCCTTACCACCAAATTCATGTCAAAACCTATTCCCCAATGTGATGGTATTAGAATGTGGGGCCTTAGGAAGGTAATTAGGATTAGATGAAGTCATGAGAGTGAAGCCCTCATGAATGGGATTTGGGATGAGTGCTCTTATAAGAGTCACAAGAGAGCTTGCTTCCTCTCTCTGCTCTCTGCCTTGTGAGGACACAACAAGGAGGAGGCCATGTGCAAACCAGAAGATGGACCTCACCAGAAACTGACCATGGTGGCAGCCTGATCTTAGAATTCCAGTCTCCAGAACTGTGAGAAATAAATTTCTGTTGTTTATAAGCCACCCAGTTTATGGTACTTTGTTACAGCAGCCTGAACTAAGATAATATCTAACAAATATGAAACAGTAAATATAAATTTTTTTAATGAGTACAAAGGTTTTATTTCTCTTTTTGTTAAATTATTTTATTTATTTAATTTATTTATTTTTGGCTGCGTTGGGTCTTCGTTGCTGCGCGCGGGCTTTCTCTAGTTGTGGTGAGCGGGGGCTACTCTTCGTTGCGGTGCGCGGGCTTCTCATTGCGGTGGCTTCTCTTGTTGCGGAGCACAGGCTCTAGGCACGCGGGCTCTAGAGCGCAGGCTCAGTAGTTGTGCCGCACGGGCTTCGTTGCTCCGCAGCATGTGGGAACTTCCCAGACCAGGGCTCGAACCCGTGTCCACTGCATTGGCAGGCGGATTCTTAACCACTGTGCCACCAAGGAAGCCCCAAAGGTTTTCTTTCTTAACTCCCCTAATGAATTATTGATCCAAATTGTGATTTCATTAAATGTCTCATCTAATATTTACTACATATCAATAAAGATTATTATTTTCTTCCCTTGAGGAGTTTATGTTCCCAGGGAAGTACAACTAATTGATAGCCATAGTAAACATGGTCTTCTCAAATTTTTTTCCCATTTCTACTAATTAGTTTAAAAAAATGCCCCTGTATTTTAATCTGCAAAGGAGAGCAAATGACTTTTTTTTAACAAACCAGTTAGACCTGATTATTTTATTCTCTTCATGCCTGATATTCATGGAGTTAGAAACAGGGAATATTTTAAATAATAATCCTAATCTTAAAAAGAAAAAGTAAAGAGAAAAGTCTCTTCATTTTATGTCTCAATTATCTTGCCTTTCTTTAGTTTCTAATTAGTTAAGCAGACCCCTGTTAATAAATTATCTTAGAATCTAGCCATCATTTGTATTAGATTTCCCTTAAAAGATAGATATATATAATGATTGGTCTTTAAAATATACTTAAAACATTGAAAATTCCAAAGAAATATTCCAATAGAAAGAGAATAGAAATATTCCAATAGAATAGAAAATGTTCCAACAAAATGTTAAATAAAAAATGGATTACAAATATGTATATTGTGATCCCAGTTTTAATTTTTAAAAATATGCTAAGAATGGAAAGATATACATTAAAATGTTGTGTCACTTTCTCTAATTATGGGTTTTTCCATTATTTTTCTTTTTGCTTTTTGAATTTTCAACAAAGAACTTATATTACTTTTATATAATCAAAGAAAATATTTATATTAACATCACTTTATTTTAGATAACAAAAGAATACATAACCTATTATAAAGATATTTTTATAAAAGTGTGATATTGCAAAATAATAAAATATATCAATCTGATTTCTAAGAAAATAAAGTCTGAAGATTTCAACTTTCTCAAAAGGTAGAGAAATTGTTTCCCTGTACAAGCACTCACTCTACTGGTGACAGAGAGAATGTACTTATATTCTGCCATTTCTGAAGTAATTGCATTATTTTCTACAAACACTAGAAGGCAGGGTTTTCACTATAAAACAATTGTACCAATTATCACTATTATATGCCTTTCTGGGTCTGTGGTTTCTGCTAATATGTGATCAACTATCACTGTATTTATTATATGTCTTTTTTAGACTGTACTTCTATTAAGCATATGATCATTTTAAATTACAGTCTGACTCCCATGAGATATTTAATAGCTTATTTATCATATATAAAATTAACTTATCTCTACTTACATACTGAAAGGAATTCAAATATATATGTACACACAATGTACATATTTCAAAACTGCATTTTTTGGATTGTATTAACAAATATGTTAAGTCTCTGATCTGACACCATCTCATATTAAATTTGAATGACTAATAAAGACGTTGAAAACTGAGGCCCATCTGGTTCTAGTCTAATAAAAAACGCAAAGATAATTTTTAAGAAATTAGTTAAATACCCTCAGAATTCCAGATCCTTAAGAGAACAGAAATGCTTTTCTCTAACTCCAAAAGCTTCTAACATATGAGTCTTAGGAATTCTGGTAGTAGCGGAAGAGAAGCTGAGAGGGAAAATGACATTCCAGGAAGAGAGAACAGCAAGAGTAAAGCCATGGCATCTCAAAAGTTCGTAGCTTATTTGGGGGATGTCAGAATAATCTGATATGTCGCTACAGGAGAGGGTACATTGGAGAAATAGCTGAAGATAAAGTTGGAAAAGTAGAGTAAGGTCACTTGGGGAAGGACTGTTAGGCTATACTTGGGAGTCAGACTTTATTCTGAAGGCAATGGGAAAGCTGCTGAAGACTTTTAAACCAGGGAGAGCTGTGACTAAGATCTGTTTTTAGAAAGGTTATAATATACAGGACAAATGAGAAGAGTGAAAGCTTGTAGTAGGGGACTTCAAGGAGTGAAGTACCCTAGCCAAGATCTTAAATAGAGCAAAAACACTGTGGGTGCTAAGACAAAGTATTCCAATAACAACTCAAAAGGCAAGAATGACTAGACTTGGTGAAGGGCTATAAATACAGTGAAAAAGGGTTTCAAGCCTTGATAAGTGAGTGGATACTTATGTCTTTAAGACAAATTGAAGCTTTAACAATTCTAAGTGCCAGGTGCTTTCTGAACCCAGGTTGCAAAATCTACTTAATACCTGGAAATGTACGACTAGAATTCAGGGGAGAAGTGAGACATAAATAAGTAAAAGAAAAAAAATTAAATTAAGGTTTTTTGTGACTTATGAAAGTAGTCTCATTATGTCATCTATATTAGACTCATACCCCCTATTAAAGTAACTAATTGATGTCAATGAGCAGCAATAGAATATAAATTTGAACTGAGAGCAAAATTAACTTAGCAAAATTAACTTTCCAACTGAATGGTACCCATGTAAACTATGGGATGGTACTGCACCGTTAGGTATAATTTAGTCAATTTAGATTATTAATTAATCATTATCCACTCAAAATACACATAAAAAAGGTATTGGCAAGTATGTGATTTATGTTACATTTACAGATAGGGATTTATTAAGATGTTTAAAATACACTTATGCATTTCATCTGAAGTGATTACACTTATTTACAGAGTCCCTCAAATAGATTTTATCTCCATGAGTTGTCCATGGGGTGGGCTGGAACTGGTAGTAACAACAACAGTAACAACTATAATACTCTTGATAACATACATATCATTAACAGAATTTATTTTCTACTCTTCATTCTCTCCCCCCACTCCTTCCACCCTTAGTTTGTAGAATAAACTAGAGGTCTTAGATGCTTTTATTTGGCAATTTATAAAACCTGAGTCTTCCCAATATAAATAAACTAGATTAGAATGCTGATTACTGAATTTTCTGAAACTCTTTGAAACAGAAAATATAGACCAAAGAAATTTAATGTTTCACTATGAAACGCATCTAATCTGGTCTAGACATATAAACTGGGTGCCATAAATGCTTGCTAATTATTACACAAAGTTTAAATCTGAGGAAAATTTCAATCCAATTATTAAGCTGTTATAAGTCTGACTATCTATGCATGAATCTTGTAAAACTTTCATACTGCTAACATTAATTAGGCCTTCATATACTGTTTTAAATGAAATTCCATCCTAAAAGGACAAATAGCCATCAAAGTTTCTTACTTATTAGATTATTCCTTGAATTAATTTTTTTAGACCACCACTGAATTATCTACATACAGAGTTTAAAATATTCTTCTCCACTTATCTAAAGGCTGAGCCAAGCTGAAAACTTTGAGTCATTTGTATTTTATAGATTAAAGACTGGGGCCTCAACATATTATCTCACAAGCAAGCAGCCTCTTGCTTCTATTTTAGTAGGTTTCAGCAGAATGGGTTGGGAGAAAAAAAAGAAGAAACAGGAATACTTACTTAAATCTGGCAGGTGAAAGAGGAGTAGGAGGAAACATTCCTGGTTCAAAAGAATCAAAATAAGTCACTGTCCAAGAAAAGCTGCAGCAGGAGAATCCGGCAGTTAGGGATATTATAAGTAGAGTCCAGAATCCTTAATGGGACAAGAAAGGGGAAAACTTGAATTATTAACACCAAAGCAATTTAAATTAACCCAGTAGATCATGTTCAGAAGATCACACGTATTTCTGATCTTCTAAATTATATGTAAGTGATAAAAGAGATATGAGCTTAATAGAAGCTCTCCCATGTGGAAGTGTAAAATATTAAAGCACAACTAGAAGTCATATCATTGAATATTTTAATTCAATTATAATTTACTATGTGGAAAAGAGTACAAATTCAACTTAAAAATGTAACTTTTAGCTTCAGTTTTATAAAATTCAACTGTGGAAAAAATGGCAAAACACTTCACTGTTAAAATGTCTTGACCTTTTTCATTTAACTTTGTGATCATAGCTTGCTGCCTTTTATTACTTAGTACTAAGTGATCCCTTTCCATACCATGCACTTTTGACATATGAATCAATTTTAGAGTGTCTACTCTTTACAGCTTTCCTATAAACATTACAAACCAATTCTGATTATTTAACCTTGCTCAGTATATGAACAAAAGTTAATGTCCAATTTATAAATGAGTTGGGATCTTAGATTTTATTTTCAGTCACACTGGAGCTGCATTTTGTAAGGCATATCAAGTCAAAAGCACAGTACTACAGGAGCTGCGAGAGAAAAGGGTTGGAAGAATGTGGGGAATAAACAAAGTGACAATAGAGGGAACAATTTAATTTGAAGGATTTTAGATACACATTCAAACTGCCTCCTTAAGACAGTTTACTAAGCCACTACTACTGATAAGTGTGTGTGTCCCAGGCCTCAGTAGTACACAGAGGAAGGAAGGTTGAGAAGACTACAGTAGAGAATGGCTTATGAATTACCAGATTTCCTGGCTGCACAAAATGCACAACCAAAGATAGCTTTATTTTAGGAAGAAGCAGGAAAGAAATATGTGCAATGGACCGTCTAAACCATTTGAAGCTCAGTAACAGACTGAGCTGCTAAAAGATAAACTCAGAGGAATGAAGTATTAAAAAACAAAACCAAACAAAGAACTATAGCAAAGTATTTCTGAAAGATGAACCTAAGTTTTTCTCCTGATAGTCCCCCTTCCCTTACCCCCTTTTAAAAAGATAATGGACTTTGTGTTCACTGCCCCAGAAGAAGGATGTGGCAAAGAAAGGAGAAGCAGCCCAGTACCTCTTTGGTTTTTATGTTGCAAAATAATTAAGGGAACTAGTAGGATAGATAGAAGCAGGAGGAGGGTAGATAAAGACAAAACGTCCTAAATAGATAGCAAGGATAATCAATTGACTGGGGTGTAGAAAAAACGTTTGTGTAGAACAGGGAGAGAAAGTGAGGGTTTTATCTACAGGTGAGAAAGATTCCCCCATTTTGAAGAGTGTTGTGTGTGTGTTTGCACTTGTGTGTGTATATGGGGAGTCGGTAGTGCTGCTGGGGCTTCCTGGTGGAGCCATCAAGCCACACAACACCAGAGAGGAATTGGAGCGGTGTACAGTATCCTGGCAGATGGACCCAGAGCCAAGCTTGCAGATGCCTCTAAGATGGGGCATAGAAACAGCAGATGGTCATGTGCCTGGAAGGTGCTACACCTGAAAGGCCATCCTGACCAGAATGCAAAATGTTTCAGCAGTAACTCATTTGAGCAAATGTCTTGAGGACTAGATTGCACTCCTATCCCAATATCCTTGCACAGACTCTAGAACCTTGCCCAACCTGTGACTGAGTAGAGAGAACCTTAGTAAAGACTGAGGTGCAACCTTCCTGCCAACCCAGAGACTATATGTTTGGGGACTGCTGTGGAATGATGGAAACTTCTCAGTATCTAAAAAAGTGAGAAAGACACAAAATAACCCAAAATAACAAAATGTGAGGCTCCCTAAAGCGCATCAAGCTTTTTCACATAGGTGCTTTAACAGAACACCTGCCAAATTTAGTACAAAAATATTCTTGAGTTTTCAGAAATGACTACTATTCCATGATCTAAGTGCTTGCCTTACTTTGGACACTTTAGTTATTTTATATTCATTTTGAATTAATCAACAGTTATATCCCTGATAAAACTCAGGTAACAAGGACAGGGCTAAAAAAGTACATTGCAATATTGTGGTCTAGAAGTGCTTATACTTCTGAAATTACTCAATTCATGTATGAACAAGCAGAAGAGCCACAGAAGTTGGCAATTTGCAACTAAATTTTTAACGAGGCCCTACCTTCAGAATCCTGAAGCTAAAAATTTCATAACTTATGTTTTGTAAACCCATTTTACCAAGAGTTAACATAATTTTAAAAAGGTACCTAAAAATGAAGCTAGTCTTCCTTCCCCAATTTACCAACTCCATTCCTGAAAGCAATCATTTAAGAGTTTATTGTTCATCTTTTGTAAATTTATAGGTAATGTAGATAGTCATGTACAAGAATGGGGCCAGTTATATACAAGAAATGTATACTATGTATATATTTTCTCAGTTTATTTTATGCAAATGAGATTCTCAGCAGAAAAATTGTCCTGAACTTTTTCACACAATTTTGGAGACCTTTCATATCACTACACATAGCCACAATTCCATTGCATATTTTTAAATTAATTAATTAATTAATTATGGCTGTGTTGGGTCTTTGTTGCTGCGTGCAGGTTTTCTCTAGTTGCGGCGAGCAGGGGCTGCTCTTCATTGCAGTGCACGGGCTTCTCATTGTGGTGGCTTCTCTTTGTTGTGGAGCACAGGATCTAGGCACGCGGGCTTCAGTAGTTGTGGCACGGGGGCTCAGTAGTTGTGGTTCGTGGGCTCTAGAGTGCAGGCTCAGTAGCTGTGGCGCATGGGCTTCATTGCTCCGCGGCATGTGGGATCTTCCTGGACCAGGGCTCGAACCTGTGTCCCCTGCACTGGCAGGTGGATTCTTAACCACTGTGCCACCAGGGAAGTCCCCATTGAATATTTTTATTATTCCACTTTTTCACTATTAAAAACAATGCTGCAAGTAACATTCTTGTACTTAACTATAGTTACACAAGGATATCTGTAACAAATTTCTGAAGGAAGAACTGCTGTGTCAAAGGATATAGGTCTTTTAAATAAATACACACATCCTTCCTTCTTCTCTACAGTTCAGTTTTCATCAGTTGATGATATGATGGGAATTTATCTCTTCCATCCTCTTGGACTCAATATTTTCACCTAAAGCAAACATAAGGGTAGGTGGGAGGGACTTCCCTGGTGGCGCAGTGGTTAAGAATCCGCCTGCCAATGCAGGGACACAGGTTCGAGCCCTGGTGCAGGAAGATCCTATATGCTGCGGAGCAACTAAGCCCGTGTGCCACAACTATTGAGCCTGCGCTCTACAGCCCATGAGCCACAACTACTGAAGCCCACGCACCTATAGCCCACGCTCCGCAACAAGAGAAGCCACCGCAATGAGAAGCCCGCGCACCACGACGAAGAGTAGTCTCCGCTCGCTGCAACTAGAGAAAGCCCATGTGCAGCAAGGAAGACCCAATGCAGCCAAAAATAAATGAATAAATAAATTTATTTTTTTAAAAAAGGGTACGTGGGTAACTCCTATTCTAATCCCTTTACTGGAGTTGTATATTCACTTATCTAATTAGGGAAATCATTTTTCAAAATATATGATTTTTGTTTCAAAGTGTAGTTACTTTTCTAAAAATATGGTAGCAGCTTTATGTATTTCTATAAAAGCTTCTAGCAAAGAAAGATTATATGTTCTAAATATTTTAATGTTATCTAGCAGTTTCAGGCTTACAGGGATGAGATGACTTTTAGAAGTTGTATGAAGTCAGAGATGTGGAAGGTGGTCAGCACATGTTACATGTAAGCAGAAAAAAACAGAAAAACAAAACCCTCCCATATTCCCATACTGGGAAAGGTTTCTTATTAAAACAATGTTAAACAATCAATTACACATTCTTCATAAGATGTATTCCTGCCATAAATAAACAATGGGATGAAATGTGACAGCACATTGCTAATTTCAAGGACTGTTTTACAGTTTGACATTTGAAATGTTTAAACAAAGTAGTATACTATGAAATACAATGCAGTAATAAAAAAGAATGAGGTAGATCTATATATACTGATATAGAATGAACTTCAAGATACTTTAATAAAGCTACAGCATATGCATGATTCCAACTGTTTTTCTACAACACCGACAAAACCACATATTTTAAATTATCATATATATTCATATTTCTATATACCATATATAGAAAAAGACCTGAAAATATCCACAAGTATACTGTATACTTGTATATTGTGTACAAGTAGATTAGTGGTAACCTTTGCTTTAATTGTCGGAATTTTTTTTGTAGTGAGACTATATTATAACTTACATAACTAACTTATGAAATTAAAAATGAAAATTAAATAGGTCATTTTATGAGTTGTAAAAGCTATAACCAGCTGGCTACTAATAAAAGTTTCCATGTACTCATGCATAAAACTAATCAACAATTTTTAAAAATTTTATCTAAGCAAATTTTTGCAACTTTATCAGAAAGCTAGACAGACTTGGATCTTCAAACTTATTATTTCCAAGTACAGGAGCAGAGGAAAGGGGTCTTCCTCCCCTACCAGTGCCCCCTGAACACACAGTTGGCATACAGCAGCTACACTGATAAAGGTCTCCACCCAACTGCCTGTCCACTTGCCACTCAGCTTGTAGCAATTCCACCCCCCTTCCTACTAAAAAGGGTAAAGAGTAGAAGGGGACATTATGACTGGACCTGGTGAAACTTGAAAACTAAGTAACATCTGTAGTTTCCAACCATGTTAAATCATCATATTCACATGGGAAACTTTAAAGAAAACTTTTTTATTACAGACAATTTCAAACATACACAAAAGTAGAAAGAAGAATACAATGAAACTCCATATACCCATCACTCACCTTGCAACAATTAACTCATGGCAAATCTTGTTAAACCTGTATTTTCCCCTGAAGCTTGTAATCTTCAGTATACTAGGAAAAATAGTTATCACTATCATCTTGTTCCAACACACATTTTCCCTTATTTTTTTTAAATAAATAAATATTTATTTTAAAAAAAGACAATTGTATCATAAGTAGTCATTTATTAAATGTCAAATCAGTCATGCAGAATAGACATCAAGTACTATTCAAAAAAGGGCAAGAAAACTGGGGTTTCAACTCATCAGGAAATTCTTCACAACTAAGCATGGTTTAAGAAAAAGTATAGACTCTGCATCAGACTCTGGGGCCAGAATTCCAACTTTGACATTTACTCCCTCCATGAATTTGGGTGAGTACTTCAACTTCCAAGCCTCCTTTTGCCTACCTGTAGAATGGGAATAATGATGCCTACTTTGAAAGGTAAGTAGAAAGGATTAAATGAGGTTATGTATGTAAAGTACCTGGGAGAATACCTGGTTCATGGCAGATGTTCAACAAAGAGTAGCTGTTATTGGTATAAAGGAAGAATAACTTCAGCTGGCCTTTGAAGGATGGCAGGGGTGGGGAAGGGAAGGTAGGCACAGCATGACCAAGGCCTGGAGGTGGAAATATCTATGTTGGGTTTTGCAGTAAATAGTTCAGTGAGTCTGGCAAAGAGGGTGAGAGTGGGAGGCATGATCAGCAAAGTGGGCACATTTAAGAGGGTGCAGCCTTGAATGCATGGCTAAGGAGGCTAGCATTTATTCTTTTTTTTAAAATTAATTAATTAATTAATTTGGCTGTGTTGGGTCTTCGTTGCTGCACGCGGGCTTTCTCTAGTTGTGGCAACCGGGGGCTACTCTTCATTGCGGTGCGCGGGCTTCTCTTGTTGCAGAGCACGGGCTCTAGGCGTGCGGGCTTCAGTAGTTGCAGCACATGGGCTCAGTAGTTGTGGCTTGCGGGCTCTAGAGCACAGGCTCAGTAGTTGTGGCGCACAGGCTTAGTTGCTCCGCGGCATGTGGGATCTTCCTGGACCAGGGCTCGAACTCCTGTCCCCTGCATTGGCAGGCGGATTCTTAACCACTGCGCCACCAGGGAAGTCCCCTAGCATTTATTCTTGTTGGCTAAGAAGACAATGAACGTGGAGCAGTCCTAGACACAACCTAGGTTAGAACCGAGTGCAGACAGGCCCAGCAAGAGCTACAGTCCTCACTGCTCTAAAGAGCTGTGTTTTGCACCAGGTGCTTCTCACACTGCTCTATGCCTCAGCTGAGGTGAACTGATGTGGCCTTGGACTGGAGAGCAGCCTGTTCAGTAAGCTGTGACTTATGCTTAAAAAACCTGTTAGCAAAACTAGCTGTGCTAATCCAGATTCTTCTTTCCGGAACAAGAACAAGATAGTAGCTGCTACAGCTGAGCAGAAATGTCTTGAGGCAGACCTGGGGCTGCGGTGTCTTCTTGGGACCATAGGTACCCTGAGGCTAGGAGGATGCCGGGTGATAAGAGAGCGAGGAACCTGACCTGGATGGATGGTTGGTCAAAACACACAAAGGACCTGCCAAAGGTAGATCCTAGCAAGAGCAGTCCTCGCACCCCTGGCCTCTGCAGCGTCCTCCAGCATCGTGCCCATCCCGGGGACCTTCTCCTGGCCACTGGCCACCCGCGGCAAGCCTCGTCGGGGCATGCTGCGTAGAGACGTGTCCTCCGACGTGCAGCGCAAGGCGCTGGATAAGATGTTCCAGAAACAGAAGTACATCAACAAGCCTGACCGCAAGAAGCTGGCGGCCAAGCTGGGCTTGAAAGACTCACGGGTGAGGGCAGTCTCCCCAAAGCCCCTTCCCCCACGCATCGTACAGATGGGAAGGTTCTCTGAAACCGCGTAGGTCCCACTGTACAGACGGGGTGGGGTAAGGTCTAGAGAGGGAGTAAGTGCACGAGCCAGCTTCGTGGAGGCTTCTCGCTATCTATTTTCCCTTATTTTTAATCATTTAATGAACAATTTACAAAAGAATAAAAAGCCTGAAAAAAACTGTTAGAAATTTTAATAGATATAGTAAACCCAAATTTTCATTCTGAGTTTCCCTGATTTAAAAACAAACGAACACACTATAAATGGGCATTTCCTCTAAGTGCAAATAACTGCTTACTAACTTCATGCATGTATCTGGAACATAACCATCCCGTAAATACTGATTTTAGACTTCAGACACATCTCTAATTGGTTATAGCTTATTATTAGTTTTGCTTTTTCTTTATGCACTTGCATCATCAAAACACAATGCTTGAAGGAATTTTTAAAATCTTTCATGGCTTATAAGACATGGAAGACAACCATCTTTGCTCCATAATTTGTAAAACATTTTCACTTTTAGATTTATAAACAATTTGAATGCTCAATCCAATGATTTTTTTTCCATTCCTTTCCAGTCACCTGCCATTAGCATTTCTCCACTTACAAACAGTATCAAATAAATTAGCGTGTACAGATTCATAAAAGATAAAGACTGTTATACATTCTTTTAGCAAAAGGGGATGGTTCGTGTTTTTGCCTGAAGTCCTTTCTGTTGAATGACTAACTGGATGAGAATACTATAGTTTTCTGAAAAGAATCAGATAGTAAATTATCTTCAGCTTCGCGTGCCCTCAGGTTTCTTTCACAACTACTCAACTCTGCTGTTGTAGCATGAAAGCAGCCATAGTCAATATATAAAACAAGAGGCAAGGCTATGCTACGATAAAACTTAATGTACAAAAACAGGTAGCAGATCAGATTTGGCCCAGGGGCCACAGTTTGCTGACCTCTGCTCTGGAGGATTCCATCATGTTATTCTTTTTAGCATAGTTGAGAATAATTGATAAGTAATATATTAAATGATTCCTAAAATAATGAAATAGCAAAATGTTTCCAGATACAGGAAAATAAGTTCATTAAAATCTTATAATATATCTTAGGTTTATAAAAGGGGCCAATACACCAATATGGTAATTTCAAGATCAAATATGCTTTATTCTATAGAAAAAAATATAACTCAATTTTCTCTTTATTCTCTGGAAGGTCCCCTAAGAAAGAGTAAATGACATGAAATAACAATTCTTACAAATAGAACTGCTCAAGAAAATTTAAAAATGAAGACTGGGTCCAATGGACCCTGATGGCATACTGAGCATGCAGCCAATTAAGTGACTTTAACTTTGATTCAGGAGATAAGGATAGGGTCTGAAATTTTATAAATGCAAAAAAAAGAAAATCTTCAGGGTTTTTTTTTGTTTGTTTGTTTGTTGTTGTTGATACACCTGGGGGATGGGAACTACTGGACCAGTAGTTCTTGTAAACTAGCAGCATCAGCATAACCTAGAAACTTATTAGGAATGCAAATTTCTGGGCTCTACCCCATACCTACTGAATCAGAAACTCTGGACCCGGTGAAGCCCAGTAAAATGAGTTTTAACAAGTTTTCCAGGTGATTCTGATGCTAGCTAAAGTCTGGCTTTGTTAGCCTCAGAAACATCCCTCCTGGTCACCAAAGTTGGGCCAGGCAGTATCACACTAACAATAACAAACCAATTTCTTGAGATTTAGAGGTCCTAAGGTCTGGTTCGCATTACTGCTTTTACGTGTCAAGAGGAGATCTGCAATGATTTCATGACTAATAATTTAGCTGCACACTGATAATTCTTGCTAATAACCTGTACTGCTTCTGCCTTGCTACCATACCTAAACTATCTCATGGTTCAGAAGGGAATATTTTATACTGATGGATGCAGGATAGTTGGGAATACCAGGTGAAACAACACGTTTTTGGCATACTGTAAAAGTTCAGCAGTGTTAATTGTTGAACGTGTCATTCGCACTTTCATAAACTTGTGCTTTCTTTTTAAACAAAGTTTTTCTCATTGGGAGTTACAGTCATTCATTATAAACAACAGAGATTAAAAAAAAAAAAACTAACTATAATTCCAAAACCCATTTTGGTTGTATCCTTCTAGTCTTTTGGGGCTTTTGTTTTTCTCTTCTTTTTTGCCTTGGTTCTTTTACTGATATGAGTAAGCAATATACACAATTTTACAAAGACTGTGCTGCAGAATAAGATAACATATTTGTAAATTTTTAAATTAAATATTAGAGTTACTCCACCCAGCTACAGATAGCACTGTATCATTTCCTTAATAGACTGTGGGCTCAAATTACAAGGTTCGTACATTCCCTAAAAAGCTCAAGTTCATGGTTTCAATCATCTTTCACTGCAAGGAAGAAACTGAGTGAGTTGCTCCCAACTTGTGCCTTTCTAAGAGAATGGGTCATTTCGCAACACACCCTTTCTCTTGGAAATTTTTACCATATTTCTAATGTTCTGTATCATGAAATTATGATGGTAAAGTCTCACTTATCACTCTGCAGAAGAAAAGTAATAAATCATCAACTCTTTAAATGAGCTGGCGTCATCTTTGACTGAACTCAGTATATGTCAGTCATCTCTTCTCTGTAAATGTGTAGAAGCCTGGAAACATCTCAGGCATAAAACAGGCAGTAAATGGGCAGCTAAAAAATGAGAATAGCCCTTGACACTGCAAGATGCTAGGAATCTGCTCCTAGCCACAAAAGGGACTTAAAGGTAACTATTAACCAGTAGGTGTCAAGAAATGACAGGCACCAAAGATCAAGTTTAAAAGCTTTTTAGACATTGAAGAAACTCCGTCAAATCTGATTACAATTTCTGTATGACGCTATTTACAATGTTTATAAAAGTACTAGGCCTACATTTAACTTAATAACAATATTCTTAGATTAAGTACTTTCTGCTAAAGGCAATTCCTTCTATTTTTCTTATGTACTTATTTCAAGTTTGCCTCAAATAAAAGGTCATTTTATCATACTTTATATTGACTAGGAAAAAACGCAAAAATTGGAAATAGGACTGTGTGAAATGTGATAAAATTTGGGAAAATGTGACAGATACAAAAGCCAATGTGCAAAAAAGAAACAACTCAATGTCGTATATGATTAGTGCAATCCATTTGGCCGGAAAATAACTTCAAAGAGGAATGATAGGAATGTGATTTTAACTAAATAATCAGAAGTTTTATTTTATTAATCTCCCTGAAAAACAGGCTTACAGTAGTGGATGGTTTGCAGGATAATTATAAAAGGAAAGCCCTAAGAACTCTGCAGTGTGACTCTAATGCTACCCAGGGAAGATTTGGGGAGATGAGTTCCAAAATCAGCTGATAGTATTAATCACACCTCCCTGGCTGGACTACCTCACTAGTGAAGATGAACACTGTGACAGCCTAATCCTGTTAGCCATTAGGATCAATTAACTCCCCAAAGGCACTGATACAATGCTCATCACGAACCCTTTTTTAAAAACTATAAACAGGGCTTCCCATGAATATTTCTTTCAGAGAAACAAGGATGACAAGAGAATAGCAGTGTCTCAGCTCCTTAGTTTCTTAACAGGCATTTAGGCTTATATATTGTTAGCCTGTTAGCCCGTTAGTCCTTAGTCAACTCTCAAGAACTTTTAACTACTTTTGAATACATTTTTAAAAACTGCGATTCTGGCCCTGCAAAAGTATTTCTCAAACTGTGGTTTATCAGAACTTGTAAAAAAATGAGGATTCTTAGGTCCTACCCTGGGGCTGAAACAAAGTCTAGAGGTGATTTTTAAAAGAAAGTCTGGTGATTCTTACACATACCAAAATGAGAATCACCGCTATAATCTGCTTTTACTGAGCTATGCCAACCTTGGACTAGGATTAAACTGCAATAAAAAATATTTGTAGTGTGCAAAATTTTTATCAGTCTGTCTAGAAAGAAAACTGTTTCATGGAGAGTAGTTACTGGGCTCACATTATTTGTTTCTAAAAACCAACCCACTTTCAAACGAGAATTGAGGCAGTATGCATTAAAATTTAAACATTAGTCACTGAAATATGAAGATAACATGTATAGACAGTACTCATTATGATCAAAAAAAGGTAATACACAATCAACATTACATTTAGCTGTGAGGTTCCTAGTAGACAAAATAAATACAATGAAATACAACAGTAAAAAAAAAAACAGTATCATCTGATAAAAGGCTGCATTCTGATTTTTCTGAATGGATGACTTCAACAACAATGTTTATTACAGATTCTGGATTCATGTGAAAACTTTTACATCAATTGTAAAAACGTAAGGATACAATTTTATAGGCATTTCCTCAGCTGTAAGTTGGTAATCTTGCCAACTATTAAATAGCAAGTTAGAATTCATGTCTAGTTCTTAAGATTCAGTTTCTACTGCAGCAAGAGTTGACAGATCAATAAATGCTATGAAAAGCCTTAAAATCTTGGTTGTTTTTTAGAGATGAAACAGTTTAACAACACACACTGACACAATGGGTAACTAAAAAGTACGTGTTTTCTCATGCAAGAAGTTGAGACAAGCATAGACAAGTTTTCATGGGACATCTAGCAAACTAAGTTGTTTGTAATTTGAAGATAAAGGTTCCCCTTCTGCAAAATCAGGTGAACTATACCTTGTATCACCATGAGGACCTTAGCCTTGAGGAGGCAGTTTAAATAGGTTAGCTAAGATTGGAGGAGGGAGTAACACGCAGCCTAGGATCTCAACCATTTCCCACCCCCCCCACCCCAATTCAGAGTGGTCAGCCAAAGAAATTACAGCAAACAGGAGCAAAATATGCCAGACAGGTCAAGTTCTGAAGTCTTCATAATCATTTTGGCGCAGAGAGAAATAAAGATAAATAACAACTGAATTTTTCACTACAAACCTGTAAACTGCAGCATTCTACAGACATACTACAGAAACTCAGGTTGACTTTTTCCTAGTCATGATTAACCTGTGTAAATATGCCCAATGCTTTTCATATTTTTTGAAAAACCAAGTTGCTTATAAGGGGATCTGAACTTAAACTTCTCATGAGGTCGGCTTAAGATGTTATCTTTGTTAAGTTTGTGAGGTAAGGTTTTTTTGTTTGTTTTTAATTCCTGGGAAGAAGTGTAGAGAGACTTTTCCAAAAGGTAACTAAGAAACTTCAAGTACTCTCTGAGTCTTTGTTACATACAGTTGTATTCAGAATGTATTCCTAGTATGTCTGGTTTACACACGGAGATACCCCCATACACGTGTAAAAAGAAAATCTAACAAAAGTTACCACACACAAATGCAAATGAAAAAGAGTAAAACAAAATTGCACAGGGAATATATTAAGTATTTAACCAAAATTCTGTACAGTTTAAGCATAATCTAGAAAAACAAAAGTGAGCTCAAAAATCAAATCAAGTGACAATAAAGTCCATACCTAACAGTCCAGTGTGTACATCATCTTCGTTCTTCAAATTTTCAGCATGTAACTCTGTAAGTACAAAAAGGGCTTGGGTAAAAAAGACGATTTTATAATTTGAAGAGTAGCTCAAAGGCCAGAAAGACATTGTGGAGTTGTGGAAAGCGCTCTGGAGCCCGAAACAACTGGGTTCAAATTCTGATTCCATTTACTAGCTAAGTGACCTTCAGTAAGCAAATAAGATGTCTTTATGAGTCAACTGCCATGTATATAAAATGGGAATTTTTATTCCCTGGACATTTTATGTAATGCGAATTACTAGGTTTTGAGTTCAGCTCCTTTCTCCACCCTCCAAAATAAGCACAGCTCAATGTGTTCTGCAATGTACTTCAACTTAACCAGGTTTTGTGACTTTATGAACAAAGGCAATCTCTCAGAGCAAAAGAGAATTAAACTACCTACAAGACAAAACTCTGAGTTGCTTTGAAAAAATGGGGGAGGGAAGTGATAGAGGAATGAAACATTGGCACCCAAATATTTAACATTGACAATTTACACCCAATATCACTGTATGAAGAGGTAAAACTCTCACATTAACTTGCCTATCTGTCTTGTGCATGAAAATGAAGCATGGTAAAGTGTTAGATGCCATCTACAGCCCACTAGGGGCTTGGAAGCAATGAGGAAAAATAAAAACTGGAATTAAATAGATTTAATTCTACTTAGTGAAGTAAAATACTCGAGTGGCAATGTGTTGGGTGCTTTTCATACAACAGACTAAGGTATTTTTTCTTGTTTAGCCAAAGTCACACACCACTGAGAACTGAAACTTAAACTGAGGTCTCTTTCCGCTGCAACATAAAATATCCAACCACATAATACATCTGTATAAGCACTGGAAAACATTTCAAGGCACATCTCTTTCTATTCCAACCTGGCCAATATTTCAACTTAAGACACGGAAAATAACACCATTAATCAGAGAGAGAACCTACTATCTTGCTCCTGCAACAGAACTTCACCACTACACTGGGTTGCAAACCTAATTCAAAACCCAAGAGTGTCTATTTTACCTATGCAAGTAGAAATTTGGGTTGTGCGATGGAAATCTTTGTCCTTCAGCAATTCAACGTGTACAGAGGAATCGGTGGATTGTACATCTTTAACCATTTGTGGATTAAACTCTTTGAACGTGTATAGCCTAATAATTACACTTTGCACCGTCTTCCTTTAATGACGGTTGTTTTGCATTTTGCTTGATTTTGCCAATATTTTACCGCAAGTGTTCACCGACTTTAAGATATTTTTTCAAGACTACCCACTTATCAAGACCCTTTCTTAAAATGGGTCTCCTGATCACGGACCAAGGTCCTCTACCTTTAAGAAAAGAGAAGACAAGGGAGAAGATAAAAGAAAGGTGCGGACGAGGACTCTGGATGAAAGCGGCTACCAGCTTGCCGGCCTTTGATGGAGCGAGGGCGACGAAGGGGAGAGCCACGTCCAGGCTTAACTAAAGTAAACTCTGGACACACTTCAAGGCCCGGGCTTCATTCCGTACCTTTTACGATCAGGTAGGTGATGGCGAGAAGGAAGGCGAGGAGGATGGCAAACAGCAGCGAACAGAGAACTGAGAGGACCTGGACCGGCCAGCGCCGGGCTTGGACTCTGCCGCCCGCATCCGCCGAGAAAATGCCATTGCGTTTATCGGGCAGGGCGGGAGACCCGTCCCCATCTGGCCGGAGTAGCGAGTCCTTTCTAGGTTCCGACGACGCCCTGGCCGAGAACTCCGCCCGCAGGTCACGGGCCACTCGGTTGCATCCCTCCTCCTCGTCGACTTCACCCTCACCCCAGCTGTCTCCCTGAGTGAAAGCGGAAAACGCCGGTTGAGCAAACGGGACAGCAGTGCTTAGACGGCGGCGAGAAAGGGCTGAGCGCCTCCCGCTCTCCACGAACGACATGGCGGGAAAAACAGTCAGGTCCGCAGAGGTCAAGCGTCGCCCACCTGCCCCGCCCCGCGGTCGCAGCAGCCAATCAGCGGCCAGGCCCTCCACGGCCTCCACCACCTGGCCCCGGCGCGCAGGGGTGCAAAAGGGTGCGTGGCTGGGCGAGGAAAGTGCCGTGGGGCCCGAGGAAAGGCTGGGCGCCCCCGGACCAGAGCATGACCCTCAAGTAGTACGAAGGAAGGCGCGCAGTGAAGTGCGCGGGGAGAGACAAGCCGAGGCCCAAGGCAGCCGAGTGTCCTCTCCCTGCAGTGCTTAGTCCGGGCCAGCGATCTCCGCCACCGTCGCGTCACCTCCATGGAAGCTCGCGCCCAGGCAGCCCCAAAGCCGCACCTCCCCGACGCTCGGTCCTAGCGCCCGCCCATGCCCCTCTAATACACATTCCCGAACCTATTTGCTTTCTCCCTTCTTCCCCTCTACGCCTGCACTCGCCCCGGCTTCCCTCATTAACGGCAGCTCAGCTTCCCGCGCCCTCGCCTCCCTTAACTGCCCTTTCCTCCTTCCCTGTCGCATTGTTCTCCCCGCCCCTACCACAACTTCCCTCCACACCGCTCGGCACGCCTCCTACCCCCACCCCGGCGCGCGCTCGCCAGCTGGTGCGTACTGAGCTCGAACCCGCTCCTCACGACCCCTCCTCTCGCCTTCCCCGCCCCCTTCCTCCACCTTGAGCCCCGCGCGCGCGCATCCGGCCCCGGCCACCGCTAACGCTAGAAGCTGCTTACTCCACCCCCACCCCACCCTACCCAACCCCTGGCGGCCTCAGGTTTGTGGGGCGTACGTGACTCGGGCGGGGGGTGAAGGTGGCAGGCCCCCCACTGCCCCACCCCCTACGGGGTGAGGCTGTCTAAGCTCGGGAAGCTGGGACACAGTTGTCTTCCCTTCCCCGGGGGAAGTTGGTGGAGTTTTCCCGGCAGAGGAGTCGGCGCAGAAACTTCCTCCGTCCCCCTATTCCCCCCTCCATGCAGGCGACGCCGAGTGAGGCTGAGGCTGGGGGCGAATCGCCGAAGAGCTGCGTGTCGGCAGCGCAGTCTGATTGGACAGCGGGGAAGCCTGTCAGCTTATTGGCCCCGCTGATCCCGCCCCGTAGCGCAGGGCAGCCTTTAACCTTTAGCCCCAGTGGGCGCCAGCCACTCAGATCGCTTCTTGTTGGTATGTGTAGCGGCAGTGGCCGCCGGCGGAGCAGTCTGAGTCCGACGATGAGGCCGGGGACGGGAGCCGAGCGTGGAGGCCTCATGGTGAGTGAAATGGAGAGCCATCCTCCCTCGCGGGGTCCCGGGGACGGGGAGCGGAGATTGTCCGGCTCAAGCCTCTGCTCCAGCTCTTGGGTCTCTGCTGACGGCTTCCTGAGGAGACGGCCCTCGGTAAGGGATCGATGGGGCAGAGGGAAAGCGGCACAATGAAAAACGGAGTCAGAGACAGGAAGCTTTCTCCAGAAGGAGGAGAAGATGAGAGTGGACGAAGGAAGAGCTCGAGATGGTGGGATATGTTCCGAGGGAGAGAAATGGGAGGGCGGGGATGCACAAAGGAAGGGAAGTGGGACCGTGGAAGTTCCCAGTGGGTTTGGCCTAGGCAGATGCGCGGTGGAGGTGCTGGGCCCTAGGCGGGGTGAGCGTTTTGGAGAGGTAGGCCCGATTAAGCAGGCGGGGGGAAGGCGGAGACTTGATTCGGTAGACTTTAACAGAGGCTGCCAGAATTTCTTCACTAGTAGTAGTGTTGTCTGTAGCGGGGGGACAGCTGGGAGAATTGGCAGGAGATAATTTCCTGCTTTTAAGACCTGTAACAATGGACACACAGGTAAAGAAAGTAGTTGTCTTATAAAAGCGCGTTAAGATGGATGAATTAGTTGTTTGCATTTAGTGTCCGTGAGTGACAGACCTCATTCTTTGGGTTTTTTGTTTTGTTTTTTGCAGGAGTAATTTTAGCTGTGTTAGAGATTCTCTTAGGAAATAATATGTTTGCTTGTTAGGAGGGAAGTGTCCCCAGGTACCCATACTGTTTGTTTTATGTAAGACCAGCCCTCATCTGAGTTAATTGGGTAAATTCAGCGTTTTAAAGCTTAAAATCATCTTAGAAATGAATTTAAGAATAAATGAAGTTATAAAATAAAAATAGTTGACTATCTGATATCTGTGTGAAGTAGGACAAAGTTGTGGTTTTCACCATAACAGTTAAGTTGGCTTTCACATGCATTTCCTCCCACTTTAGCAAGCCAGTTGGTAACTGATTAAATCAGCATGCTTTAAAAAAAAAACCCTACGAATTAGGTGTCCAGTGATGATTTTAATTTTTTCCATTTTGTTCTGGAATTTGGTCAGGTGCAACATCATAAATACTGGTGTTGTACATTTTATTTAAAACAAGAAAGTATAAACTAATTCAGTAATTGAATCACACACATTAGCCAGATATTATGTCATGCATATAACTGATTTGTAGAAATCAGATTTTTGAGAAGCATTTATTGGTACTTGCTAATTTTTAAATTGTTCCTCTTTTTCAGATGGGGCACCCTGGCATGCATTATGCCCCAATGGGAATGCATCCTATGGGTCAGAGAGCGAATATGCCTCCTGTACCTCATGGAATGATGCCGCAAATGATGCCCCCAATGGGAGGACCACCAATGGGACAAGTAAGAATGTTTTGTTTTGTATTTCTTTGTTTACTTTTGCCCGTGGTATTCTTGTGTCAAAGAATTTCAAAATCTGGGTCAATACTTACAGCTGTTTAAGTTTCAGTTTATTCCAGAATAATGTTTTTAAGTGAAATGTTGTATAATCATGACAGTAACCAAATTTTGACTGCAATGGAAAATCTGTATAAGAGATTTACTTTCTACAGCAACAAAATTGAGTTGTTTTTGTTTTGTTTTTTTAAATTTAAAAGTAGCAAAGTACATGTAGGCTTTTTAGTTTAATGATTTTCCCCCCAAGTATGTCAATTGAAGTAAATATGCTATGTCAGTATAATTTTTGTTGGTGGACCTTGTACATGCATAGAATCTGAAAACAGCAGTTGTTTAGGCCTTTGGCTTAGGATTAATTTTATTCCTGAAAAAGCTTCCTGGTGTGTGTGTGTGTGTGTGTGTGTGTGTGTGTGTGTGTGCGCGTGTGCGTGTGCAGTGGGGGTGGAGGTGGGAAGGTTCTACTCTGATTTGGTTCTTCATAGGACGGTGCCAAATGGGTAGTTTATTTTCCACTTATACTATTTTGGTTTTTTTTGTTTTTTTAAATGATTATTGCTTCTGCACTTCTGCTTTTGAGCTGTCCCTTCCATCTCCAGCATAAATTGTAAACATTTTGTGGGAGTGATTTGGACCAAAAGGTTTTAATGCTGACTCAACGAATTCAATAGAACTTAATTCCTAGAAAAGCATCCAAGAAAGGTAACAGGTTCAGTTACCGTAAATAATTTTATGCCCCCTGTTAGGTTCTATAATACACATATTCTTTGGTGGCTGGGTTCTTTCCATTTAGTGTTTCAATAAATCATCAAGTATTTAGGCTAACAAAATATTTTGGAAAGCCAGTCAATTAGGTATGATCTTTCTGCCAGCTGGGGGCATCATTTGGTTTGGTAATCATTTAAGCCTTGATGGTTTGAGTTATTGGTGAAATTGTAGTGGAGTTATTGGTGAAATTGTAGTGTTTTTTTTTTTTTTTCTTAAGAATAGAAAGGCTTAAGGTCAAGTGGTTTTTTTTCTTTTTTATTTAAGGTATTTAAGAGTATAGCCCTTAATTTTGTATAAAAAGCTTTATTCAAAGGCACCAGGCCCGAAAGATTCTGCCTGTAGGAGTTCTTTAAATAAAAGAACTATTTATTCTGTTACTCTAGGATAACACAAGTTTTAAAACTCCCTAGGTGATGGAGAAACAACTCTGATTCCTCTTCTGTTTCTTTCCATCTCTAAGCAGCAAGGAGCTCTTCTTGTTTTCTCAGTAGAGCTGCTCTAACTAGATAATGAGCTTTAAAAAATATTTATTCTTTAAATGCTCTGGTTCTTATTTAAAATTAGTTTCTTTCCACAGAAAGATAAAATAAAACAATTTGCTACTGCCAGATGCTTCTCTCTTTTCTGGGGCCTTCTGTTTCCATTGGGCCAATCAAGGTAAGTTTTGCAAGGGATTGACCTGCTTACCCTTGCTGTGTTGGTGCTGTTGCACTACCAAAAGCAAGATACCAGCTAGTCATTTTGAGTAAAATGCAGATTTTATTTTTTAAGTACTCATGTATCTCATTGACATAAGCTGGTCACAGTTTGCTTTATGGCCCTTTCTCTTTAGCTCTGTAGTGACCATCTTCCTAGTAAGGTTATTTGCTACTTGGTACACATCCATTCAAATACTCTGAATTTTACCTTGTGGTTTTCTTCTGCTTCTTTCCTAGACCAGTATATGCCATGTGCCTTTAAGCGTACCTGACTATTTAGATGTTTAGAAGTCTCTCTGTTGGCTCCTGTTAGGATAACGATTGAATGACTTAAGAACCCAGCTCTGAGGAACTCAAGAGAATCCCCATTTTTTTTTCCCTTAGATTATTCCTTTTTTTCCTCTTGATATCTAACAAATATGGGGCCCAAGTCTTGGTAAAACAAACTCTTGTTTTAGCTTTGATAACAGAGTGGGAGGGCATGGATAATATAAACAGTCATGTATTCAGAAATCTAATTTAAAGCCCTATAAACAACTACCTTAAAATCAAAGTTGATAATTCGCAAACTTGATCCTTTTTTCTGCATCATGTCTTCTGTCTACCCGCCCTCAGAAGTATAAGTGAGCAGTAAGTGGTCAGAAGATAATGAGAAGAAGCAGGGTACCTATATAGCTCACTACAGTGACACAGAGTTGGTAGGGTTCTGTCATCCAATTTTAAAAAGTTAATTCACAAATTCTTTAGACTTTGCAACTGAAGGTTATGGAACCTTCATGTATATTGCCTAGTTCACATTAAGATCTCATTCTGGGACCAGCTGAGGACTAAAATTGGTGGCAGTCTTACTTGCTAAATGATTGTGGTCTTTGGGATGTTACTGAACATGACATGAAATTTTAAAACTTGTTTGTAAAATAATATGCAGACTGGACATAACAGTCTACAGAAGCCAGAGTTTGTACTTTTTGAAATGCAGCAAATGATTTAGATTAGAGGAAAAGCATGTTTTGTTTTAGTTCAGGAGATAACCTAGAATGCCTTTTTAGAATTTAGGATGAATCTATTAGTAGTAATAGATATTTGGAAATTATCATATGGGTCTTAATAATACTCTTTCAAGTTTATCCTGTAGGTTAAACTTGCCTTTCTTATTGTACATTAACTTCAGATGGGAAAGTTGTGCTTCTACTTTTACAGAGTTATAGGATCTTACAGTTGGAAGGGACCTTACAAGTTAATGATAAAATAATTTTCCTGCTTGGTGGCAGTAGAGATTTGTATTAAGATATAATTATGTATGAAGCTGTCTTCTTTCTCTGTGTGTATTGTAAATAATGTTTTGCTTTAAAATATTTTCACGTTTTATTCTTTTGTTGTCTTTTCTACAACATAAACCATCCTTTTCACAGGCAATTTGGCCTTCACTTAAGCCCAAGAGTCTTCCTGCCTGACTTTTTTTTCTTTCTTTAATTCTTATTTTTCCTCTTCTTTTAATGAGAAGAGTAGAGTAAAAGAATTAAGGTCCCTTTCAGCTCTAACAACCTATGATTCAATTTAGATCATTTGATAAGGATAGGTGATATGTATAAGATTTTATGGGTTGATGTGCAAGTAGAAATAGGAAATTCTTTTAGTAATGCCTCCCTAATTCTAATTATTCAGTATTTTTTTCTTGTTGCCTTTGTTCAATAAACTGATAAATGAATAATTCCTCTTTAAAAATAAGTCGGATTTTCATGTTCTCGAACTGAGTAAGGCAGGTTTTTATAGACCTTATTTCTATTCCTGCTGCTATCTGAGCTTAAGTTATTACACTGTCATGCCTAGGGTACTCTTTACAACTTTTGAGCTGGTTTTCTTGCTTCAAGCTTGTCCCCCAAAAAACTCTTTAGATTTCAATGAGTTATCTCCTTGCCCTAGAACTTCCACTGTTTTTCTGTGCCTATAGCGTAATGTCTACGTTCCACAATTTAACTTTCAATTATCTCCCATAGTATATAATTCAGAGCACGATTCTGAGCTGCATGTCTTCACATTCCCTAATATGAACACGGGCTGGTCTTTTCATGGTATTTTGAGTAACTTTATTAGTTCATGACCAAGCTTGTGCTGTTTTTCTTGCTCTCCTGCCCCCCAGCTCTCTACTACCATGAACTTTCCTTTATTTACCTAAATTCTGCCATTTCAAGTCCTGCCTTCTCCAAGAGGTCCTCAGCAATAAATTTTCCCAGCATATACCTCCCCTTCAGATTATTAAAATAAAATCCTGAGTAATCCACCCATAACTCTTACTATTTCACTTATTTTAGCACTTGTTTTGTTTTATTATGGTTTATTTGCTTTGCCTTTCCAACAATTGTAAGCTCTTAGGGGGCAGGGGCTATGTTCTGAACTTTTAAGAAGTCTATAGGTGCTGAGCACAGTTCTTGGCACATCATGGGTGCTCAGTAAATTACTTGTTGAATGAATGAAACAAACGCAGATACTCTTTCCTACAATATAAGCCAGAAAGTTAGTCAGTGTTACATGTGACTTTTCAGCAGTTAGTTATGACTTTACACTGTTACCACTTATTCTTGTTTTTAGGGTCTGCCTCTACTGTTGATTTTTCATTTGACAAAAATGGAAGATAAATAAGATGAAATAAGTAATTTTTGTTTGGTGAATAAAACTAAAGAACTTACTTCCATTTACTTTAAATTACAGGCAAATGTATTTCTGTCTGTGTGACTTCATTGGTGATCATCTCTTTAAGTTTTACCAGATTTTTCCATACCCTTGGGAGAAATGATGATTTGGAATATAGGCCTTCCAGAGAAATCCAATATATTGATTGGTATCTTAGATTTATCTGACTAATTTGATAAATTGATAATGCTGTTGTTGCTTTTGAGTTATCCTCACTTTTGGGTGTTATAGGATCCTTGCCATTGAATTGGACATTAGCCAGTGAAAAAGAGATTTTTTTTTTTTAGGTTATCTGCTCGTAGATTGTTGAATCTAGGTAACTTTCTTTATGCATTTATATTACCTAGGTGAGTGCATTTTAAAACATAGATTGACCCATACCTAATGTGTTGGTATAACTTTTGGGCTGTGTATATGGTTAGATTTTGATGGGTTTTAGTTTCATTATCTTTAGATAGCAACTCATTTAAATATGAACTCATCTATTCAAAAACTTCAGCTAGAGTAGTATTTCTGAGTATATTGGGATTACTTGGAGAGATGTAAAAAGACCATGTCACTTTGGAAGAATGAACTGTACCCCTCCACCCCTTTGAGATTCGCAGGGTGCAGTATTTTCTAAAGATGCTAAGAGGTCTTGCAGAAGCCTTTTAAAACTTTTTACTTAGTATTTTTCGGTTTTAGTTGGCCATCTTCCCCTCCCCCACTTCCACAGTCTCTCTTACCCCCCTGTTATCTGTTTATTTTGCTTTGTCTAGCACATTGCATAGAATTAACATTGCCTATAATTAACATTTTGCGAGAAAAGCTGAATTGGGGCCACTTACCCATTTAGTCTGCTCTTAAGGAGAAAAGGGCAATGTGGAAATAAGTTAGTATTAACACACATAAATGTAGCAGCTCATAGAGTTGTAGGAGTGCAACAAATGTATTCATTAATGGTGGAATCAGAAAGGAAAGAAAAAAAAAGGGACTTCCCTGGCAGTCCAGTGGTTAAGACACCACTCAGGGGGCACGGGTTCCATCCCTGGTGGGGGAATTAAGATCCTGCATGCCTTGCAGCCTGGTCAAAAAAAAAAAAAGGAAGAAAAGATCTCAATGGGTTAACCTGTTGGTTTTTATTGGGTTTGTTAGAAATGTTGATGACATGACTTCCAGTCATTATCAAGTGGTATATCAGTAGATAGTACACATTTGGCATCTACTTATATCCATAGCTATGTACTAGAGTTTTTGTTTGTTTTTTTACCTAGAGAAATAATTGGCCTAAGTTGTGAAGGTTTGTAAGTTGGAAGGAGTAGATATACACTGTCTCATTTAAAGTTGTCATTAGTCTTTCATTCTTATTTCCTATTTCCATATCTTCATATTTCCATTGTCAGGTCAATTTAGCCAATAGACATTGCCCATTTTTGTCAATAGACGTTTAAGCCTCTTCTTGACTGTGTATTAGTACAAAGATGAACACTGTATATATACCATGCACTCAGGGAACTTACAGGTATCACTCAGATGCTTGGCCACACTTTTCTCATCTTTTAACTGCCGATTTGACTGTCACTATACTTGTAGACATTTGAATATTTAGTGGAGATGAATCTTTTATATTTGTTTTCTTTTTCTCCCTAGTCAAGTCATCATGTTTCTTCTACTTACTAAAAAAAGTTAAGTATAGTTAGCGGTTACTAAAGATGTGGTATTTTGCATGACAGGCTTGAAAGAAAATCTCCTTCTATCTGCTTCTTTCTTACTTGGGGCACTACACTCAAAGTGGAAATCTGAATCTTCTCCAGATCTGAGTGTTGCTGTTAGCCATGTCTCTTAAAGGACTAAACATGCCAGCAAGTGAGAACTGAGTTGAAATATAGTTTGCTTTATCTTAGGCTTTCATTTTTTTTTTTTTAAACAAAATTTTCATCTCATTTATCTTAGACTTTTTTTTTTTAACAAAATTCTCAAATCTTATTTATTAGCTCCTGATCTGTTTGGGTTAAGACTTTTTAAATTACCTTTTGATTAATGAATGAGCATTAAGTTTCTGTTTGAGAACGTGGGCTTGGTATACTTTCTCTGGTCATTGGGTATCAAGAAAGTTGTTAATTCTCTGAAAGATGATTTTTTTTTAGTAGTTTTAAGATCATTACATATTTATGATCATATATTTGTTGAATATAATAGAAAATTACCCTCTTTCCTTATACAGAAATAAGGACTAGTCATAAAGTTGTCTACTACAAGTGTTTGAGTCTCTGCTATGTCTATGTAACTGTCTTCTGTACGAGTAATACTTACATAAACATGCTCTTTGTCTTAAAGGTGCCCACAATTGAGAAGGAGCTAAAAATTTTCATATGGACAAATATTTAATGATTTAGCTAGATATAATACTGAATCTAGTTTAAAGGAATTGGGGAAGAAGATAGTAATAGTTTTGTGTCCCTCTGTACTTGTGTTCTAGAGGGCTCATGACCAAAAGGAGGTTTAGATGATTTTTAGAGTAAGTTTTATAAAATCTTTAATTCTGTATGACTTGAGACACCACAATTTGTGTGTGTATCCCCAGTATGTTTAGAGCTTTTTAAAAATCAAATGATACAATTCATTTTTATTCAGCTCCTTTTCTAAGTTTTTGTGTCACATATCAACACCCAGTGATTTTCTTTTTATATTTTCTGTACCCTCATTTAAGAAGTTTGGGGTTTAGCAAGAGACAGTGGACTAAATAATTTAAACTATTTACTTGCCTTTTTTTCACATAGTTTTGTTTTTTAAGGTTTCAGGGAATAGAACTATGATACCTAATCTGTGTTAGAATTATAATTTTTATCATCATGTTTGTGTATAACTGATTCATACACCCTATTGAATTTGATCCTCCTCACTGAAAAGTGGATTGGCTAGATAGATGTCCAGTTTATAGATAGGAATAGGAAGGCCTAGAGAGTTGAGTGAATTGTAAAGCGACATTGAAGAGCCAGCACTAAATGTGATCCTTAATCTGGGATTGACTTCTCATTATGTGTGTTGATTCCTACTGAAGGTGATGGTTTTACAGTATTTACTAGATGCCTTTAAAGAACCAAAGTGCCTAACTAACAGATAGCTAGGGAATAGACGAGAGAAGGGGCAACATGAGAGATACTTTCATTACATGAGTTGAAAGAGAGCAGTGGTAATAAAACAGCTTTCATTTATTGAGCGCTGTTCTAAGTGCCTGTGTGTATTCATGTATTATTCCATTTAATCCCTACAACAGTCCTATCAGATGAGTACTATTATTCCCCGTGTTGCAGGTGAGGAAATTGGGGGTTAAGTAAAGTTGCTCAAGATCACATAACTGGTGAGTGGCCAACTGGGGTAGGAATTCTGGCAGTCTGATTCCAGAATATACTCAATAGCTGTACTAGGCTGCTTCCCTGTATAGCAGTATGAGATTATGCCATGTTACACCTCCTTAGAATTTGAAGGAATAGTGTATACTTCAGTGAATTCTAAAGTCTCCAGGTTGAGAGAATTTAGCAAACTAAATAATTTTGAATACTGGCAGTTGACTTATTAAATGGTAAGGTTCTACTCCCTGTGGGAGCAGTTTGTGCAAATATTGTCTATTTTTTATCTAAATGTTTCTTATATAAGAAAATGACATGTTTTGAGTTTATATATAACTGTAGATGAAGAGGAAGTAAGGTTAAATGACTGTCCCAAAATTCAGCCACTTTGGGTTGTTAAGGACATGCTTTAAACAGGTATTTCCATTTGTTTCCAATTGAATGAATATTTAGTTACATTCAAAGATGTAGTTTTTGCATTTATTCAAAACTTAATTTTTTGCATTCATTTATGTATTTGTTTATAAGGTAAGTTAGTGGTGTAGGGAATAGTTGTTTTTAAATACTGTGCTTAATGTTAATAGCCTCTGTAGAGTGTATTTGTGGAATTGACTTTAGCACATTTAAAAGGAACCAAGTATAAAGGCAAGAATCAAACTTTTTAGGTAATCAATTTGTAGCTACAGGTTGGCAGCAAGAGTGATTTTTAAAAATCAACCAAATTCAAGAGTTAATATTTAGACAAAAGGTAGGTTAGATTGTGTGATTTCTTTCCAGCAGGAAAAACTTCAGGAAATAATTATGAAGAAAAGAACTTTTGAGGTGCCCACATGAAGATGTACACTTTTGTTTTCATATCCTAATAAAATTGGGCTAATTTACATTTTGTATAACTAATTTGCTGTGGCACTGATAGGATTGCTTTTATTACTGTACCTTTTTTTATAATTCAAATATCTAGAGTGATCAATGAATCATGCTTGTTTTTATCTAACATTAGACATTTTCTAAACTGGGATGCTAAGAATGACTGAGCGGATTGTGTGGTGCTCCCTAGTTTTTTTTTTTTTTTTTTTTTTTTTTTTATAATAATCCTTTTTTCCCCCTACCCTTAGACTGCCCTTCCCATCTTCCCTCTCCCCACCGGTAACCACTAGTTTTTGTTTTGTTTTAATTTATTTATTTATTTATTTATTTATTTTGGCTGTGTTGGGTCTTCGTTTCTGTGCGAGGGCTTTCTCTAGTTGCGGCAAGCGGGGGCCACTCTTCATCGCGGTGCGCGGGCCTCTCACTATCGCGGCCTCTCTTGTTGCCGAGCACAGGCTCCAGACGCGCAGGCTCAGTAGTTGTGGCACACGGGCTTAGTTGCTCCGCGGCATGTGAGATCTTCCCAGACCAGGGCTCGAACCCGTGTCCCCTGCATTGGCAGGCAGATTCTCAACCACTGCGCCACCAGGGAAGCCCTCCTCCCTAGTTTTTACTCATTTTAAATTTTCTTCAAATGGGTGATTCTTAGAATTTTCAAGAGATTCTTCTTGATTTTTTTATCATTAAAAGAAGAGAAATAGAAACATATCACACAAATCGTTGGCCACTTTGAATAAAGCATATCAAGTTGTATATCTGAGTTACTTTTTAAAGGTGCCAAAGTGTCCATTAAATTTAGATGTTTAATATTTTAGGCAATTTAGCTTACATCTCACATATGTCTTTCACCCTTAACCATTCTTTCTCTGTCTCCTAACAACTGAAATGCTTAATTACAGCACTTAATATATTTGCCAAAGTAGCTTAAATGGAAATTTATGAAGCTCTACAAGGTTATTGTAATTTTATAACGTGCTTCACAATAAGCTTAGTATGAGCTACCACTTTGTAGCTTTAAGAATGATCTGGCTTGTGGAATTTGTTGTGGCATTACTGTAGCAACTATGTTAAGAATTTGTCCCTGTAACCATTTTGAACCAACATCCTGTTTTCATTGAATTTAAGATGTCATCATTGATGAGACACTCCATTATATTAGGTGCCCTGCGTGAGAAAAAACAAATGAGAAGTCTACGAATAAAGCTGGGATGCCAAAGGGCTATTCCCTCCGTGTGAAGCAAGAAGTAAATCTGCTATGGAAAAAAGGACAGCAAAGTAACTTGAATGTCTCAACTTTGTTTATTGGGCAAAAGGAGGGAAAAATCACTTCTGAGGATTTAAACCACACGCCAATTCTCTCATAAGCTTGCAGCCTATATTCCCATTATCAGTGTGGTGTTGAAACAAGTAAATAAATAACTTAGAAATTTTTAATGGTCTCAGGTTGATGGTGCTGCCAAGTGACTGGCTGAAGTCAACACAAATCCTCTGAAAGAATTCAACTTCAGTCAGACGGGTTGACACATGCATCTCCATATTAGGTGTATCCTAGAATTAATGAAAAATGGAAATCATAACATTTCCACAAAATAGATTCCTCAGGCTTTGGGAAACAGGCCAAATTCTTGTAATAGCTTTTCATAAAAACATAGTATTTTGTGTATTTATATTTTTGTTCTTTGGTTTCATGTTAATAACATCACAGTTTTGCTTTAGAATTATCTATTTACTTTTAGAATATTCGGTTGTACATAATTTAAGAATCTTGCCAATTTTCGTCAGGTTAAACAAGCTTAACTAGTTGCTACCCCTCAGAATTTACAGAGATACAGGGGGAGAATTTAGCTTTTTATTTGACATTAAATCTCATTATATAACCGATACCATGAGTTCTAGTCTAAAGGCAAATTTTTGAGATGTTTTAAAATTTGAAGTGTGGGAAGAAGAACAATTGAGAGAACTTTGTCAAATTCTGTTCTTTAATGATTTTCAAATATTGTTTGCTGTGTCATTGCCTGGTCTAGTAAACATTTGTTGTATGTAAGCTCTTTTGTGCTTTGGTTTTGGATGGGCTTTGATCACTGTGTGTCTTATGAAGTAGAGTACTTTAATTTGAAATTACATTTATTTGTACAGTCATTTGTACTGCTATCGTGTGGAAATGCTCTGTTGCATGATGGAGATTTTTACCCCCTTTTTAAATGTTTTTAATTCTTTTTTTAAGATTTAGCAGAGAATTCTTTTAATTTACATGTTTAGTTTTAAAGACATCATTCCAGAAAGTTTGAAAAGTAGAATGAAAAATAAATAACCCATATTCCATCTCCCTAATGTAACTATTATCATTTTTGGTAAATTTTTTTTTTTTTTTTTTTTTTTGGTAAATTTTATTCCAAATTTTATTGTATGTACATCTGTGTTTAAAAATTTTAATTGTAGTGTACACACAATTTTGATTATGACTTTTTTCTCTTAACATGGAGTCAGAAGCATTTTTCATGTTGCCACAAAGTCTTCGTAGCCATAGTTTTGATATTTGCTTAATGTGGAATTTCTTTTTTTTTTTTCTTTTAATTGGAGTATAGTTGATTTACAATATTGTGTTAGTTTCAGGTGTACAGCAAAGTGATTTGGTTATACATATATATGTGTGTATCTATATTCTTTTTTTGGATTATTTCTCATAGTTTATTACAAGATACTGAATATAGTTCCCTGTGCTATACAGTAAATCCTTATTGTTTATCTATTTTATGTATGGTAGAGTGCATCTGTTAATCCCATACTGCCAGTTTATCCCTCCCCCCCCAGTCTTTAATTCTTACGAGAAAATACTTTGATTCATTTTTCTCTTAAGTTTTCAAATTTCAGGTTCTCCATTTAGATTAGAAGTCTAGGTTTTGGACATGTTATTAGCTTTTGATTTTATATGCAGACCATTTTAATAGCAGGCCATTTCTCTCTGTTGCCCACCATGCTTCCCCCCATAATTACTTAGTTCTTAAAAGAATTCAAACATATTTGCTATTAACCTAAAGCAGAATTATGAGGGTATATCTGTTGAGGGGAGAAGGGGAAAAAGCCTAGTTCTCATTCTGTTAGTTTGAGTTGTAGAGGCTTGTCACTGCTTTGTTTTCAAATTCTGTACTTTATTTTTTTAAACTTATTTGACCTGTATTTCAGATTCTAGTCACACTTCTAGTCAAGTTCTTGTTCAGTGATGTTTAAACAGTTTATTGAATGTTTTGTGGAACAAAAAGGCTTTTTTGTTTTTTTCATCCATTAGTACCATACTACTTCATTTTAATGATAATTTAGCCTGGTTTTGCTTCATGAGTTGACTTTCACAAGTAATAAACGTCAGTGTTCAAGTGTTTTCTACCTTTAGTAGGCTTTATATATTCCTGTTGACCAATATGCTTATTTCTTTTTTGTTGTTCCTATTTCTCAGATTGTTCATTTAATTTAAAACTGTTGAATAACTGGTTACCTTGTTCCAGTACCTATGATTGTTTTGTATAATTTTATCTCCCTTCATGTTTTCCTTAAATTCGTTCATATTAAGATTAAAGTTATGATGTGAGATTATACTAATATATGTGAACATTGTGTCAGAAACCTTTGGAAATTTATGTTAATCTTCATGATTTTTATTCATACTAAGTAGTGAAGATTGATTCATAGATTTGGATAACAGTTATTGGTAGATGAGTTTAAGCCCCCAAACTAATATGTTCTTTCCTCAGATATGCACGTGTGTATGTGCTTTATTGTTTTTCTTTATAAGAGAGAGCATAGATGATTTGAGTTAGAAAAGTCTGTTTTTTATGTATTTGTTTAAAGTCACTGAATTATAAGCACCTTTGAGCTAGAAGTTTTAAAAAGACCAGATGGCTATGAAAATTATTTAATCAGATATTAAAAATCAAAGGTGAGAAACGCTGAAAAATTTTTTTTGCCTTGCTCCCAAGAAGAGAGAAAAACATGGGTATTGAGTTAAAATTAAAAGGAAATTAATATTCTTAAATTTTAAGTTACAAATAACATATAATAGTCTAAACTTTTAAATGTATTTGTTAAAATTATGACAATACATATAAATAATGACATAAGTATTAAAATAGATCATTAAAAAAATACTTCATTCATTCAACAAGCACTTACTAAGCATACTATTCATGTAGTATAGTATTCACTGGGTTTTAATCCTAAGTTGTACATATTAGTTTTAATAACCAGATAGATTCTTAAAATCCTATTAGGTGCTTTGGTCTTATATAGTAATCTTTTTTTACTTTTGTTCTAGATGCCTGGAATGATGTCTTCAGTAATGCCTGGAATGATGATGTCTCATATGTCTCAGGCTTCCATGCAGCCTGCCTTACCGGTAATCTTGTGAAAGTAACTGTTTTCTGTGATGTTTTGATTTCTTTTGTCTATGAGATAACATATGTATTTTGTAGGCAATCATGTTAGCTTTTTAAGTGCCTCCCAAGTACTACACGATGGGAATTACATGGACTTTTATTTTTAGTTTCTTGAATCCAGGCATTTACATTTTTTCCTATATTTATATTATAATTGTTGTACATCCTTAGTTATTAAATTAATTCTACATTAAACAAGTCTAGAATTCTAAAAAGCATAATTTGTTAGCCGGAAGCATTTTATTGCTCTTGTAGCATTCTAATCTTAAAGAGCAGACATTTGCTTTACCGTATACTAATTAAAAATTGATAGAATGATTTAATACTAGATCCTAAATTTAGAAATCAGAAGATTTCATTTGAAATCCACATTTCATGAGACTTCAGCTGTGGCACATTACTTAGAAAATCTTTGATTACTCTTATCACCCTTATTGGGTGGTATAGCAATATAGAAATCATTATGATATTCAAATTAGCATGACTTATTTATTAGTTAGTTGTAATGAACAGATGTGGCATACTCCACTGGGGTAGGTTTGCAGTGTCGTATCCAAAACCCCTAGGGCCAGATAACTTGCAAAATTTTTTTTATATTATAAAGTAATACATTGCATATAGTATATAATAATTATGTAAAAATTTCCCACGGGATCTTGGGCCGTGCACTTTAATTTCTAACACAATATTTCTAAAGCAGAACTTAAAGATACTCATTCTCATGTGGGATAAATAAGACTATAAACAGTTCATGTCATTCAGGATAGGTTTTGCCACTGATGAGTTTTGGTGCCAAACTTAAAAAAAAAAACAACAGCTTGTTTTTCAGAGGTTTTTGGATCTTAGAATTGTGGGTAAAGGGTTGTGGATCTTTATATAACTGATAATTATATAAATAGAGCACTTAAGATTAAAGTGCTTCAGTAGGCCCAGATTACTGCAATTTTTATTTTTATTTTTTATTTTTTTTACAATTTATAACAAGCTCAGGGAACTGAGATCACTAAAACTTAACCAAGAATCTTTGAGTCAGCGGCTAGAGAATTGATACATAGAGGGGACTGATTGACTATGCTTTAAGAGAATCGTATATAAAATACGGTTTAAGCAAGGTGAATGTTACTAATTTCATTTTTATTCTTACAGCCAGGAGTAAATAATATGGATGTAGCAGCAGGTATGTATACCATTTATAGTGATATATTTAGACTTAATTTGGACAGTAGCAACCGTATTATAGTGAGGAATAAAACAGTGTCTCTTGGGCACTATAATCAGCTCCTGATTTTTTTTTTTTTTTTAAGCAATGGAAAATGGAAATCCATAAGAAATTATCATAATTTTAGATTAGGAGTTCTGAGACCAGATTTGGTCTTCAGATGTACTTTGGCCCACGTGATGTTTTTAAATTTTATAATTAGTTGCTAACATTTAAAGTCTGCAGGCTTACATAAAGATTGAATTTATCATTCTATACAAAAATTGAATTTATCTTGAAAAGTTGGATGATCTGAACTTTTATTATTTACAATGGTCTTTCTCAACACAGTAGATACTCAAAGAATATTTGAATGGAAAATTCTGGTTGAGTCCATATTTGTACTCAGCAAACATTGTGGAATGGGTAGCAACTCCATACTTCAGATATCGAGCGTGTGCTCTCAGCCATCTGGACTACTTCAGTCATTTTTCTGGTACCTGCTTGGTCCTTATAGTCATTGCAGTTTGTAAGCCCTGTGATAATATTTTTTTTTCAGCTGGTTACCAATAAGTGTTTATTATGACTAGTGTGACTTTAACATATAATAATGCTTCAGTTATACATGAGTAAGTAATGTTCCATGTAATTTAGTATTCCAGATGGTGAACTTTGTCCCATGATTATGCCAAAACATTTTTTCTTTTGAACATTATGGGTCGAAATATGTTTAAAATGCACTATGTGCTTTCCTGGAGGTTTATATGGGCCATAATTGATCTTTTTAAGATGTTTCACAGATTTCATTATTTAAGCTGTAATGTTGTTCTGATATATCAATACCTTAGAATAGTATTTTAGCCTATTTAGATATCTAGAGGTGGTTACTATTACCCTAAATAATCCTGGAAAATTACCTTAAAGTTTTTTTTAGTTACTTTTAAATGCTTTGACTCTATTATTGATGTTCCATACTAGCTTTTTTTTTGATTGCTCTCAGTATATATGTACTTAGTTTTGTTTCCTTTTTACAGTCTCTTGTTTTTTTTACATATAGTTTTAAGCTACTAGTTTCCTAAGTTAAAGATTATTCATATGAACTTTGTGACTAATAGGGATTTCCCCTTATGTCTTAAGATGGCTTTGATAGTAGTTTAGGACAGTACCATCTAATAGAACTTTCTGTAAGTGTAGAAATGTTCTGTAATCTGTAATGTATATGTAAACACAGCCACATGTAATTATTGAGTACTTGAAATGTGGCTAGTGCAAAGGAGGAACTGAATTTTAAAATTTTGTTTAATCTTAATTAATTTAGATGTTAGTTTAAACAGGGGTATGTGGTGGCTAAAGGATTCTGTATTGTACAGCACGTGTTTGGAACCTAGATAATTAAACTTGTCAGAAATCTAAAGCATAGAATCAGATTTCTGACACATTACTGTACTTCAGCAGTATAGCAGAGAAACAGAAATTAGTTAAGATAAACACCTATTTAGCAAGAAAAGGAGAAACAAAAGGCAAGGGTGTGAGTACTTCTCAGACAGCTCCCAAGTGAGTTTGCAGATTGAAAGTTCAAAGTGCCAACTTAATTCTGAAAGTGCTTTGCACTATCGATGTTTTTCTTGTGGGAAAGAGAGCAAATACATAGGTTATGATATGGGACAGTCTTAGGATATTTAGTGTGATGGGATGAGGAGGAAAAAATAGTATGAATAAATATTTTAACACTGTTAACTCAAGGAGAGGATGATTTATCACATTGTAATACTGTTCCAAAAAAATTTTTTTTTAGGTACAACATCCGGTGCAGTAAGTACCTTTGGAATATATTTATTTCATTATACTTCTTTAGCCTACTATGTTGATGCTTATTTCTGTTTTGAAGATTATCTACGAAGTTGAACCCTTTTCCTTTATTTTCTATGCCAAAGGTTGAAAATTTGTTTGAATGATTTATTTTAAAATCTAATTTTTGTGGGACTTAATCAGAGATATGGGAATCACCAAGGTTTTGTGTTTTTTTTTTTAATTCCTTAAAGCTCAGTGAAGAGTTTATGTGTGTAATCTCATTTCATCAAAACAGTAGTCCTGAGAGGTAGCTGTTATTCTCATATGGTTGAGAAAATGCAGAAATCTGTGAATTAATTTTTAAGTATGTTAGTATTTTAAATTTGGGGTGAAAGACTTTTAATTGTGACCTGTATTTAAATATTTTAAACTTTTATCTTTTGCTTTAAAATTGAATGGTTATAAAATATCCATTTGGTATTCTTCCATTATGAGTGTCTTTTTTTGTTTTTGACTAATAATAGCTTCATGTTTTTCCTGCTTAGTTAAATAATATGGGCTCACTGGGAGGAAAATGAAGCAGACTTAAGTTAAAAAGAAGAAAGTAAATTACCCTAAGTTTTTCTACCATGAGGGAACCACCATGATTAATATTTTGGTTGTGTCAGTTGTCTGTCAAACTATTTTTTTTTTCTCACTTAATTGAAATATCTTTTTTGTCATATATTAAATTCTCACATATTCTGACATCCATTTCTGGGTTTCGTTTTCCACTCTATTTCTAATTCAATATTACACCTTTTTCTGATTAGAGTAGATTTAATATTTAATAAGACAAGTCTTTCATGGTTTCTCTTTTCATTATGTCCTTTGCTATTTTCAGATATTAGCATATGAATTTCCCTGTCCCCCACCAAAAGCAGTCTTTAAATACACACACAGAGACATGCTCAAAAGGCAAAAATTGTGTTTTTATCTGGGATTAATTTATTTCTTTCCATTTTAAGAGAACTGACATATTCATACTTTTCAATTAAACTTTCCCATCCAAAAATATTGTGTATTTATTTGAAAACTTGCTGTTGTTTTATTCTTTTTTGGTTTCAGGTACACAAATTTCAGTTACTTGTGCTTTTCAGGCTTTTGTCATTATTGTTGATCCATGGGGGTTCCCTCATTTTTTTTCCTTTATTCTTCCCTTTATTCTTTTTCCCTTTACTCCAGTCCACCCTCCCCAGTAGGTGCTTACTTGGATATATGTCCTAAGACACGTATATATTGGGAAAAGCTTATGAAAATGTTTTGTGTAGCTTTTTTGTGTGTGTTTTTTCTTTTTTTCTTGATCTTCATCCTTATTTTATAATTGGCATACAGTATTATATTAGTATCAGGTGTATAATGCAATGGTTCAGTATTTGTATACATTACAAAATGCTTACCAAACATAAGTAGTTAACCCATCACCACACATAGTAACAAAATTTTGTGTGCATGTGTGTGAGGAGGACTTTACTCTTCAAAGATGTAATACAGTATTATTAACTATAGTCACCATGCTGTACATTTTATCCCTCATGACCTACTTATTTTATAGCTAAAAGTTTGTAGATTTTGACCCTCTTCACCCATTTCTCCCACACCCCCAAACCATCCCCCCCTATGGCAATCATCAGTCTGTTCTCTGTTTCTATGAACTCGGTTTTTTTGTTTCGTTTTTCGGAATCTACATGTAAGTGAGATCATACAATACTTGTCTTTCGCTCTCTGGCTTATTTCACTTAGCATAATGCCTTCAAGGTCCATCCGTGCTGTTGCAAATGGCAAGATTTCATTCGTTCTTTTTTTATGGCTGAATAGTTTTCCTTGTGTGTATGTGCATTTTATATATATCTTCTTTATTCATTCATCCATGTACACTTAGGTTATTTCCATATCTTAGCTATTAAAAATGATGCTTCAATGAACTTTTTATAGGAACTTCCATACTGTTTTCCATAGTGGCTATACAATTTACATTCCCACCAACAGTGTAGGAGGGTTCCAATTTCTACACATCCTTGCCAACATTTGTTATTTCTTGGTTTTTTGATAATGGCCATCCTGACAAGTGTGAGATGAAATCTCATTATGGTTTTGATTTACGTTTCCTGATGATCAGTGATGTTGAGTATCTTTTTATATACCTGTTGGCCATTTGTATGTCTTTTTTGCCCATTCTTTAATTGGATTATTTGTGGTATTTTGCTGTTGATTTGTAGGAGTTTCTTATATATTGTGGATATTAACCCCTTATCAGATACATGGTTTGCAAATATTTTCTTCCATTCCAGAGGTTATATTTTCACTCTGTTTACTGTGTGGAAGCTTTTCAGTTTGATGTAGTCCCACTTGCTTTCTATTCCTAAACATGAAGAACTGGTTCAGAATTACTTTAACTTCCTTTTAGACTCCCTTACAATGAGTGGTGGTTTAAGGATAGCAAAACATGGTTCTACCCAGAACTCTAATGAACATTCTGTGTAATTCAGGCTATGAATATGTACCTGGCAAGAGAAATTCCTGTGTATTTAATCTGTGGTCAAGCAGATCCAAGAGAGCCACTTCCCTAGGTTTCCTCTGCTGTCCTCGCCATTCTTTTTGCCTTCTGGAGTCAAAAATTCAGGTATTAGTTACCTTGACATTTGTTAGAAGAAATTGACTGTTTGGATCTCTCTAATCAGTCATTCTGACAGGCTTTCTAAACAGAAATAGCTTTTTCTGCATAGCACCTGCTGCCAGTGCTCTGCAGGTTGAGGTGCTCACTACAGGCCTACCTCAGTTATTGGCTCAGTTCCACACCACTGCAATAAAGTGAATGTCAGTCACGAATTTTTTGGTTTCCCAGTGCATATTAAAGTTATGTTTACACTACACTGTAGTCTATTAAGTGTGCAATAGCATTATGTCTAAAAAAGCAATGTATAATATACCTTAATTTAAAAATACTTTATTGTGAGAAAATGCTAACCAACCATCTGAGCCTTTAGTGAGTCATAATCTAAAGATTACTGATTACAGATCACTATAACAAATATGATAACGAAGAAGTTTGAAATATTGTAACGGTAACCAAAACGTAGCACAGAGACACAAAGTGAGCAGATGCTTTTGGAAAAGTGGCGCTAATAGACTTGCTCCACAGAGTGTTTCCACAAACATTCAGTTTTTTAAAAAGGCAATAATCTGCGAAACACAATAAAGCTAAGTGCAATAATACCATGTAAATGTGTAAAGTTGCCAGATTACAGCAAATTCAAGTTTTGCTTTTTGGAGATTTCTGGAATTTTTAAAATATTTTCAATCTGTGGTTGGTTGAATCCACTGATATGGAGGGCCAACTGCTGTAGTTTGGTCTTCTTTTAAGTCTGTTTTATGATAGAGTTTTAAATGTTCTCCATTAAAGGCTTGTGCATTCTTCATTCTGTTAGATTACAGATACTGTATAAGATTTGGAGCCATTTTGAATTTGTTGTGCTTTATGTTATCATTTTTCTATGTGCTTATCCAGCAGGCTTGCTGAACTCTTGTTGCTTAGTGAGTTTTCTGTGTAATACTACTACCCTCAAATGACAGTTTTGGCTCCTTCTCTTCTGGTCCTCATATTTGTGTCTACTATTATTGTTTCAGGCAGAACCTCTAGTGCTGTGGTGAGTGGTAGCAGTGGTAAACTGGCATCTTGTCTTCTTTCCTCTCCTAAAGGGAATAAGTTTAAAATTTCTCCATTAAATATGATGTTTACTATAGTTTTTTGGTATGCAATCTGTGTTAAGTTGAAGCTTTCTTCTATTCCCGGTTTGCTAATAGTATTAAATATGTACTTATTTTTTAAATTCTTCAATTTTTTTTTCCATGTCAACTAAGATGATCATATGACATTTCTTTTCTACTCTGTTAATGTGAAAGTACATGGATAAGTTTTCTGACATTGCCATCTTTACATCACTAACATGAACCCTAGTTATTCATTATGTGTATTTAGCGGTATGTATATGTGCATACACGTGTGTTTAATTTCTTCTGAATTTAGTTTGCTAGTATCTTTTCTAGGTTGCTTGTTTCTGGAGAATAATCTCTCTTTTCTGGTCCTTAGAACAACTTAATAAATAACTTATTTCTTAATGCTTGATAGAACACAACTAAAAACTGACTGGACCTAACACTTTTTTTTTTAAATTAAAGTATAGTTGCTGTATAATAATATATAAGTTACAGGTGTGCAATATAGTGATTTACAATTTTTAAAATTTATACTCCATTTATAATTATTGTAAAATATTGGCTATATTCCCCATGTTGTACAATATATCTTTGTAGTTTATTTTATACGAAACAGTTTGTACCTCTTAATCCCCTACACCTGTATTGACCCTCACCCTTTCCCTCTCCCCGCTGGTAACCACCAGTTTGTTCTCTGTATCTGTGAGTCTTCTTCTTCTTTGTTATATTCACTAGTTGTATTTTTTAGATTCCACATGTAAGTGATATCATACAGTATTTGTCTTTCTCTGTCTTTCTTGATTACTTACTCTCTTGCTCTTTTTCTAGCATCTTGAGTCCTTAGCTCACTGGTTTTCAGACATCCTTAACTGTGCTGCTTAAGTTTTTTGGTTTTTTTTTAATAAACTTATTTATGTATGTATGGCTCTGTTGGGTCTTTGTTGCTGCGTGCAGGCTTTCTCTAGTTGCGGCGAGCAGGGGCTCCTCTTCGTTGCGGTGCGTGGGCTTCTCATTGTGGTGGCTTCTCTTGCTGAGGAGCACAGGCTCTAGGTGCATGGGCTTCAGTAGTTGTGGCGCACGGGCTTAGTTGCTCCGTGGCATGTGGGATCTTCTCGGACTAGGGATCGAACCTGTGTCCCCTGCATTGCTAGGCGGATTCTTAACCACTGCTCCACCAGGGAAGTCCCGGCAGGCAGATTCTTAACCATGGCGCCCCTAGGGAAGTCCCTTAAGTTTTGACATAAAGAATTTTTGTTGTCATTCAGCTCTCAATATCTTGTTTTCTTTTTTCCTCATTTGATTTCTTTTTTTATTAGGTATTAAGTGGTTTGGTATTTTTGGTTTCCAGATGTCAGATTTTTTTTTTTTTTTCCGAATTGAATTTTTTTTTTTTTTTTTTTTTAGAGAAATTTTAGATTGAGTGCAAAGTAGAGAGTTCCCAATACCCCCTATCCCACATACATACAACCTTCCCTTCTATCAACATCTCTCCCCGGAGTGGTACATTTACTACAGTTGATGAACATACATTGACACATCATTATCACCCAAAGTCCAGTTTGCATTAGGGTTCACTCTTGGTGTTATGCATTCTATGAGTTTGACAAATGTTTAGTGACGTATATCCCTCATGATAGTGTCATACAGAATAATTTCACTGCACTAAAAGTCCTCTGTGCTCTGTCTCTTCATCCCTCTCCCCATCTCCACCCACAACCCCTGCAGCCACGGGTCTTTTTACTGTCTGCATAGTTTTACCTTTTCCTGATGTCATATAGTTAGAATCATACAGTATGTGACCCTTTCAGATTGGTTTCATTCACTTAATTTTCCTCCATTTCTTTTATTTGATAGCTCATTTCTTTTTAGCACTGAATAACAAAATAATTATAATAGAGGTGAATAATATTTTGTTGTCTGGACATGCCACAGTTTGTTTATCCATTCAGCTACTAAAAGACATTTTGGTTGCTTTTAGGTTTTAGCAATTATGACTAAAGCTGCTAAAAACGTACAGGTTTTTGTGTGGACTTAAGTTTTCAACGCATTTGGGTAAACATAAAGGAACACGATTGCTTGATCATATAGTAATAGTATATTTACTTTTGTAAGAAACTACCAAACTGTCTTCCAAAGTGGCTGTACCATTTTGACTTCCCACCAGCAATGAATGAGAGTTCCTGTCGCTTCACATCCTCACTAACATTTGGTATTGTCGCTGTTGTAGATTTTTTTGGCGTTTTAAAAGGTGTGTGGTGCATTTCATTTAAATTTGCAACTCTGTAATAGTGTATGATGTTGAGCATCTTTTCATATGCTTACTTGTATCTATGTCTTTTTTTGTTGAGGTGCCCAGATTTTTTACTCTTTTTACAGATTTAATTTTATTTATTTTTGGCAGCGTTGGGTATTTGTTGCTGCACGCAGGCTTTCTCTAGTTGTGTCGAGCGGGGGCTACTCTTCATTGCAGTGTGCGGACCTCTCCTTGCAGTGGCTTCTCCTGTTGCGGAGCACCGCCTCAAGGCACACAGGCTTCAGTAGTTGTGGCTCACGGGGTCTAGAGCGCAGGCTCAGCAGTTGTGGTGCATGGGCCTAGTTGCTCTGTGGCATGTGGGATCCTCCCAGACCAGGGATTGAACCCGAGTTCCCTGCATTGGCAGGCGGACCCTTATCCACTGCACCACCAGGGAAGTCCCTACTCATTTTTCTTAATGATAAGTTTAAAGAGTTTTTATATATTTTGGTTAACAGTACTTTAACAGATGTGTCTTTTGCAAATAATTTCTGTTTGTGGCTTTTTGCATTCTTTTAACTGCATTTGGCAGAGCAGAGGTTTTTAATTTTAATTAAGTCCATCCTATCAATTGTTTCTTTCATTGATCATGCCTTTGAGAGACTTTTTTTTTTATAAGGTATACCTTTTTGCATTATGATCAGAAAGCACAGTCTATAAGATGTTGATTCTTTGCAGTTTATTAAAGCTTCCTTTATGTTCTATGTCAAGACCAATTTTAGGATTTTTTTTTTTTTAATTTTATTTATTTATTTATTTATGGCTGTGTTGGGTCTTCGTTTCTGTGCGAGGGCTTTCTCTAGTTGCGGCAAGTGGGGGCCACTCTTCATCGCGGTGCGCGGGCCTCTCACTATCGCGGCCTCTCTTGTTGCGGAGCACAGCCTCCAGACGCGCAGGCTCAGCAATTGTGGGTCACGGGCCTAGTCGCTGTGCGGCATGTGGAATCTTCCCAGACCAGGGCTCGAACCCGTGTCCCCTGCATTGGCAGGCAGATTCTCAACCACTGTGCCACCAGGGAAGCCCCAATTTTAGGAGTTTTTTGTGCTGATAATTTAAAGTTATTTTGTTTTTCTGTATCTTGGCATACCTTTCATCTAAGGAGAGGGGTATATTAAAATCTTTAACTTGAAGAAATGGGTCATCTTTTTCTCCCATATTTTTCTGTTTTTGCTCTGTATTTCAAGGCTCAGTTGCAAATAAATGCATATATGTTGAGGATAAGTTCTTTATCTGTTAACTCTTTATCAATATACAATCCCTCTTTCTATTTAGGTGGGACAGACAGTTATTATAGTTATTTTTATTTCTTTTTACCTTGTAAAAACTTGTTATGTTGTAAATAGAATATTTTTCCCATTTTTATTACAAGTTAGTTATTGTCATTCAAAAATTTTTGTATGTTTATCTTATAGCCAGCTAGATTACCAGAGGCACTGGATAATTAGTTGTTGGGTTTTTTTTTTATTTGAGTCTTTAGCAGTAAAGACAAGAGAATTTATCTCATTCCCAATCTTAATACCAGTCATTAATTTTATTGCCATAGTGTATTTGTTGAATTATAGTGATTGCAGACTTATGTTTTGGTCATGATTTTAATGGAAGTGGCTTTAGAATAATTTTTATTGGTCTTTGCTAAACTATCATTTAAATGTTTTTCTCTTTATTATTGTATTATTTGAGGATTTTTTGTTTTTATTTTTTGAAGACTTATGAATTGTCATGATACTCAGGATGTAATTTGATCGTACCAAGTCTATTAGTGTGATCATGTGGTGTTTTCTTTTTTCAATTTGTTAATAGAAATACTTTCTTTTATAGATATCCCAATATTGAACTACCCTTGCACTTCTACAATAAATTCTACTTTGTCAGAGTGTATATACTGAGGATTCTCTTGGCTTTTATTTAAATTCTTAACATTTACATTTATAAGTAACATTGCCTGCTTTTCTTTTTTTGATACCTTTTCTGTTGAGTTTTGTAACTGATAAAGAGCTTTTCATCTCTTTCTATGATCTGAAATAATATTGTAATCCTCTGTTCTTTAAAGGTTGCATAAGGTTCTACTATAAAATCATCTGGTTAGGTATCTTTCAATTGCGTCTATGGTAATTGGAATATTCAAGTGTGACGTGTTTCTTCTGGGTGAATTTTGATGAAGTAGTTTGGGAGGAAATCATTTCCTCGAAATTTTGAAATTGGTTGTGAATCTGTTCTATGTCTGTGGTTATTTTCCTTATTTAGAGTAGTGAGGGGATTTTTCTATCTATCTTAGTGTTTGGATTTAGTCATTTTTTTCTCTTTCAGTTTTGTTCAGTTGAACTTATACATTGTATAAATGTTTACATTTTGAGTTTGAATGTACTGAATTAATTCACAACCCAATGGTTGACTAGCTTTTTTGAATCTGAAAAGTATATTAGCTCTCTTGATAATTGCTCTCTTGATAATTATATATGTGCATTTGTTTTCCTTATACCCAGGTTTTTGTTTTTGGGGTTTGTTTTGTTTTGTTTTTGCCTTTCAGATATTTTCAGTATGTATTGTGCTGCTACATCATTTGTTACAGCGTTTTGCTTTTTTTATTTAGTGCTGCATCTTAGACATTTTTCATTATATTAAAAATAGACCTGTATAAGAGAGTTTGTAGTATGAATGGACCGTAAGTGAACTGTCATTGGGGGGTTATTGATTTATCTCTAACTTGTCACCACTGTTAGTAATCTGGTAGAGACTATCCTTGTACAGTCTTTGCAGCTATACAAATGGGATTTTGTAGAGTGAAACTTCAGGATCAAGAGATTATGTTTGCATTTTTTTTTTTTAATTTATTTATTTATTTATGGTTGTGTTGGGTCTTCGTTTCTGTGCGAGGGCTTTCTCTAGTTGCGGCAAGTGGGGGCCACTCTTCATCGCGCTGCGCGGGCCTCTCACTATCGCGGCCTCTCTTGTTGCGGAGCACAGGCTCCAGACGCGCAGGCTCAGTGGTTGTGGCTCACGGGCCTAGTCGCTCCGCGGCATGTGGGATCTCCCCAGACCAGGGCTCGAACCCGTGTCCCCTGCATTGGCAGGCAGATTCTCAACCACTGCGCCACCAGGGAAGCCCCCTTGTTTGCATTTTTGATTTGATAAGAACTACTAAATTGACCTTCAGAGAAATAATACTAATTCTATTCCCAACAGTAGCATAAGAGTACCCTTTTCTTCACACCCTTTAACATTGCATACCGCAGCTCTTTGTCATTCATCTGATGAGCAGAACGTTTTCATTTTAATGTGCACTTTCTTCATTTACTAATGAAGTTGAACATCCAATTATGTTATCTGTATTGAGTTCTGTTAGTGGCCATGTTTATATTTCCATTAGAATGTCTTTTCTTATTGATGGTAACAGAGTTTTGTATGTTAAGGGCAATGATTTTTTAATCCCTTGTTTTGTAAATATATACTTCCAGTTTATAGTTTGTAAAAATGTTTACTTTCGGTTGATTGTCCAGAACTGCCATTTGTGTCATCAGTTTTTTATTAGTACAATAAGTGTGTCAGTAAGAAAATAGTTTTGGGAATGGTGTCATCTGTGATGAAAGTGCAGAGTAATACTAAGGCTCCAAAGCAATGAATATCTTAATAACTCCTGCAGTGCCCCAAAGCAACTAACCTTAAGGTTAAAAGTAATGTCCTGGCTTTAGCTCATTTAGAATATACATTTGTCTTTGTTAGGTTTTTCCCAGTTTTGCAAAGGCAGTCTAAGTCTTTGATAGGTAGCATTTGCTTATTGCTCTAGAGAGGTCTTATGTTTAAAAAGAAAAAAATACTAATTTTGTAGGAAAATAAGTCTTATTAATAGACTATGCTAATATGACTATCAGTACTTAATAACTACTTGCATAGGTCATATTTTATACTATGAAGATAACTCTCCAGTTGTTAGTTGTTGATATATTCTTTATGCCACTCTTCATCTTATACTCAACATTCAGATACATTTGTTTTTAAATTTTTCGTTTAAAATATTAATTATTAGTTTTGGCCAGAAGCAAGACATATTATAATTTTACTTTAAGTTGCAGATCAGATATTTCTAAGGAAAAAGAGTGAAAAATTTATCAGATAAATTACTTTTCCACTCCAAAATTGACTTTTATAAGTGAATTTGATGTATTGCTTAAGACATTTGTACAGAATTTATATTCCTGTCTGAAATGATTTCATTTCTATTGCTGCAAACAGTTGGAGCGTTGATCCATAGTAGGACCTTAGTTTGGGCTAGGACAATGTTGTAATGAACTTAAGCTAGCTATGTTACCATGGTCATGTTACTTTACTTTCTTGTGCTCCATTTTCTCTTCTATAAAGTGGGGATAATAAATGGTACCTGTCTCATAGGGTTATTAAAAGAATTAACTGATAATTGATGCAAAGCAATTAGTACAGGGCTTAATACTAAGTAGTTGGCCAGAATTCATCTGTTCTTATTGATAATTAGACTGTCCCCGAATACAAGCTTGAAACAGTATTTCAGGGTGGGTAAAATGTGTTTTTTTAGAGGCAGAAATTACTGAATTGTTCTAATTTTATCATTTATTTCCTGAATCACTATGAGCAAGTTGTTAACCCTCCTAAGCCTTGGTTTTTTAATTTGTAAAATGTGGATAATGGTCTTACCTGCTTTGTAGTACAGTTGTAAAATTCAAATAAAGTAATAGATAGTGAATACTAAATTGCTTACTATTTGTTTTACTAGTTTGTATACTTCTCTTCTCGTTTTTGGTCAAGTGTACATAGTCCCTTTCTTTTTCATTCCATTATCTCATATGTTTATTTCTGGTGAACTTCCTCTTTCCTTGATGCCTTTAGCAAATGTGACTTGGGAAGTTTAAATATAATTTTGGAACTTATAGATTTCTTCTTAGTGCAATCCTGAGTTGGTACTGAGTTCATTTTTTTTTTTAATAAGAAATACAGACCTCTTTATCTATCTTAATAACATCACTTAATTTATGAAATAAAGCATTATGCATACAATTGAAGAAGCTTCCATATATGTCTCTTACTGCACCACTTTTTCATTATAAGATGTTAAAATAGGTGAATAACAGCAAGCTAAATATTTTTCAGCAGTTATTTAATGTTTGCTCCAGAGAGATTATAGTTGTCGTATTCTGCAGAGGTACTAGAACAAGTTAAGGAATTTAAATACACCTTTGGAATTATCTAATCATCCTTGTAATTCATTCAGAAATCTGTTCTGTAAGATTCTGTAAGTGGTCGTGTCAGACTATTTACAGAATGGTCTTAACAAATCTCTATAGGAAGGGCCATTTTGTATTAAACAACCCAAATTTGGTCAAGTTCTTTTCTGTGAATTCTAATGGCGTCTGTAATTCCTTCACTTAACTCTAGTTCTTTTTTCAGAAATTACAGAAAATAATCATCTTACCTCATCTACTTTTGTTAAAATTACATTGATTTATGTCCTCCTTAAGTCGTCTATTCTTGTTCTCCATCCCCACAATTTGCAAATGTTCCTTATATAGTTTTCAATTAGCATATTTCAACATTTAACACATCTGAAATTGGAATGCATTCTATCATCCATGATGTCCTATGATCTTCATTCTCCAGGCAGCAGTTATCACCTAGTTGTGCATGACTGAACAGTAAAAGTGCCAACATCAGAAGACTGAATGTCAGTGGTTTGCAAGAAAATCCTAGAAATAATGGCACAACACTCTTTTATCAGCTAGGAATAAAATGATTATGTGAGAGAGTAGGAGAAGCGATGAATCACATGTGTTTAGCCACATTCCCAAAGCAGAAATCAGAAGTAGATCTGCTCCATTACTCAGTAAAGTTGATAAGGAGGGAAGAAAGGTAAGCCAGTTTTAAATAGGTAAGGAGAAAGTTAAGAACAAGTAGCAGTGGTTTTCAGTTATTTTATGGCTTGTTTCGTTTTGCTTTTAAGAAATGCTGCATTATTAGTAGGATTCTTGGTACGCAACAGGGGATGGATGGTATTGTGTGGAAATATAATGGACATTAGCAACTTGGATACAATAAGGGGGTCTGAGTGTAAAGTTTAAGGAATAGATTAATTATTTTATTTGCCTATTTTCCTTTTTATGTATACACAGGAGTGATAGGGGATAAAACCTAAGTCTAATAAGTAAGAATAAGTCCTTTCAAAAAGTTTAACGTAAATCTGAGTGATAAAAAATGTGATGGTTTGACAGTGATTTTACCTTTTCTTCCTTAGAGGAATGTACAACAATCTTTTGTTTTAGATTTGAAGAAATTTGGTATAGATCATTTTTATAACCCTTTTTTGAGCATACTTTAGTCTGAAAAATCTGGTGCCCAGAAGTGGGCTTAGTACCTTTGATCTCATCCAGTAATTAATTCATTCATGATTCTTTGTAAAACTGCTTTTTAAAAACCACTTTATTAAGGTATGATTGACATATGAGAAGCTGTACATACTAAATGTGTATGACTGGATGATTTGAGGAATAAATACACATCCATGAAACTATCACCAAGACCATAGACATCTATCATCTCTCAAAGGTTCCTCCCAACCCCTTTTATTATTATTATTATTATTATTTTGTGTTTGTGCACGTGTATATATGGTGACCTTATAAAACTCTTAACCAACCTTTTATTTATTTATTTTCTTTATTTTTTTGGCTGCGTCAGGTCTTCGTTGTGGCGCGTGGGTTTCTCTCTAGTTGTGGTGCGTGGGCCTCCCTCTAGTTGTGCCGTGTGGGCTCCAGAGCGTGTGGGCTCTGTAGTTTGCAGCATGTAAGCTCTTTAGTTGTGGCCTGCGGGCTTAGTTTGCCCTGCAGCATGTGGGATCTTAGTTCCCCGACCAAAGATAGAACCTGTGTCCCCTGCATTGGAAGGCAGATTCTTTACCACTGGACCACCAGGGAAGCCCCTTAAGCAACCTTTATTTGAGCTATCATGTCTGTTGATACTTGAGGTCTTACTAATGACTTCTAGTAGTTTCTTAGTAGTTCTTTTGGACCCCATTAGTGGATTTATATTCTGTATCAAACTAGTTTCATGTAAAACTTTATCTTACTCATCTTGTGTTGAGGCATTTGTATTCACATTTTATCCCTATTAAATTTCACCTTGTTGATTATTAAGTTCTGATTGTCATGCAAAGGCATCCTTTCTAATTTTGATGCCTGCATCTTTATGGCATGTCAGTTTAGAACTTTGTCCAACTTGATGTAAATATTCTTTGGGTTAGAGTTGTTGAGCTCATGATCAATCCACCTACACTACATTAGCATCTCGTTCATATATTCTTTTTTATCCACAAGGCATAGATTTGTGTTGCTGAAAGATTTTCTTATGTGTAGTAGTTATAAGCAGTCATATCCTTATAATTCTGAGACTGTAGAATGGAGAGAGATCCTAAAACCTGAACTGATCGATGCTGCTTTTGAGGTACTTGAAAAATATTCTATTTTCAGTTACCTCCCTACTTGCATTGATCAGTTATTCTAAATAACTGTCAAAAGTATGCCCATTTTATACTTTTAATTTCTTCATATATTGCTTTGAAACTAATGATACTGATATTTACTGTCAGTGGCACTGTTAAATAATTTAAATCTTTTTTTAATTATTTTTCTTTAGAAATCAATGTGGACTGAACATAAATCACCTGATGGAAGGACCTACTACTATAATACTGAAACAAAACAGTCTACTTGGGAGAAACCAGATGATCTTAAAACTCCTGCTGAGGTAAAAGTTTGAGGACTGGAATTTAGAGATTAAATAGATTGGGTCTTTTTTGTTTTTTTTAGGATTTTGGTGGGTATTTGGCTTTCCAAAGAATAATACTACTTATATCAGAAAAGGATGCTACAAAGGCATTCAGAGGAGAAAAGGGTTTTTACAGTCACACCAATCAGCAAAAAGACAAAATTCATTCCCTTCTATAGGCAGACCAATTTTGTTTACTGATATTTACCCCTGCTCAGGAACCTTTGTCAGGTGGTATCAATTTAAGAAAGGTATTTAAAGAATAAATTGGAAGAAAAAAATACTCTCTCTCTGCTTGCCCTTTATTTGTTTTCCTCTTTATAGCAAACCTGAGTGATTTCAGATATCTTCTACTGGGTTCTTACATTTTTCCAGTGGGGCTAGGATAATGGAGATGAAGTTAAATTACAAATACAAATACTTCCATCTTTTAGAATGGGAAATTGTCTCTTTGGAAAATATTCCCCCCCCCTCCGCAAAAGTATGTATATTTCATTTTATGTTGTAAATTTTACCATTCAAAATATACAGATATGAAAATAAGATTGAAGGAATAAACTAAGTAAGCAATATTACCTGTGGTTTAATTAGGAAGTCTGGAGTCCTAAGTAAGAGCTGATCTGGCATTTCAAAGCTATACTTGAAGGTTTTTCCTAGTAGGCAGCATACTCTTTTTTTTCCTCCTCTTAATTAAGAATTTGAGGAGGTAAAAATATTTTCCAGGCCACCACACTAATTACAGAACAGCAGTACTTGGGAGGGGAAGTTGGCGGGTGATAAAATTTTTTATTTATCCCAATACTGACATAGATATTTGCCCAAGACACTGATTAAATTTGAGTTTTCAGTAGCATTCTCATTCCACCCTAACAGGTTCTGTATATTAGGTTTTAAGTATATCATACTTACAGTGCTTCCTTACATAAGGTAGTTCACATAGGTTTGTAATAAATTGCTTGTGAAACTGAAATCTAAGCATAACCAAATCAGATTTTGGTTTCTCCCAAATTTTATGTTTTTCCTACTTGTATTAGTATTTGAGAAGCCTGTTTGTGAAATATGGATGGTGATTTTTACCTATGGTGGGATGTAAATGGCAAGAGCACATAGGATTTGAAATTCATATAGACCTCGTTTTGAATCTTATCTTTGCCCCTTAATAGGTACATTACCTTAGACAAACATAATATATTCAAATAACTTAACATTAGTTAGTAAGTACCCTATAGTTGGTAGCTTATATTACCATCTCGCAAGCTTTAGAATTGTATGGGTTGATAATATCTAGTAAAAACAGTGATGTGAATGATGAAAGATGCTAAGTATATTACTATTAACTGAAGGTTTTTATTTTGCTTTAGCAACTTTTATCTAAATGCCCTTGGAAGGAGTACAAATCTGACTCTGGAAAGCCCTACTATTACAATTCTCAAACAAAAGAATCCCGCTGGGCGAAACCTAAAGAACTTGAAGATCTTGAAGGTAAAACAGGGAAAGATAATTTTTAATGTTACTTTTTTATGTATATATGCCATTCACATTGGAACAGTCCTTCATAAATAGGATTGTTCAAAGGCCTTATGTTTTTTAATTAAGTGATTAGAACGTTTTAAATGGTGTAACAGTTTTATGGGCTCTTATTTTCTTGTTGCTCTAGAACTCAGTTCTATAGATTTTAAATAGATTTTTATTTGATTTGATTCCACTGAAACTAGGATACCAGAATACCATTGTTGCTGGAAGTCTTATTACAAAATCAAACCTGCATGGTGAGCTGCTTTGATAATTCATTTTCTGTCATTATTTAACATTTTAAGAGTATGTCGCGAATGTTCACTAACCATAATTGGATAAATCTGCAGTGAGAAATCTCTAATTCAAAGAATTCCTTTCATTTAAGGGTTATATTATAAATGAGCTTGTAGCTTTTAACATTGTGCTTTGACTTTCTTTTTTAAACAAAAAACCTCATTTACCATTGGAAAATTGAACAAAGACATCATACACGATATTTCTAAAGACAGCTATGAGTGTTGGTGCACACATGGAATATGTGACTTAACTCAGCAGATAGCAGAGAACCTTGAACTCTTATCATTTTAAATTTTGTTAATATATTGTGAGACTCTACATTTAATGCTGATTTTATTTTAGCACAACATTGCAAAATAGCCTTTATGTTTATTATGGGAGAATTAAAGTAAATAAAATACCATGCCTCACTTACAAAAGGAGAATTTTCCAACATCCTCAACTATTCAGAATATCCCTGAGAATCTAGAAATACTACCTAATATAAAACCTAGGGCTTAAAATAGCAGGGATTCAGAGTAGGAATTGAGAATTTAGTTCTTTTACTCTTCTAATAGAATCTGGTGTCATAAACTATTGGCTTAGAAGCAACAGATTATAGGAGAATGGGGCTAACAAAGTAGTCTGCAACGTGTAACGACTTCTGACAGGAAAGAGAATAAAAATTTCTTAAAGGCACTGTGGTCTTACGTCTATTTACCTTTTCCCTGTGTCACCTCATTAGCTTGGATGGTCATTATCCGAAATATTTGTTAATTCGTAATGATAACCCCTTTAGTATGTTTTGTCAGCCGTACTAAACAGATTTCCTTTAAAAGGGGATAAGTGTTAAAAATATTTTCATAGAGTTAAGCTTATATTATCATTTACATGGAGCACCTCATTCCCCAATAATGCTGAATAGATGAGATATCTTTGTTACCCCTAAAGAAAAATTTACTTTAACTAGAATGAAAGCTGAAATATTGAGTGCAGATCTTTAAAGCTCAATTTATACTTCTATACTAGCATTGGCTAATAATAATATTGTAGATAGGTAGATTCTGAGTTCATTTATGTAAGAAATATCAAGCTCATTTCTGATATAACCCTATTACAAATCGTTGGTGTGCATAACTATCTATCTACCTGTCAATGCTAGTATATATGTGCTGGAATTTCATAACATACATTTGACCCCATTTTGAATTTAGTATCTTTAAAAAAAACAAAAAACAAGTAGTTTTATCCCTGGGGAAAATACTATTTTATTCCAGAATTATGCAGATACTTTCAGGGAGTTTTTGCAGTAGCCAACAGCTTTTGAGAAAGTAGCATTGTGAGAAGAAGCTTTCCTAAAACTTACTGTTATTTAAAGTTTGTTTTTATTCTTTAATTGCTGCCCTGGAATTTACAGAACCTTTGCTCTATAAATGTAGTAATTTTTTTTTTTTTAAAGGGTGGTAAATCTTACTGTATAGAACTTTTATCTCCTTTTAAAGTCTGTTTTCTTTGATTGTATTTAAAAAGCTATGTAGTACGTAACTTCTTTTTTTCTCTTTAATAGCAATGATCAAAGCTGAAGAAAGCAGGTAAGCAGTTTTGGACATCAGTACATATTTACAAATTTAGTATCTCCTATAACATCCTTGTTTTAACTGTCTGTATAAATCGTATTTTACATGGTAGGCCTGATAGTTTGATGTCTTCAGAGGATTTGGGGTAGGGAAAGAGATGTTTACTCAAGATACACACTTGATGCTTTCCTAGACAGTTATTAGAATTTGGACAGCATCCTTAACAAAAACTGTTACAGAAAAGTCCAAAATTTGATTTGAATTAATTTGGGAACGGATGAAGTATTGTATCAGTATATCTCCCTTCCTTTACTCAGGTTTTCCTTTTAATGGGTGAAATGAAATTAATGATATAGGTCAAATTTTATGGCATAATACAATCTGATAGGACATTTTGTAAATGAAAACAGTTATTGGACTTTTGAAATGCAGATTGTTGCATGAGTGCCTATCATACATTATCACGAATGTTTGCTGAATTAAATCAAAGTAATTCAGTTTCATACTGTGGTTTTAATCTTTTTGAATGGCTTAATAGTTCGGCAGCACTGCCGTTTTTCCCTTATACTAGTTTCTCTTATTCATTTGATTTTATGATAATTTAAAACTAACTTTATTTGGCTTTGTGATTATTCATAATGAACTGACTAGCTTTCTCTTTTTTAAATATATAGTAAACAAGAAGAGTGCACCACATCAACAGCCCCAGTTCCTACAACAGAAATTCCAACCACAATGAGCACCATGGCTGCTGCAGAAGCAGCAGCTGCTGTTGTTGCAGCAGCAGCTGCAGCAGCAGCAGCTGCGGCTGCAGCCAATGCAAGTGCTTCCACCTCTGCTTCTAGTACTGTCGGTGGAACTGTTCCAGTTGTTCCTGAGCCTGAGGTTACTTCGATTGTTGCTACTGTTGTAGATAATGAAAATACAGTAACAATTTCGACTGAAGAACAAGCACAACTTACTAGTACCTCTGCTGTTCAGGATCAAAGTGTTGAAGTGTCTAGTAATACTGGAGAAGAAACATCTAAGCAGGAAACTGTAGCTGAGTAAGTTTAGTAACTTGTTTTCTGCAAATCAGTACCAGACTTCATTAATATAAGAAATTGCTGGTTTAGTCAGTGGCCATTAAGTGTTTAATAAAAGTTTTTTGAGAATCAAAACATAAGCCTTTAGATAATGGATAATTTTTGAGATTTTTTGTGGGGTCATGCTTTCAAACTATTGCAAAACTAATCCACACAAGTTTAGGAAGCAGAGCTGGTTATAGGGTAAGAGACAAATTTGAAGGAGTGCCAAAAACCTTAGTAATCAAAATGCAGTTTTTTAAATCAAAATCAATGCAAAAATCGCATGATTAATAAAATAAAATTTTAAGTAAAGACAGGATCAGAATTACTGATTTTCTTTCTACTTCATTCTGAAATATGGCTTACTATAGCACTGCAGGGAAGTTGCTGTAGTTCAGTATTGAACAAACAAGCAAAAATCAAGTAGACAAAAATCAAGATAACACTTAAACAGTGTACAGGAAAACTGTTAGTGAGGTTAAATTGGTACAACTTTTTAATAAGGCCAAATAGCTGCATCTCTACGTTTACAGTTTGTATGTACCCTATGATCTAGTAATATTTCATATGGCTGTGCTTTTTATAGCTATAAAAAGTAACCTTGAGCTGTGCTTCTTGATTTTAAAGATATCCACATATATTAAAAAAAATGTTAATCATGATGTCAAGATCCAAACATGATCACCCATCTTAATATTTAAGTATATTGATTTCATCTTCCTACCCCCTTTTTTGATTATTTTTAATGTTCATTTTCCAAAGTATGAAAATAGCTTTATAATTTTTTCTGATGTTTAGAAGTTCAAAAAGATATCTATATAGTATATTTGAAGGCATAAAAGAGTGACAGTTAACATTTTAATTATATCCTTCCTTTTTTTGTGCATTTAAAATATGTGCATATTTTAAATTTTAAAAATGTATCAGAGACGTCTACATCAGTAGAGATCCATACCCTATCGTGTTGAATATTTATTATTATTTATATAATTCAACATGATATTATTTATATATACATTAATTTAAGTATTCTCCTACTGATAGACATTTAGCCCTTCTACAATAATATTGTTTACATCTTTTCATACCTATTGTATTTTTTCACAATAACTTGTTTTTCACATTTTTAACAAAACTGTTTTCTGCTTCCTTTTTTGTTTCCTTATTATAGTGCTTGAGTCAGTATAATAAACTTGATTTTAATTACTTTGAACATAGATCATTTACAGCTAGTAATTTTTGGCTGTGCTCTTTACAATATTTTTGATGATTTTAAATAAATATTCCAAAATAAGGTTGCTTGATTCAGAGGGTATGAATTAATTGTATTTTTTATTAGTGTGTATTCCAGAATATGCATTCAACTTAAAGGTGGAGGATGGGGTTTGTTTTTTGGTTTGTCTTTTCCTGCATTCTCTTCTATAAAGGAAGAAATGTTACGATTATACAATTTTTTCATAAAGATCCCTCAAACAAGCACAGTTGACAATTCTTGGGTAATTCTTTCTGTTTGAGATCAGTGTTGGGCAGACTTTTTCATAAACCTTCAAAGAGTAAATACTTCTGGTTTTGTTGGTGATACAGACTGTTGGTGATACAGTCTGTCACAATGACTCAATTCTGCTGTGGTAGTACGCAGTCAGCCATAATCAGTATGCAAACTCTTGAGCAGGGCCATGTTCCAGTAAAGCTGTATTTACAGAAATTGGCAGCAGGCTGGATTTGACCCATGGGTTGTAGTTTGCCAATCCCGATTTAGATTGATCTCTACATCTTTATTATATTTTATGCACACTTGTCCAAATCCTATTATTAAGACACTAAAATGAGGACGCTGAGTAAGTTTTATAAGCCATTTGAAAGTATTAACTTGTGGGCTAGTGAAACTAGTGTTGTAGTGTAAATGTTTATTTTAGCCTTTGTACAAGGCCTTAATAACCGAATGTTAGAGGAAAAAACTATATAGTACTTTTATTTCTTTATGTTGCATTAAATGTGTCTCATGGAGACTTTATTCTAAACTTGTCAAATAAGTTTAATTTGTTTACCTCAACAGCAAATAATAATAACACATTATTTTCCTAAATAAAGCAAGTATTTATTTAAATTGTAAATACAATGTATAAATTTCTCTCTAGTTTTACTCCCAAAAAGGAGGAGGAAGAAAGCCAACCAGCAAAAAAAACATATACTTGGAATACAAAGGAGGAAGCAAAGCAAGCATTTAAAGAATTATTGAAGGAAAAGGTATTTATAATAGAGATTTTTATTATAAGTATCTAATAAATGAAATTATCCTTCAGTGCAGTTTGTACCTTGATGCTTTTATTAAAAATACTAATTTTATAAACGGCTGTGACTGAAAATGAACTAAAGTTGTCTTTTTTCTTTTTTTAACTTTGAGAAACTGACTTTCAACCAAAAAGAATGTGTAAGGTACTACCCAGCACATTCCACCTCAGTATTTAATATAAGGTTTTTTATTCATAAAAATTGTTCTGTCTTCTAATCAGTAGTCTGAGGAAGAAGTATTCATGGTCTGTTTAAATTTCAGTTTTTCTTTTTAGTCTATAGATACATTACACAGATTTGCTTGCTTCAATAAATTATTTTTTAGACCTTTTTTCAAACTCCTGCAAAGGGAAGTGGTTGATGTTTGCAGTGAGTATTATACTTTGTTCCCTGTTGTATGACTTACTATATTTGTGTGAAATTTTAACTTTTCATTAAATGATTTTCAGCGGGTACCATCTAATGCTTCATGGGAACAAGCTATGAAAATGATCATTAATGATCCACGATACAGGTAACAGTTTGATTTTTTTATTTACTTTCCACCTTGAGCAAACCAAGCCTAGAAAATTTAAATTATGTAAAATAATACAACTTTTCACTCCATGGTCTTCTGTTATTTTGGATACCAATAATAGAGTTGCTTTATGTCTGATAAGAACCAAAAAAGTTAAAAGGCTTGTCATATAGTCTGGGCACCCTGCTATAGATGTTAGAATTATTTTTAAAGTAGAAATTATTTTCTGTAATTATTTGCTATCTTTAATAACTTACTGACATTTTCTTAATTTGTGAATGAAATTTATTGTTTTTTCAAAGCACTAACATTTGATCATCTTACCTTCATTTACTCTTATACGATATTTTTCTATTTAGTGCTTTAGCAAAGTTGAGTGAAAAAAAGCAGGCCTTTAATGCTTATAAAGTCCAGACAGAGAAAGAAGAAAAAGAAGAAGCAAGATCCAAATACAAAGAGGCTAAGGAATCCTTTCAGCGTTTTCTTGAAAATCATGAAAAAATGACTTCCACAACTAGATACAAGTAAGATTTTTACTGATCATGGTGTATGTTTACTGTACTGTTTCTGTGTCAGACTTTTTACCAAGTGCAGTAACTAATCCAGATGTTCATTAAAGCTAAATGATTGTGAATGTGACAGTTTCATAAGGTAAAAGATAAATCAGTAGTTAAATGTGTAATTTATAGACTTACTGAGTTATTAATTAGGGACTACAATAAAAAAGGGAGAAATACTTTATTTCAAAGTGAAAGCTTGACTCCTTTCTCCTTAATACAAGAATTCAAGATGCAAGGGTGGGGGGAGAGATATGGGAATATATGTTTATGTATAGCTGATTCACTTTGTTATACAGCAGAAACTAATACACCATTGTAAAGCAATTATACTCCAATACAGATGCTAAAAAAAAATTAAAAAAAAAAAAGAATTCAGATTTTTTTGTATTTGTGGAATAGAAATAGGCTATTTTCATTATGTATAGCATTTTTGAAAATTTACATTTATATAGCATTCTTATTTTTGGAGTGCTTTGTTATTTAAAATTGTGAGTAATTCATTATTAACATCTTTGCAATAAGCTATTACGTTCATTTTCCCTATATGTTTTCTTACTTTCCTCACTTTTCCAGAAAAGCCTTAGTGAAGAACTCTTCCATTTCTTTCAATAGTCTGATTTTATCTGTTAACTAAATTTCTTACAGTTTATTGAAGTCTGTAATTTAGTTCCATGGGCAGTTTGGTAGTCTCTGTCACTACCCTGAGAAATAGAGGTATTCTTAATTACAAAACATCGCTCAATTGGAATTATCTCCTCTATCTCTAAAGGAGAAATCAAGGCCTAAGCTGTTTTGTTCTTTTTCTTAATTATCCAGTTTTCTTTTTTTTTTTTGAACCAGTGAAACCACATCTTTTTTTGAAACAAAATCAACAAAATTTATCCAAAAGTTTTCTCTTATAATACAATCATGAACTTAAGAGTGGGAAAGAGTGTTCATTTGGTGGTATTAAATTTAGAATAAAATTAAAATGGTTTAAAAATTTTATGGTATAGTATAGAGTAACATTTAATCTTTTTAACAAATAGAAAAGCAGAGCAAATGTTTGGAGAGATGGAAGTCTGGAATGCAATATCAGAACGTGATCGTCTTGAAATCTATGAAGATGTTTTATTCTTTCTTTCAAAAAAAGAAAAGGTATTATTCACTCTTACTGGTGTTTATTGATAAAACAAGATGTTTCTTCATCCTGTTTAGGAGTTACTTTATAACATGTTCATTTTTGTTGGTTTATCTAGTTTATATGGTGCAACAGATCTATTTATTAGAAGTTACATTTAAAAACAGCTCCTATAATAATTAGTACTGATGTGACCATAGTAGGTAGAGATTTGTGCAACTGATACTTAGATTGTCATTAATTGGCTGTCTTATGCCCACTTTGAAAAATACTTATTTTTAGCTTGTTGGTTTGAAAAAATACTCAGTGTTTTTGCTTATAAGGCATTTATTTATGATTATTTTACAAGAACAGCAGTAATGTGTAATTGTTACCATTAAAATGTATTTGTAAGATAGTGTTTTAAAAAACTAAAATACTATCCTACAAATACATTTAGTTTTGCTCATGTCTGTTTTGTTATTCACTAAGTTGTATGCTATCCAGTCTTCCAAGAGACTTAGAGAAATGTAAGTATTATTGACAAAAATTTGAACATAGCTGAAAGTGGTTGAACACATTATCATTTACCTGTTGTGTGATTTGTAACTTTCGTTTGGACAGTGTCTACAATGCATAGTTGTGGGAGGAGAGATTTTGCGAGGGGGTGAGGGAGGTGGGATTCCAGCTTTAGAAGAGAGGTTAAAAAAAAAAATTTGAAGGTAAGAGCCAAGCAGTTAGGCAAGAGCACTGGAAAGGTAAAGAGTGTTGATATTTAAAGTAAATGGGTAACATTTGAAATTTGGACATCAGTTAGAATGTGAAGAAACCTTCACTAATTGCAGTTTATATGTCATACTTTATTTGAAATTCAAAACATATATTCATATTTTTGATTTAGGAGCAAGCAAAGCAGTTGCGAAAGAGAAATTGGGAAGCCTTAAAAAACATACTTGACAACATGGCTAACGTGACATACTCTACTACTTGGTCTGAAGCCCAGCAGTATCTGATGGATAATCCAACTTTTGCAGAAGATGAAGAATTACAGAGTAAGAATGATGACTAAGTGGAATGAACAGTTTTTTAAAAGTTGTCCAGCAGGGAAGAATGGTCACTTTTTTTATGCGATCACTAACTGAATTTTACATAATTGTTTGTCCATCCTTGAAAAGCTGTTTTGTTTGTTTCCAAATAGGCTATTTCTTTCTAATTGAGTTTTGTGATTCAGGACAAAATATTTTCCCCAAAATCTGAAGTTAGCTTTATCAGGTATTCTTGAAATATGTTTATTAGGTCAAGCCTGAAATTGTCCTTTGCCATTTATATGTGACTTAGTGGGAACCAAATTAATAACCACATTTTACTCATGTTGTCCTCTCGAGGTAATGACTTTAGAGATTTGCTTGCAAAAGGCAAAAAATGGATTAGCATTATTTTACAGTAAGCTTCCCGAAGTTCTGTCTTTTTCTGATCTACCTAGTTGCTTTTTAAATTACAGCTTTCTTGATTATCCTTCTGAATACCATACTTCAGTAAGTTTGAGGGAGGGCCTAGAATTCTGTATTTTGAAAAACTCCTTGGGTAATTCTGATATTGCTGACAAATTTATCACAACAGTTTTATTTTCATTTTATTACTTGTGTCGTATGTGTTGTCTCTGTTGCATCCTCGGATTCGGGGGCTATGTTTTAATGAGGTCTTTTTGAAATTTTTCACATGGGAATTCCCTGGCGGTCCAGTGGTTAGGACTCCGCGCTTCCACTGCAGGGGGCGCAACAGGTTTGATCCCTGGATCGGGGAACTGAGATCCCACAAGCCGCACAGCGTGGCCCCCAAAAAAAAAAAAAAATTATAAATGAAAGAAAATAAATTTTCCTTGAACACTTCCTATTTAGATAATTAGAAGTCATATTTGAGTTTAAATATAAATATTTTGGTAAAACGAATTTGAACTTTGTAGGGAGTTAATGCAAATAAGTAAACTGCTTTCTTTACTGATATTTGACGTTTTAATTTTTTTCAACTGAAAAAAATTCTAGACATGGATAAAGAAGATGCGTTAATTTGCTTTGAAGAACACATTCGGGCTTTAGAAAAGGAAGAAGAAGAAGAAAAACAGAAGAGTTTGCTTCGGGAAAGGAGACGACAGCGTAAAAACAGAGAATCTTTTCAGGTAATTTTAAAAGCTCTGTTTTCTAGCTTAATTGTATAATACGGTTAATGACCTGTAACAGTGATGTAAACAATTTTGAGAATCTTGATCTCAGATCATTAACTTGGGCTCTTGCAGAGGATCCATACAAATTTAACTCTTAAGTTCTATAGTTAGTTATGAATCCACTTAAGGAGAGTAGCTATTTCAGGCTAGGGGAACATAGAAGGCTGTAGCAGATTTGGTATTTAAAGTGAGCACTGATAGATAAGGTTTCACTTGGGAAAGAGGAATAGATATCATGAGGGGAGACTGAAAATAAAATATGTGTGATGAGTTATTAGTACTAATTGATTTTTAGGTTCTAGAGAATGGTTTTGAGGATGGGCCATAATTGTTAAACACTATACAGAGGAGCTAAAATTACATGTTCTGTATATAGGCCAGTGGCTTATTTTGACCTCCAAGTATCACTTTTAGTCTGTCAGTAATGGAGGCTGTCACAGAGCAATGAATTTTTGCATTTTATATTTCACCAAATTTCCATTTCAATAATAATTATAATAATAGCAGTTAGCATTGATTGCTTATTGCTATGCTTTTAAAATTTATAACCTCTTAATTTTTATGATAGCCTTATTTTATGATAGTAGGTACTATTTTTGTTATGTCATTTTATATAGGTAAGGAAATGGGCTTAGAGAGATGAAGTGACTTGCCCAAATTCAGCTACTGAGTAGTGGAGCCAGACTTTGAATCTATGCTGTGTTTTAATTACTGGGTCTCTTTCATTAAACGCTGTATTAGGGTAAGTGCTAAGTTACAGTGACTTAAATAAGAGGTGTTATTTCTTGAAAGAACAGTTGTTTTGGTTTAGGGTAGAGCACATTGTCATCTCCTAAGGCAGTGGTTCTCAAAACTTCGCATGCATCAGAATCACTTAGAGGGCTTTTAGAAAATTCCCCATGGTGCCAAAGATCACTAATCATCTTAAATGACACAGCCAATAGCATTATTGCAGTCTTCATTCCATAAAAACGTAACATTTACTACTCTCTATGGTTTCCTGTTAGTGGTTTCCCAAAGGATCATTCGGAGTATTGTTAAAACCAGGGACTGTTGAGCCTCACCCCCAGAATTTGATTCAGTAGGTCTCTTTTAAGTTGTGAATATACCTTTTAAAGGAAGTATAGTAGCAGAGGAAAATTACTGAGCTGAATATCTGAAGCAAAACATGCTAACACCAGTTATATCAATAGTAATCAGAAACGATGCCAGACACATAAAAGCCATATTTTAGGCTTAGCAAAAGATGCTTGTGGCGTTGGTATTAGGATTTCTGATCCACGTTCTCCAGTTTCAGTATTGACATTGTACTTTCTCTTTTATTTTCTGTGACCCAGATTTCCTTATTTTTGTTGTATTTTACCTTACAGTTCTCCTTATTTTAAACCATTGCAAAAGCTTCATAAGAGACATTAAAGCTCAGTGGTTGCAGAAGAGTATTAATCAACCTCCTGAAAATCTGTTCTCCCCTTCCTAGGCACATGGCTCCTTAGTTAAAATCTAAGTTTTCTAGCCTCGTTTGTAGCTACTTGTGGTAACGTGACTAAATTTTCAGCAACTGAATGTGAAGGAGACGAGTAGAACTCCAGCATCATTTTTTAATTAATTAATTAATTAATTAATTTTTTTTTTTTTTTTTAAATTTTTGGCTGCATTGGGTCTTCGTTGCTGTGCGCAGGCTTTCTCTAGTTGGGGCAAGCGGGGGCTACTCTTCGTTGCGGTGCATGGGCTTCTCACTGCGGTGGCTTCTCTTGTTGCGGAGTACGGGCTCTAGGCGCGTGCGCTTCAGTAGTTGTTGCACGTGGGCTCAGTAGTTGTGGCGCACGGGCTTAGTTGCTCCATGGCATGTGGGATCTTCCCGGACCAGGGCTTGAACCCGTGTCCCCTGCATTGGCAGGCGGATTCTTAACCACTGGACCACCAGGGATGTCCCACATCATTGGTTTTTGAAAGAACTACCATTTCAACTTCTTCTAAGCTGAAATGTGGTCGTGGGGATAACATACCCTAATCATGCAGAGAAAGCTAATGGCCTCGGGCAGTTCTCTAAGTATGGGCCAGCATATCACTGTCTCTTGGAAACTTATTAGAAAGGCAAACTCTCAGAACCCCACTGAGACCTAATGAATCAAATTTGGGGCGGGGAGGGGGACTACAATCTGTGGTTTTGTTTTTACCATTTCTTCACATGATTCGTTGAGATACCACCTAAGGTAATTTACCAAAAGTGGCAAATGTTGAGATTCTTTATGAAATAAGACTGAAAGAATTACAGTTAGATGTAACATTTAAGGTCAGTGACTGTCGACATCTAGGGGAAGTTAAAGAGTTGCCAAATAGTTTAAAGGTAAATAGAGGCAAAATCAGACCTTTCTCTGATGTTTTGATAAGACAGTTCAAGAGTACTCTCAGGGTTAAGAGTGTGGCTTTTCTTTGATAAGAGAGAACCAGTCAAGAGGGAGAGAAGAAAGAATTGAAGGATAGGGGTATTCTGTTATTAAATAAAATCTTTGAAGGTTTATTCAAGCATATGTGAGTAGTTACATTATGAACCTTATATAAGGAGACAAAAAGAAGGAAGGAGATGAGGGAAAAGACATATTATTGAGTTGGCCTGAGGCAGTGAGTGGTGTTCAACTAGTGCTTTTGTTGATGGTCATGATTTGGGGAGAAGTTGCTACTAGCATCTAGTTGGGTAGAGACCAGAGGTATTGCTGAACATCGTCCAATGTACAGGACCACCACCACCCCCCCCGAAACAAAACAAAACAAAAAAGTTTACGAGCTCCAAGATGTCATTAGTGCCAATGTTGGGAGCCTTCTCCTCTAAGGGAAGGAGAAATAACCAGCCTCAGCCATCTTTGAAGCAACTTGGTTTCCATCTTCTCCTCCCCTTCCCAAGGTGGGGTTAGTAAATAAAAGAGAGAAAGAGCCATACAGTTGTAGCATAATGGTTTTCAAACCTGAATTCACATAAAACTTACCTGGTGATTTTTAAGAAATAAATTACAAATATCTTTATTTTAATTCATATTTTCTTAAAAAAAAACTCAGATGATTTCTAATTTTCATTCAAGTTAGGAGATTAACTACTGAAATGGATTCAGTGTCGAAATTCTATGACTTTTATCAGCAACCTAGAAGTGAAACAAATACTAGCAAAGCAGGTATGATGAAGTAGATTTTAAGATCCTAGAGAGCATCATTGAAGATGGTTTCTAAGCTGTTTTAGGGACTCAAAAGAGGGAGTAGGTGAAGAACCTTGGTTATCACACAGCAGGGGTGGGTTGAGCTCCCATTTATGTTGAAGGGTAAGGACGAAAGGATAGAAATTAAGTTTGAGGAAAAAATTTTGGAAATAGAGACTGAATTGACATGCTTATTCCCATTTGGAGAGAAGTATATTTTACATGTCTGGTGTCATTCAGGACAGTGCTACCCAATAAAAATTTGTATGCCACATACATGATTTTAATTTCTTACTAATTTAATTAATTTTAGTAACCTTTTATTTCACCCAATATATCTAAAATATTGTCTTTTAACATGCAACCAATATATTTTTTTTAATTTATTTATTTTGGTGATAAACCTTCAAAATCATTGTGTGTTATATACTGCTGGCGTTGAACAGTGCAGGTATAAGAATTTTAGGAGCAGATGTGGCCCCTAATTTAGGGACATTTATAGAATTAAAACTCCCTAAGGATTTCAGGAAGCAGGAAATGTGGAAATTGCTGAGTACTAAAGTCCCACTATGTTGCCCTGAAAGTTGGCAAATAGTAAAAAAAGGATAAAGTGAGCATATAAAAATTTAAGTTATAACAATAATATGGAAGAAAGGAAATAGGTTTTAAAATCAGACCTGGGGGTTGAGTCCTAGTTCCCCACACTATATGTATGTTGCTTTAGTAAAATTATATATCTTCCTCTTAGAAAAGAAAATTAAATTAAAAAATCCTTCAGAACACATTAGGCGTTATGTTTAAAAACAAGTGTATTTTGCAGTAAATGTGCATGCACATTCTTTAGCCTCATCATTTGAGATAACATCCAGTGTTTTGACTTTATTTGTATATGTTATTTGCAAACTGGAAATGATGATCTATCTTAAGGGACAGTAAAATGAAGCCTGGAAAGGTAATGTAGCTTTTCAACAGTCCTTTTCTCTGAAGGCCAAAATAGTTTTTTGCCTAAAAGCTGATTTTACTTTCATCAGAGAGCAAATATGCTTTGCACCTAAACATATTTGTGATAACATTGGTAGAGGAGTTTTAAATATAGCTGTTTTTAACATGTATTTTCATTCATGTTATACCAGTATTTGTAAAGTCCTTAAAGATGGCTTTTCAATATATAATGGGTTCGTTGTTGTCCCCTTCCCCCAGATATTTTTAGATGAACTGCATGAACATGGACAACTGCATTCTATGTCATCTTGGATGGAATTGTATCCAACAATTAGTTCCGACATTAGATTCACTAATATGCTTGGTCAGCCGGGTGAGATTCTTCTCTTTCCTAATTTGTAGTTATGATAGTTGGAATGGGCCAGAGGGAAAGGTGGTTGTGTTGGGGCATGGGGGGTGCTTTCTTTTGTTTTATAAACAAAAAAGTAATTGCAGCTCTTTGATTAGAGCTAGCTTTTGACTTCTTTAGTTTTTTCATTAGGATCAACTGCACTTGACCTTTTCAAGTTTTATGTTGAGGATCTTAAAGCACGTTATCATGATGAGAAGAAGATAATAAAAGACATTCTAAAGGTAAATAGTATATACTTGCTATTATTAACTAGGATACTTGCTGTTAACTGTTAATCCGTGCCATATATTTTAAAGTGATACTGTGTTCCTTTGATTAGTGTTATTAATATTAACAAGATTTCTGTTTTTTAGGATAAAGGATTTGTAGTTGAAGTAAATACTACTTTTGAAGACTTTGTGGCAATAATCAGTTCGACTAAAAGATCAACCACATTAGATGCAGGAAATATTAAGTTGGCTTTCAATAGTGTAAGTTATCTTTACTGTTATGAACAACTAGATTAATAGTATAGTTTTTAATATATTTGGCCAAAAATACTTAAGTTGTATGTAAGCTACTGAAATAAGGGAATAGGAATAGTATTTTACAGAGCAGTGGACACTTTTCCAGGGTAAGGTAACAGAATATAATGTACTTAGATGATGGCTGATGGTAAGCTTCCTTTCCTAAAAATAATTGGCTCTCTAACTTATAGATGATAGGAGAATATTTAAATTAATTGTAATGAATTATTTCAGTTAACACAGATTGTACTATTATAACTTATTAAATATGTTTTCTAAAAGTTACTAGAAAAGGCAGAAGCCCGTGAACGTGAAAGAGAAAAAGAGGAGGCTCGGAAGATGAAACGAAAAGAATCTGCATTTAAGAGTATGTTGAAACAAGCTACTCCTCCAATAGAATTGGATGCTGTCTGGGAAGATGTATGTATACTTGTAAATTTTTTCCTTTACAACTGAAGATAAAAATTTTTAATTTCTTTCTCATAGTCACAGAGATAACTAGAGGAAAGGAAATAAACACTTTGAGGGGGCTGGGCTGTCACAGTTTTCGCTTGCTGCTATGATTCCTTTTAGTCATATTGGTATACTCGTCTCAGTATTCATATATTTATTCCATATCTGAATTTTTCAGATCCGGGAGAGATTTGTAAAAGAGCCAGCATTTGAGGATATAACTCTAGAGTCTGAAAGAAAACGAATATTTAAAGATTTTATGCATGTGCTTGAGGTAATTTTAGTTTTATCATAAGTGGCTGAAATATTACAAAATATATAAAAATTTTTTAAAAATTGAAGAATTTAGAATGATCAAAGTATGTTTCTTAAATTACACTTTTAAGTAATTTTATACAAATGTACTTACTACCTGGGATGATTAGGGAATGGTTTATTCTATAGAAACTGCTTTTAAGTGAAACAAACTAAGCTTGCATGGGAATTTAAAGATCTGTTTAGTGGACACTTTTCATATTTGTTTCATACTTATACAGTGGTACAGAAATTCATCAATTTAGCAGTCAAATGGGGTGACTTAGTAAACCTAAAAAGAAATTAGAAACAGATAGAAAACAGCTTTTAAGCACATTTCAAATATTATACTACATTAGATGTGTTGGAAGCTCAGAGATGTTCTGAAAAATAATGGAATAAGGTAGTAAGTTTTTGTTAAAATAATAAGTAATGATAAAATTGCAAGTTATTCCACTAGCTGAATTAAGGGTATTTTGATGAAGATTTCAGATGGGCACTTGTAGATAGTAAATACGCTAAATTGACCAATAATTTTTGAATAATATTATTTGCTGCCTATATGGGCCAGGCACTGTTCTAATTGTTTTACAGATATTACATATATGAGCTTAATCCTCATAACAACCCTATGAAGTTACAGATGAGCAAACTGAAGCAAAGAGAAAAAGTAATTTGCATGGAAGGGATTCCAACATAGGCTTTTGATTCCAGGGCCAATGCTTGTAACAAATATGCTGTGCTATTAGTAATAGACAAACCAATACTTTACAGCAAGCCGACGTTAGCACATACTTAATATTATAGTGCTGCCCATGGTCACTGGGCATAGCAGGTCACTTAATTGACTGTTGACTGTTGCATTGGATTTATTGTTCTTGTTGAATATCATTGTTGACAACAGTTTGCTCTGTTAACATGTCCCACATGTACCATATATTGTTTCCCAGCTGCCTCTAGATCTAGTGCGTTGGCCTATAGATCTTTTCTACTCAAAGTGTGTTTCAGACCAGCAGCATCTGTATTACCTGGAAACTTGTTAGAAATACAGAACCTCAGGCCCCATCGGCAGAAATCCTGTATCAGAATTACCATTTTAACAAGATTCTCGAGCACTAGAATGTACATTTAACTTTGAGAAGCTCTGCTCTAGGTAGTGTCTTAACATTTTCCCCCAATTCAGGAATCTCCAACAAGATTCTTTCATGATCTGTGCTGGGGGGGTATTAGTGGTGAGGTCATAAATGGAGCAAATGATGGCAGCATAGGGAAGAGCTGAACATATCAGAATAGGATTTGGACCCCAATAATGTGGGCCTTGAAGTAGAAAAGGAAGAAGAGTTAACATTCAGTGACAGAAAAAAAGAATGAGGACTGCCCTGGAGGTCCAGTGGATAAGGCTCTGCGCTTCCACTGCAGGGGGCGCCAGTTTGATCCTTGGTCAGGGAAAAATCAATCTGTCAATCGAGAGAGAGAGAAAGAGTCCCTGAACCAGATTTTCTGTTTCCACTTACTTGTAAACTGAAGCAGAATTTATTTTCAAAGGCTTAGATATGTTTGGGGGCAAGGAGTTTTTACTGCATCATTTCCCCTTCCCTACTAGCTTGATAATTATTTTAGTGAAAGAATTAAAATCCACAGAGACAACATTTCCTTTTCTGATTTCATGTGTAGTTAGATTGCCTTTGGATATCTTAAGCTTGGCTAGGAAGGGAATGCTCCTTGGGTGAAAAGAGCTGATTTTGCATTTAATTTCTGAGACCAACCTCCTTTATGGATGATTCTGAGGTAGTTCTTTATTTCAGTGCTGAGCCACGTTCATCAGAAAAGCCATGTATGAATATAATTATATTTTGTTGTTTTTGAAAGTAGTGTAACTATTCTGCAGATTATACCTTTATGGAGGGTATCAATTGTCCCTACTGTACCCACACCATTCTCATTGCTAAAAAAAAGTATTTTATTAATACTTTTAAACGTTGTGTTTAGATGTCCAAATGAGTGGGTACAGGATAGTTAAAATGTTCTCTTCTGTTCCTTGTTAAGTGATAGTAACTCTTTGCACCATTTCAAGGGGGGAGTACATCCTAAATACGCAAAATGAATGCAGTTTTACTCTAAGAACCTATTTGTAAAGCTTTTAAAAATTCTCCATGATCTACTGTCTAAAGTGTGAACTTCTGAAATTTTTTTCTTTTGCCCCTGTAGCATGAATGTCAACATCATCATTCAAAGAATAAGAAACACTCTAAGAAATCTAAAAAACATCACAGGAAACGCTCCCGCTCTCGATCAGTAAGGAAGTTTATTAAAAATGGCACCATAAGTGTATTGAAATATTTGTTAGCAGCTTTATGAATGAAATTATTTGCATTGTGTAGGGGTCAGATTCAGATGATGATGACAGCCATTCAAAGAAAAAAAGACAGCGATCAGAGTCTCGTTCTGCTTCAGAACATTCTTCTAGTGCTGAATCTGGTAAACATATCTTTTAACTTGATTAAAATCATTGACACTTGGACGTCCTCAAATTCTGACACTTTTCTTTTTGTGCTGCTTAGAGAGAAGTTATAAGAAATCAAAAAAACATAAGAAGAAAAGCAAGAAGAGAAGACATAAATCTGTAAGCAAACTCTTAATTTTTACACCGTACCTAGGCTTTTGCCCTTCACTTTCTCAGTGGCAGTAGAAATTTCTGTCTAGTCCGATGCAGTCAACAGAGTTTAGGTGTGTACCTAAACTCAAGAATTTCATAGTTGTTGCTCACCTTAATCTTTCATTAAAATCCTTTGGTGAACTTTGAAAAAAAAATAACACCGTGTTAAGACTCCCACTCTGGTTTTTTATAGTAATCTTAGAGAAAGACCCAAGAGTGTGTGTTCATATATATATATATATTGAGCTGTTGTTGAGAACCACAAGTTTAAATGTTTAAACTTTTTCCTCTACCCTCAGCTCTTAATCTTAGGTACACATCAAGATACACCTAATCTTCGTGATGAAGGCACACTGAATTTAGTGACGCTCTTTTAGTGGTATTTTACCCTATCAGAATGTCACCTTTCCCATAGGAAAGACCAACTTCATCTCATGAATCTTGGGAATGTTTTAGAGTCCTTGAGGTTATCGATTCACATTCCACCACTCTAGGAACACATACATACTCTGTTATATGTGGGTGTTCTTAAATATTACCTATATAGGGACTTTTTTCTAATGGAATGGTTTCTTTATCAAAATGCTGACGTTGCTTTTTATTTACACAGGACTCTCCAGAGTCAGATGCTGAACGGGAGAAGGATAAAAAAGAAAAAGACCGGGAAAGCGAAAAAGACAGAACTAGACAAAGATCAGAGTCAAAACACAAATCACCTAAGAAAAAGACTGGAAAGGATTCTGTAAGTATTTAGAATTCTTTCATCTCTGCATTTTCAAAGTACAAAAATGTCAGCTACTTTTCACACACAGTTTTCTAACGTATGTGATCATGAATGACCCAATTTAAGCATCCTAAATTTTATATTCCTTAAAAAAATAACATGGCATTCTGTAACAGTTGTTTAACCCACTAAGAAAGGATATATTCTTCTGCTTTGTACATTCTCACAAAGAAATACCAATGGACATTTTCTACCTAATTTAAGAATATAAACTTTAAGAGATTCAAATCAGGTTTTCCCTCCACCATGTCCACAGTTGTCATTGTTACTAAATCCAGTTTCAAAAGGTAGCTTTCCAGCAGCTTTTAATCATTGGGAGGGAAGAGATGAGGGCAAGTAGATAGGAGACTATAAGCCAAATCTAATGTTTTATTATCAAATTACATAATTAGTCTTCAGTTTCCCCTGTATGTGTGTTTGTGTATGTATGCCAGAGCACAATAACACAAGCCTTCTTCACCTTGCCGTTCGTTCCACAAATGCTGTGGGCTTAGCAAGTATAATGCCTCTGAGTTACCAGTTGAGAGTTTAAATTGTGTAGATGAGCCCTGGTCTCCCTCTGGATATTCTCATTCAGTGGGAATAGGGTGGAGGGTTTTTTTTGTTCTTGTTTTGTTTCTAAAGCTGCACTGGTGTTTCTTCTTCACAATAGGTTAAATGAAATCCCTGAATGGGGAAGGAAGATAGGTGAAAAATCTACTTTTGAAAATTTGCTTCTCACAGTTGTTTTGGTTTTTTTGTTTGTTTGTTTTAAATTTTTCCCAGCCAAACTATTGTCCTCATAAATCTGGAATGTTTGTTTATTTGGGCACAATAGTATGCTTAAAGCATAATACTTTTCTGTAATATAAAACACTTATAGGACAACCTAGAATCGGAAAAAATAGCAAGGAATATAATACTTAGGAAATGAACGCCCAGCTTCCATTAAATGGAAACAAGATGTTTCATATTCAGTTGTATAAGAGGAAGAAAAACTGGTACGTACTATTCCCCCGATCTACATATTAATGTAAACTGAAAGTAAACACCATATAAAAGTCTCATTCTAAGTTAAGTGTCTCCCCTAATGTAACCAAGGAGTACTTAGGTAACAACCCATTGGTAGGCTTTTAGGAAAGAGATCAGTTTTCATACCCTATGATGCATTTGTTTTTGTGGAAGAGAATCCACATAGATGTGGATTCTTTTTTCAAAGGTTCATTACTACTTAACCTTTTGAGTACTGAAACAAATATAATTGTATTCGTTGTCTTTTCAGGGTAATTGGGATACTTCTGGCAGTGAACTGAGTGAAGGGGAATTGGAAAAGCGTAGAAGGACCCTTTTGGAGCAACTGGATGATGATCAATAAATTATACCAAATATGTTTACAGTATGATTTAAAGTCTAATTCAGACCAGGGATTCTATTTTAAGTTCAATTGAAATAACACTGGGTTTTAATTATATCACAGAAAAAAAAGTGCATTTAAGTATTGTTATTGTGGACTTTATAAAAAGCAAAGGAAATTGAAAATAACTTTTGATTCTGTATCAAGAATCATATTTTCATACAGTCGTAACTGTCTTTCTGTGACCCTTTCATAGGGCACTGCAGAATGGATTAAAGGTGGCAATTTACTGATAACTGCAGGTGTCTCTACTTTGTTCTAAAGTCTAAGTCATGAGGTGATTGATTTGATTTACTTTATAGAAGTTGGATTTTGAAGATATATTGAACATTTTTTGATATCTAGTAGTACAAAAAAAGCACCAGCAACTGATAAAACTGCTTTTTTGTGCACTATCCAACTGGTTGAAGCTGATATGATCTTTTAAGGTGAACTCAGACATAGGTGTTCTTAATGGAAACCTGGTAGACCCTTAACTATAGTGGTGCTATTGAGCACTACTATAATAAAGCCACCATTATTTTTTATGAAACATCTAAATACATTTTAAAAAGGCTATTGTGAGGGCATTATTTTGAAGTGATGTTTAAAAAGTTAACATCAAATCAAATTGTAAATTAGCTTAAATATATTGCCTTAAGGACCTACTAAAGAATGTGCCACCAAACTTTAAGTGATGGTTGCAATATCCTTGTCTAAAACAAATCAATGTTGACTTAAACGATTTCTTTAACAGTTGTCTTTTTCTTTTTTTTTTTTTAAATTCGATCTTTCTCTTGCATTTTTTCATTGAGGAAGTCTTTTACCTTCCCTCCTCACTGAGAAGTACTGACTTCGTGGTACACATTCTAAAGCATTTCTGATTTGAATATTTTTGTACATTTTTATCAATTATTAAATCTTCTCTTCTAGTGTGTACTAGTATTTATTTCTACTTAAACTGCTCAGCTCTAAAAAAATTGTATGATCCTTTAAGGGTTAAGATACTAAAATCCCTGAAATTTTGCTTTATCTAACCCACATAGCTAAGTTACTTTCCTTTTTTAATATTTAAGAATATTATAAATCAGTGCATTTGAGACCCCTGTATTTGTTTTTGATCCATGAATTTCCTACAGCATACTCTAAGAAAGGCAATGGTTTGAAGTTTAGAATACTCTTTACATGCTAACTTTTGAAGGTTGGTAATGTAATTTATACTATTTTCCTTCAGTGCAGGAGATTTTTTTAAGTAAATAAGTAAATTATAGCACATAGTCTTTGGTATTATCTTAGGTATTTTTTTATTTTGGACACTTTGGGCAATCCTGTTTCAGGTTGGGGTTCAGAAGAACAAAAAGTTTATTTTATTTTTCCTTCACCATCCTAATTTGAAAGTGGGACTGACCAGGATGACTCTTTTTCCATCCCTGCCTCCTTTGTTTCAATTAAATCTAGCATCCACTATTGAAAGGCTCAAGGCAGGTTGGTGGGGGGGCGGGGAGGGGGTCCTGAACTTTTCTCGCTGCCAGCCAAGTCATTTTTCTGCTGTGAAATATGACTGACATGACTTTGTAGAAAGTGAGAATGACTGACTATCTATCTTTAGAAAATGTGAAGTAACCAATTGCTTGCTTGAGGTTAGTCTCCTATTGTATATTAGAACCAAAATATATAACAACTTTGGCAACAGGGAAGTTGCCTAGACTTAATTTTCAGAGGTCCCTTTGTAATGCTAGTTAATATTGCTAATCATGTCAGACACTTGACATGGAAGTCAGAGTAAAATATGCATATGATATTGGCAGAAATACTAGTGATGTCTCACAAGAGAATGTAGAATCTTTTAATTACTTCCATGAATGATGATTTTTTTAAGTACAACTTTAAAGTTTTGATTTTTCTATTTAAATAAAAAGCTATTGATGTGGTTTAGCATGTCCTCAAATTAGATTTCTTATTTCTTATAGAGATACTGTCTTATCACAACCTTGGATCCCTACAAGACAATACAAATTCGTTTCCTTATAGTTAATCCATGAAAACTATTTGACCTAAAAGCGAAACTGATAAACAAATTGTAACGCAAAATACAACATCCTTGTTATAAAACAAGTAATTGAAGTGACTATAATCCTTTAGTGATCCCATCAAATGATATTTAGTTGCCAGAAAGATGCTATGGCCTGAAGGTACAGGCAATGGGAAGATTTTTTTAAAACAAAGAGTTGTGTGTGAATATTTTTAATCCATTTGATTAGGTTTCTAAATCTTCAGTCTGGTAAAGGTTGAAATGTCTTGGAATATTGGTTAGAGTTGAACAGATATGTTCAAAATGTGTTCAAACAGGAAAGCGTTGTTTATATTCAGATAAGGGGAGTTTCTGCTTTTCAGTTAAGCCTCAGACTTTTAGGTAAATGTTAAGGGCTTATCTATCTTCCCTCACTATCAATCATTAATGTTAATGAACTCTTGGATTAAATTCACTAATACATTTAATAATATCATGCTTAATAGTCAAAATCCAGACCCTCAAATATTTGATGTTTTTATTCCTCCCAGTACATAATTCCTATGTGGGAAAATAGAATTTGTATGAAAAGTTAATGAAGTATAAAGAATTCTTCGCACCTTTCCCAACTGTATTTAAACAACATAATACTTCTTCTAAATAAAAGCAATGGTCCCAACATTTTTTTTTAACACAGTGATGGCATTTCATTATCATTACCCAAAGGAGCTTCAGCATATAGATTCTTCATGGTTTTCAACAATAAAAATACTTTTTATGCCTCCCAGTAAATTTGAAAATGATCAAAGTATCACAGCTATTTCATCTTTTAATTTTTGCTAATTGGGCCCCATATTATACAGCTATAAAATGAAAGGGATTGGCCTAGAGTAAAGCAATCTTAATTCACAGTGTTAAGACTGTAAAACTTCTTGAAATATCTGTGTACATTTTTCTGGAAGGATGGTCCATAGTTTTCATTCAGTTACCAAAGGGCCTGCATCTTGTGTTAAGAAGCATTTGCCTAGATGATCCTGGTTTTCTTCGCATGTTAATGGTCAACTGAGTGCTGACTAGGCAGCCACTTTTATTTTTGCATCCAGAAAGGGGTAGCTTCTTTATATAAGGATTTTCATTTAAAACTTGGATACTATTTAAGAGAGAGCTGTTTCTAATCAGAGAGTACCCAGGGAAGAGTAATGAATGCTTTTTTTAAGAGTTTATAGGGTATTTAAGTATATTATGTAATTTAAATGTAAATTACAAAGCCAAAGAACTAAATAAGCATTTCTGAAAGCAAAATGAGGCAAAGCACGTTAATTCCTTATACCTTAAGTCAGACTTTTTCTCTTCCCTTGGGGATTTCTCTCTCTCAATACTAGGTAGAATTTTCTTTTACATTTTCTAGGACTCATTTTACATAAAGGAAAAGCAAAATAACGTCATGAGTAATTTTCATGGAACTGTGTTCTAAATCTCATGCTGTGGTTCTAGTAATGGCATATAGCAGTCTAATAATTCTTACCTTCCTTATTAATTTCTTACCTTGCTCTTAAGTTTTTCAATTGTTTTGATGTAAATGATGGTCAGATTCCTTGGGGGCAGGGATTTCTGTTTCACTCACTGTTTTATCCTGTGAGTTAGAACAGTGCCTGGTACATACATAGTAGGCATTTACTGAGTGAATGTAAAATCTTAGTTGACAGATGTACTCATCCAGCATCCATGGTACTCGTCATCTGTTAAAGGGCTTGAAAAAGCATCGTTGCAATAAAGCATAGTAAACCCCAAACTAATTGAAGTACACTGAAGATAAGTTCTAGTGACTGTACCTCAATCTTAACTGTTACTCCGGAAATGTCCAAAAGCTTGTTACGTGAAAACATAAAACTTTCATGTGGTTTTTGAGTAGGAAAGGCAATCCCTTGTGATGATTTGAAACATACCTTCTTTCATATCATAGTCATACTACTATTAACATAGTAGTAGTTTCAAAGTAATAACTTTTGAGGAACTAACATTTAGCTAGATAAGAGTTGATCTAAAGGCCCTAATGGACAAAAAAACAAAATTCCTATTTAAGTTCTGAGAACTAATCATTTCAGGCTATTTTTGACAAAGGGGTGAATAATGGTGACAGGGCATGCACTTCAATGTTCTTGGAGCTAACTTAAAGGTGAGGTGAGAAGTGAGCAGATTTTGCTCCAGTTAACCACACACTCCCCTCTAGCCCTCCAAACGTTACTTGGTTTCTCTCTACCCGGCTTAAGTTCCTTAACTGCAGATTTTCTGTGCTTTTTGAACTTGCTATATAAAAACTGCTCTTATGATTCAGTATGATCTTGTTCAAGGCCACCTCATTGTTAGTGACTGGTAATTGACTATTAATTTGATGGTAATTTGTCCTAGGGTTTAAGGTTGATGTTTGCATTTCACGGGAACTGGCTAACCTCACTCCAGTTTTCATTCAGACTATGAAAGTGGCTGCCTAATCTCACATCACATTCAAACTAAGCCATTTCTTGATGCCCTTCTTTTATGCTGTTCTTTGGAGGTATCTGAATGTGGTATTTAGAAATATCTTTTTTTTTTGGTCCTGCCTGCAAACTTTTTTGGTAGGTGTTGATCTCTTGCCTCCCTCTGCAACTAAACTGAAGACTTGTTCTGAAAGGTGAGTAATAGGGGGAACAAGGTTTCTACTTTGTGTTTGTAATTACCAGATTTTCTCTTATGTTCATATATTGTTCTGATGTAAAGAACATCAATTACATAAAAGTAGACCTTTTGTAAATAAATATAATTTATTAGAAAAAAATGGCATCTCTTACTAAGTTGGATTTGTGTCAGCTTTTTCCTTTAAGCACTGTCATATGCAGCAGTTCTGTGCTGTAAGATGATAGATGCCCACATTCTGTTTTCTCAGTGTAATATTTGCTTTTCTCTATAAAAAGATCAAAAAAAAGTTTGTCAACCTTCGTTCACACATTTGTTTCTTCAAGTTATTTTCTTAGAAATAGTTGGGGTATTTTAGAAAAAATGGAAGATTAATCCTTTGGTATGAAGTGGGCTGATAGTATATTCACCTGTGCACACATTTCTGATAAAAACAACTATATTAGGGCTAAGAATTTCATTATCAAATTTAAAATTAATAGATGTGAATTATAAAGCTAATATTATGAAAGTATTACAGTGTAAAATTACGTAATTCTACAAAATCCAATACGTTGAACCAACAAAGTCAGTGATGGATATCAAGTTCCGTCATCTACTGAGCATTGTTGAGTCAGCAGGGTCGCCAGACATTCATTGCAGTGACTTTTAGTGGGTTAAGATTTATATTTTTAGTCACAAAGATTGGGAGAGGGAAACAAATGGGCTTAACTCTGAATCATTAGGAAATATCTTTTAAAATGGGTGCTGGGAATTCCCTGGCTGTCCAGTGGTTAGGACTCCATGCTTTTCACTGCAGGGGGCCTGGGTTCATAAAACAATCCCTTGTCGGGGAACTAAGATCCCACGAGCCGCACGACGCAACCAAAAAAAAAAGCGGGGGGTGCTACTGATAAAAGATGTCCAAACCCAACCATATCCACTCCGTTTGACCTTCTTTCTGTAGTTTGGGTTTGAAACATTCTGAATTTGTAGCATATTAAAGATCTTACTTCCTTTACCATGAGGCACTTCTCCTGGTACAAAAAAACAATTTTTGCAGTCTTACTAACTGCAAAATTTAACTTTTTTCCCTTCTTATAAAATAAAGCTTCAACTATAAGTCTACCTTGGGGATATCACAATAAAGTGAATCACTCAAAATGTTTGGTTTTCTTGTGCATAAAAGTTATGTTTACACTGTACTGTAGTCTATAGTCTATTACATGTACAATAGCATTATGTCTAAAAAACAATTACATGCCTTAATTAAGGAATAATTTATTGCTTAAAAATGCTAACCATCATCTGATAACACAGGGTTGCCACAAACCTTCAATTTATTAAAAAAAAAAAAATTTATCTGCAAACGCCATAAAACAAGGTATGCCTGTACATTGTGTAACTGTGGTGCAGTGGAAAGAGCACTGAATTGGGAACAAAGACCTAATGCAACAAATTCCTTAAAAGACTGATTTACACCCCTCTAAATAAGTTGTTTTTAACCACTTGGACAGTTTCCTAAAATAAATTACAAATTTCTCTGCTTCCCTAAAAAAAATACTAAATATACTAAGAAGAATATACTAAACTTTTCTGATAACTTGGAGTTATTACAAATAACCAGTATGTGTTTGCAGTGGATCACATGGCTTGTATTTACCTTGCCAACCAATGTGGTCAGATGCTTGGTACTTCTGTGCAGTCCACGTGTAGCCTGTGTATATGCAACATCCTCATTACAACAAATGTGGAGAGACGCAATATCTCACCAAAAAAGAGTGCTGTTTCTCTGGAAGTAATAAATTCATAACTAGGATTTTGGAGATACTAGATCTCAACACTAAAATACTCAATACTATCAATAAAATCTATTTGGTTCCTACGTTCCATACAGCAAGTGATCCAGAGTTTGTAGAGGGAGGGGTTTTTCTTAAAATTTACCAAGTATATTTAGATTATGAATTCAAGCAGCAAGACATACCTGTTTGTTTCTAGAAGATAAGAGTGTACATAAAACCCCCTAAACTATAACATTGAAAGACTGCAGCATATTACAGGATAGTAGTGTAAATAGTTTATTTGCTCATATGCCATGAAAAGACCAGAGAAGTAACATGAACTGCTTTTATAAAACATTTCTAATATTGCTAAGAAGCAGGCCCATTAACAGACAAACAGAAAAGAGCATGCCAACATTATTGTCTATTTGTAGATTAATAAATAGGCAATTATTTTAACATATGTTCATCAGTATTGAGCTTTGGAAAATAGCTGCTTTGTGGTGAAGGACCACCTAATTTGTGTTATATCTTATGGTCAAATTGCTTTTTTCATCAAAATGAATGTTGAGTCAGACAAAATCTTGGCATGTTCTTTTTTAACGTACACATTATGAAAATGTGCTAGCAGGTGGCAGTTTAAAGTAACCTTTCTGTAAATATGCTAAAGTGAAAATGTAGTAACTGATCCCTAAACTGTCCTTGTAGTTAAATATATATTAAAAAAAAAAAAACCTATAAGTTAAAATAACATTCAGATTATATAGCATAGGCTGATGCATTTTTAAACAATATTTACAATATTACCCAGAGGCTTAGGTGGGAATTAAAGAGAAGTGTAAAAACCATAAAAAACTGCACCAATCTTATAGCAAAATATCTGTACATTTAAAAAGAGATATATAACTACACATTATCCAAGGGAAATGGGACCTTCACCAGAGTTCACATAAGCACAACAAAATAAGAAATTCAGTGGTTAAATACTATACAATAAACTTTACAATTAATATATTGATGTCATGTACCAAAAGGTAAGCCAGAAGCAGAATGTATATTATGAAAAGTACAAATTAGCTTCAGTCCAGTTTTTGACTTTGGAATGGATCAAGTGCCCTGCCAGAGAGGAAGGAAAAATAGCAGTGGCTTTGTTGGCCATTTAGTCCCATTTCATATCACTTAAACTTAATCCTGATGTATTTCAGAAATTTAATTGCAATTGCCCATAAAGTAATCTTGGAAATGCAAGCATTTTTAGCTTTGATATATGATGCCAAATATATCTTCTCCAGTCTACAAAAAGAAGGGGTGGGGGGGGGGGAACCTGCGATTGTCAGGATAATAAGGCCAGGATTCTAACACTATGCTAGCAGAAGTAATCTTGAATGCTTGTTGATAGAGCTAGTGAACCTCTCCCTGGCTAGCAAGGCACTGATTTCTATTCTCAGGATTGACCCAAAATGGTCCTCAGAAATCCTAATACTGATTACTGAGATGTTAATTTTAGTGCTAATTAATAAACATTTGCATTATTTTTTAAAAGCTGCCTCTAGCTGAAGAACACAGTACTGCAAATAAAGTCTTATACAACATCCGTGTGCCATCATATCGTCGCATTCATACCAATGAATGTCTCTCATAGGGCATCGTACCCCAGCACAGAAGCAGAATGTGAAACGAGTTGACTGATTCTGTGCCACTGCAGTTACATCATGTTTGTACTTTGCTGGGGCTTGGTTATGGACAGAAGGAGTTTATCGTGTGACTTTTTCCTTCTTCCACGTTGTAAGCCCTTAAAAATACCAAGTTGATGGGTATGGCTGAAACACAAAATTAACTCCTTAAAAGACATCTCAGCGAAGGAAGCCCACAGCAGATGCATCCATGTTATTTACAACTTAATCAGGAAACCAGGGTGGGCCATCATGGGACAATCACAATGGCAGGTAATGAATGTAATGTGAAATTTACATTTTGGTTAAAAATTGAATAACACACCGGTGTAAAAAGATACCTAATCAAATCAAATCCTATTGCTTTGATTAATCTGAGCAGGTACTTCCACTTTTAGGCACTTGTTAACAAAGGTTGAAAGGAGAGCCCATCATTTTTAAATTCCTATGTGTTTGCTAAATCTGAGCCCTTAGAATATTTTCATCTATGTTCAAGGCTGCAGTTAAATGATAGCACATAAAGTTCACATGGTCAGTTTCATTCACACACACCCTCTATTCATACAGGCAGGTCTCAGGTTCACATGGTTATATCGGCACCATTAACAGAACGCAAGTTCTGATCATCAAAGCGCCGCCTGACACTTCTCCTCACCGCATCGGCTCGTCTGTATGGTTGGTTTCTAAGATCTGCGAAGAGGAGAGCACCAATAAGAGAAGTGCAACCTTTAATATCATGTTTCTAAGCAAGACAAAGGCCAGCTGGCAGCCAATCAAAGCAGCTTGTGTAGAAGAATCAGCTAATGGGCCCTTCAAACTCATTGAGAATCTGAGCCAAAAACATGTACTTTGCCCTCAATATTTACAGTCAAACAAAACAGCATGTAATACTGGTGTGATTCTGGGCTCTTTTAGAAAACTATATGAGAGACTGCTTCTGTCACTGGCCAGAGAGTCTAGCTGAAGTCTTATTTTGAAATGTTTCTTCCATTGGAAATGGCTATTGCTTAGTAGTTATTTTTCTTTCCGGAAACCTGAATACCAACAACAACTGCAATGAATTTTAAACTGCAAAAATAATAAAACAGACTGCCCTGTCCTGTCTTATCTGAAATTTTTATCAAGGAAGGAACTTACGCTTAGCTTGCAGACACAGCTTCCATTATTTTTATTCCATTAAAATTAGCTGAAGTCAGATTTTTATTTTGCGAATTAGAAACATAATACTCAACCACTGAATAAAAGTAATCACTAAATCAAAATAACATTCCATTCCTGAACATTCTTTGCTGCCACCCAAGATTTTTTGTCTTTCATTAGAGGGGCAAGGTGGTATGGGCCCTCCGGATTCTCCAATTTGTACTGCCAATGAACAGCAGGATGCCTAACTGACGACAACAACAAAATGCCTTGTTGAATGAATGAATCAACCACTGCACATCAGTTCAAGCAGGCATTGTTCTAGAGGGATGAAGTGAGATGAACAGGATGAATTTTAGTATATGTAAGCACTCTTAGTGTGAAAGCATGCTTTCTTGATGAATAAGGCAGGTAGCCTAGCCAGCAGGTAGCCTCCATTTAATGGAGTCAGGACATGGTGAAAAGAAAAATAAAGCAGGCTTCATAATTTTTCCCCTTGTTTTTTTTAATTAGTTTGTATTTCCCTTTCATTAACTTAGTATTGTTGATCTCTGCTTAGAAACAGTCTTACCTTTAGAAAGGGAAACACAAATAACAGAATTAAAACAGATTTAATCTTTTTAATCCCTTCACCTACTCAGATTGAAAATGGATGGGCCATACCTGGTCCACAGAATGTTTGGCCCCTAACTTAAATTTTTAAATACAGTTTCCTGCTATTTAAATTGGTGATTAACATAAAAGCCAAGGTTTCTGGCTTCTCTTGGAAAACTGGAGGATCTTGCAATACTGGGCCCAAATTCTAACATGGCAAAAACAAGCCAGAGCTGAGTGAGTGCTCAGTTAGGCACAGTCCCCACCAGCTCCTGACTCATTGGAATCTGTGACTCTGCCCTACTCCTGAAGTCAAGCCAGGAATAGTTTTGCATGCCCTAATCCTCTTGAGCCTTTGCTTCCTTGCCCAGAGTGGTAAATGGAGGTCAGAATTCCATTTCTGGCTAGGGATATGCAGGGACCTGCAGTTCTGTGGTTCCGGAGTCCTCTGAGCAATTAGTTCTAAGAACCCTAATCCTTCTTCAAAGACTACAGATCACATTCCCTGGCCAGGACTTACTCTCAATTTCTTCAGATCAAAATGGGGTTAACTGAATAACTTGAAGGCCAAGAAGGAGTAGAGGGAAGGACAGCCTAGCACCCAAAGCAAGTATAATCATCAGCAAATACCCGTGCCCAAGCCATCACACTTGAGAACATGGAAGCAGACCAAAAAGTCCGGGAGAGAGGCTCAGCCTCACATCATTGGAATGTGAGGTACAAAGACTTCTCCCTGGTCAGACTCTCACCAGTATTACCCTCAGCCATAGATTGAAATCATTGATCTGCATACAGAGAGAGGAGGAAGCTAAGTAAAAAGTGATGCTTGCCAGCTCTGTGTATCCTCCACCACCGGTGTGCTAGAAGAAATCCTTACCCTCGAGTGAACATTTGGAAATTTAGTGATATTATTCTTCTTTAAAGCTAAACAGAAAAAAAACAAAAACACAAAATGATGGTTAAGTAAAAATGGGATGAAAATGGAAAGCAATTCAACTTAGTGAATAACATTCCCGGGCATGTTAGCCAACAGAAGAAGAAAACAGGAGGCCATACTACAAAAGGTGTTAGAGAACACAAGGGAAGGGTGAGCATGTCTTCCCACCCAGCTCTCTGACCACCCAGATCCAAGCTGCTTTGAAGTTTGGCTCCAGAACAATAGTTCAGCAGCAAAACTGACAATAAACAGTAGCCAAGTAGATGACAGTTTCTAGCCTTGTTAATAAGTACTGGTGGGATAAGTACACTATAGAACAGGCAACAACACACCACATCCTTTGATATCTTCAGAGACACAGGAACATACATAACAAGTGCAATTCACAGAAGAGTTAACGCCACAAAATAAACATGTAACCAGTTCCATGTCAATCTCAGCATGGGAGTCAAACAATGGCTGTTTCACATACTCCAGTTAGAGTGTGTGCTTCCCTTGTCGCTATTCTAATCAACTGGGCACTACAGAGAACTTTGTTCCTTATTTAACCATCAAGAACTAAGCCCAGGCAGTTACTTCTTGGGAAAGTTATTATTTCTGGTGCCCCCATGTTGACCAAAGAAGCAGATCCAGATATGATCTCATCACAGAAGAAATGCTCAGGGTTTGACATGGAACAGAGCCACCAGTGAAGAAGCATGAATGAGATAAGACAGTGGGAGCTCCTAAGCCTTTGTTCTCATTTCTTGCTTTGCAGCCTTGCTCCAACATGGAATTGTTGATAGCTGAAATTTGCGCATGACACTCAGAGGGAAAAGAGGTGAGTATAAAGCTATAGATTGCCTATATCAGCTTATACAGGCTTCTAGGTCAAAAGAGCTCCCTGAGTTTAGCTTGTACCATGAGCTCCACCACACTGTGGATGATGGCTACAGACTATATAAGACAGTTAAGAGAGACCCAATTTACAGCTGTGTGTAGTTCACAGCTCCTTCTAAAAATCATTTTGCAACTTTAGAGCACCTTGTATTCCTGAGAGTTTGTATAGCAGCTCATTTTACTATCAAAGCATGCCGAGTACAAAAAGGCTGGTTTAATATCTGTAAATCTATTCGAACACACTAAGTGCTCAATAAATGTTAGGTATAGTAATTACTGTTATTAATGACTGTCATTTTGTGTTCAAAGATATTGGCCCCAAAATCTTAAAAGCAACCTAGTTGGTCCCAATCCTGACTCTCAAAGAAGTGCTCTATTCATCGTTTTCTGAAAATTTCTATAAGTAATTGCATTAATTCAACTTGCACACACCATCACAGCCATGTGGATTCACAGATGTATTGAAAGTGCTAGTGAGTAAGCAGTTATGACTGAAATGCAAAACCATGCAGTGTGAAGACCACATAAAACACAACATGATGGAGATGGCAATTCCATGCTAGGATGTTGGGTGGCCCTGACACACAAACAGAGGGTCATTAGGGGTCAAAAAATCTGTAGCAACCTTTTAAGAGCATCAGGTGAGAAAGAGTAATAGTTTAGTAATGGTATTCCTCAGTGAGAACAGGTTCGCAGAAAAATCGAGAGCCACGCTTGGCGGTGCGAGCAGTAAAGGGCACAGTCTTCAGCACTGCATCGAAAATGACAGCCAAATAAGACAAACAGAAGAGAGTAAGAAGCCAAGATCTACTGCATTAGTATACGGTTAGTGCTTTGTTAATCATACCTGGGGTAAGGGTGGCAGAGGTGAGCAGGAAGGGTGTAAGGCAATATATACCCAAGTGAGCTCATAAAGCCTAGAAGAGCTACTCAGTCTTTTTACTCATTCTGGGGTAGAACATGGAAAATAGTCCAAGGAGGAGAAAAAAAATCCGCTCCATAGACAGATATTCATTTACCTCCTACGGCATATCAGGTCAGACAAATAGAAACTGTACATTTCACAAGCCAGGTGTCTAAGCTGGAGAACAGACTGAAGAAAATGGCACTCTAAGTTCTTAATGTGCCACGGCTGGATGCTTCTCTACCTACAAGTCAATCTTACCGTGGCCCTGAGGCTAAATGGTGCTGCCCAAGGAGATCTGTTCCTGCTCTTGCTCATAGGAGAGCTGCTCCCTCAATGTGGGAGAGGCAAGGAGAGAGGCTAAACAAGGAAGCTTTATCTGGGAGCCATCTGCAAGCCACTGCAGGGTGAACACAGATACGGGCAGGCACAAATGTACAGAACACGTGTGCACCCTATGTAGAGATCTATTCCACTGCTTACACTGGTTTACTCTGGGCAAGGAACTCTTTATTGACTTCCTTTTTAGGGATTTATTCACGTATTTTATTTCCTTGGGTCTGAGCTGACGAAACAAATCTGATTTGGGCAGTTTGGGATCCCTATTTCCAATGCTGACTAAGCTATTAACAAGAAATGAGAAGTCAAAAGGCTAAGAGTTATATTTTTTAAAAATTAGGACAGTTGAGGAAATGTGAATAATGACTAGCTATTTGATATTAAGGAACTCTTAGTTTTGGAGGTGTGTGATAATGGTCTTGTAGGTATGCTTGTTTGCTTTATTAAAGAGTCCTTATCTTTTGAAGGCATATATGGAAATATTTCCAGATGAAATTGTATATCTTGGATTTGCTTCAAAATAATTCCAGAGGTTAGGGGGTGGGAAGTAGGTAGAAGCAGACGTGTAACAAGATTGGCCATGAGTTGAAAACTATTCATGGGTGAAGGGTACATGGGAATTCATCATACTAATCTCTATACTTTTGCATAACATTTCCTACAAAAGAAGTTTTAAGTATCTTGGAAGCTGATAAACAGTATTCCTACGCAACAAACATGAAAGGAAAGTCACCTGTAGCCACTGCCCCAAATTATTGCCCTGATCTTTAAGAGGGAATGCAGAAACTCGGAAGAACTGGTTCGAGCAGAAAGCATTGGGCTACAACTTAATCAGACAAGAACCAATCTGGGTTAGGCACCATTCCTAGCTGAGAGAATGACCATCCCCCAACCCTGGGCTTCTGGGCTGTTGGTCTATCCGCATGAAAGCACCAGCTCCTGATTTCCTAACATCTTCACTTACTTTGAGTGCGTAAAAAGGCTTTTAAAGAGCATGCTGGAAAAACATGTGTTGACTGTGCTTAGTACAGTATGGGTCCTGTCCATAGTACTTATTAATCAGGCAGGTGGGTAGGAGTGGCCATGAGGGAGAAAATGGAGCATGGTGACAAATCTAAGACAATGGAACAGCATTAGAAAAAGGAGCCCTGGTGAAATCTACAGGGTTCCAATGATATTGAGAAACAGAGATTTTTTCAGAGAGAGTGTTGGGGTTCTTTGACAGGCAGTATACAGGCTACTATAAATATACTTCAAATACTAGCGTGGAGTTTCTCTGTAGTTCTGGATCTGAATAAAATCAACTGAAGAACTTGTAAACCCTGGACAAAAGCGGTAGCATAATCTGTAAATGGCCCAGTAACGGTGAGGCCAGTGGGATCTCCATGGGCCACAATGAGAAAATAGCCTTTACCTGTGATAATATCTTCAATGGCACCGTCTTTTCCTTCGTATACGTGTCTATTATCTTTAACTTGTCGCCTTCTTAATTCCGCAATTAATTCTTGCTGCTGCCTCTTTGATTTGTGGGAAGGAGACTGAGAAGAAAAAAGAATGGCAGAGATTAGTGGGACCAGCACCCACTGGAGGTTTGAGAAAATCCAAAATGTGTCTGAGCATTTTGTTACTAACAAGCAGCCTCAGTCCGAAGCACAAACAGCACCATCCCAAACATTCTGCTGAGCAGAGGAAAACTCAGAAAGCTTCTAGGAAGAAAAACTTTTGCACTAAAGAACGCACAAAACTGGCAGCAATGGGAAGGCTGGACACTATGGCAACGAGAGGCAGCTAGTAATAACCAGTGACTTGTTAACCTTTGGTCCAGAGGATCATGAGGAAGAATTCTTCGACCTGCCAGCCTTCGTGGTCTTCACCTATGTTGTTTCCCTCCATAGAATGCTCCCTCCCATTCCCAGAGAAGCCCTCCCACTATCAAGGCCAGCCTCAATGGCGACCCCGTGAAGCCTTCCGGTCCCGGGACACTAAGCCGTCCAATCATCAGGTTACCCGGGATGGCCTCTCTGTGTATCCAACTGAGATTTAAATTCCCGATCTCTATAAATTTGGAAATGCCACACAAACATGCTCTTAGCCCCATTCCAGTGACTGCTGAACAAAATAATGAATGAACAAGTGTCCATCTGCCAAGTTTCCAAGGCCTAGAAGGAAGCGGAAGGCATCCTGTGCAAATCTGGCTTTCTGGCCTCTTGACGGCTCCATCTCAGGAGCCTGGCACACCTCACCTTTGGGTCCTGCTGCTCCAGCAGAGCTTCCTGCTCCAGGAGTTTCTCCATCAGCGCTTGTTCCTGCTTTTTCCTCAGCTCGTTCTCCTCTTCTGCTTGCTGGGTGAAATCAAAAGTGGCAGAAGATGATGTCAGTGGAAATGCCAGCAGTCAAGATTTTTTAAAAGCCATTCTTAGAGAATCCTTGGTTAGCCAGGAAGTAGAGTAAAGGGAAGGTTTGGAAGATGTACACTATACGCCTGATTCGAGGTTTTGCTGTCAGTCTATATCACATCTCTTCAAAACCTAGTAGTTGAGATTCACCCCTTCCAGAGAATTCCTTTCCTGATGGTTCTCTCCCCACTCAGGCTGCTTCTTAGCCTCCATACCATATAGGTCGGGGCACCTCCCCTTTTGGCAGCTCTGCTCAGTGATTTTCATGTGAGATTGTTTTTCTTCCAGAATCTCTCCCCCTCCCTACAGCTTCTCTGAAAGGAGGGTCTCAGATTCCTCTCCTTTCGCCCATTGTTAGGGGAAAACCTCCATTCCCTTGCCTCTTGCTTCCTCAGGGGCCTCACCGAGTTGACACTCTTGGGCTTTCTCCCCACACTCACTCATTTCCAAGGAAGGCAGTGACAAGTGTGATGAATTAGGGACAAGAAATCCAACAGGCCGACCTCAGCTCAGCCCCACGGGGCATCCCCTCTTTTGAAGCCAGCCTCCTTAAAGCAACTTCTAATAGTCTAGCTGTGCACTGGTAAGTCATCTAATTCAGGGCCGAAGGGTAAGCTCACAGAGACACACCCTGTCCTCCAATCCAGCTTTTATCAGTAATAAAGTTTACATTTTCATCTCTGTTGCTTTTGTCTCGTTTCATTTTGGTTCAAACTTAGGAAGGGAAATGACAGGTGACATCCTAAAACCCTAACATCTGCCCATCAAGTCCCTGGGTCAGTGTCAGGCTGGGCAGTTATTCACTATGTAATATGTTAGGGCAAGGAGAACATCCTGTCACGTCCCTGCCTGATAAGCACCTCACACAGCCGGCGAACAGGACCCCGGGGAGAAATGATAACATGGAAGGAGCACCTGATGGGCTCTGACCTGTGACACCCCACAGACCAGCTTCTCTTTTTCCTCTGCTCTATGCACGACCCCGCTGAAGGGCCAGACTTGGAGACCAAACAGGGGCACTTCCCAGCTTGTATTATACAATTTAAAAACAGCATATATTTTCTTTTTAGACCTTAGACTTACAATTTTCTTTAGTGAAGAAGCATGGTCCGAGCTCATAACAAGAGCTACCTTGAGCCATCTCGGTAGCACATCAGGGGACCCCAGAGCACCACAGCCAGCAGCCCTGGTGACCAGTGCTTCTCATTGCTCACGGCCCCCAGGATCTCGCACATGGACTTGGTGCTGTATTTGTATTCATCCTCGCTGCCGGGGGCACTTTCTTTCTGCTTGTGATATCACTGCTACACTAAGCCATGCTGAGAGAAGATGGCTAAATATCGTAACCTTGTGAGTTCAGTAAAAGGCCCAAGGATGGTTCTCCAATGCCATCAGGTGATGGTGAAGTGACCCACTGTTTCCAATCACATGTTTCTCAAAAATGTCCACAGCCCTGCCGCATCCCTCCCCACTCCACAATCACACTCCTCCTTCCTAGACCAACATTACCCAGCGTACACATAGACAAGCCTGGAGAATACAGATCGCAATGTCTCCTAAGAGCACTGAAATCCCCTCATGCCCTGCCCTCCTTGTCTCCCTTTCTCAAGGGACAAATTCTTCTGACACAGATCTTTCTGGGTCACACGCTTTTTCAAGACCACGGTCCCGGATTATGTCACAGAGGGCCTCCCATTTACAGGAAGGGCCATTATGGGTCCAGATGAAGAAACAGGGAGCAACTGTCCTTCCTAGAGCCATCTTTTGGTCCACACTAGAGAAATGTTGGTCCAGAGGCCCACGGGCCTGGGCAGAGCTACGACACAAGCAGGCTCTCCCTGACCTCAGCGACAGTGCCGCTGCCACAGGCCAGGGCTCACTCCTTCTACCCTTTACCCACTCAACAACTCCGCGGGAGGCCTGGGTTTCTCAGTCCTTCAACCTGCCTGCGAGGGTCAACAGTCAACGGGGCAGCAGTGGTCCTGGATCTCACTTTCCCACAGTCAGCCAAGAGCTTTTGTTTGGGGGCTGAGCCCCCAGCTGGCTGGGTAGAGACAGGAAGCATGACGGGCTGAGGGCCGCAGAAGCAGGGCCTGAGACCGCTGTCTCGTCCTCACCACCCACATCTGCTGCCCGAAGGCACAGGGCGGGTCTCTGCAGAGCCACCGAGACTCAGACACAGCTCTAGGAGGGCACCCACTCGAGAAGTAATGCCAGGGAAGGCTTGAAAGAAACCAGGCTCCTGGTTACCTTATAGGCTTTCACAAACCGGACAAAGACGGGAAAGAAGACAGAGGGTGGTGTCGTCTTGGGGTTTTCTCCAAAATACTTCACCACGTCATCGAAGGCGTCCTGTGAAGAAGCGAATTTCTCTTGAATGTCATTTTTCCAGCATTTGAACTTGGCACTCTGGGAAAAGAGCTGCAGCATCTCCCACAGGTCTGTGGCCTCCATCCTCCCTCACCTCCCACGATTCTCTACAGCCTGTGTTTCCTCCCAACACCCAAAGGCAACCAGAAGAATGCAGCACTGCTACACTGGGACCTCCTGCCACTTCTACACACACACACACACACACACACACACACACACACACGAATGAGGAACTACTCCTTTCAAGAGCGTCCTAAAGCCATGGGAAGACTCCTTAAAGCCAACCAGGTTAGAAGGGACCTTAGAAGTTTGCTCAGACTCTAGATCCCAGCTCACTGCTTCAACGCTCCTTACAGTAGCCACTCACTCACTCAAGTCTCTGCTTGAACCTTCCCAGGACACAGGGAAGCCAGCCTCACAAGGGAACCATCCCACCACGTCTGCTTCCTGAGTTCCCACAACCCTCTGCCTTCCCTTCTGGTGTACAGTCCATTCTGGCTGCTTCTCAGGTGTGTAAACTTGACCCCCAGTGTGGTATAAGATTTCAAGGTCAAGGTCTCCTGGAACCCAACACACTGGGGAACACTGCTGTGCTGAGCACAGGCCTACCACACGTTGGTTGAAGTGAACACAGGACCCACAATAAAGGGAGCCCAGGAGTGGAAGGGGAGGGGGCGGGGAGGGCCTCTAGAGAAAAGGGTGAAGACCTCAAATTAGAAGAGACAATGAGCAGCACAGGGGCATCTCCAGGTACAAAATGCAGAAAGATCCCCGTCCCCCTTAATAACAGCTACATAAGAAATCTACCCTCAGCAGACAGAGGACAATTTCCTCCCCCCACCACCCAAAGCCAGGGCCAGCACCCCAGGTGGCTTTAACGGATCCAATCCCTTCTTCTTCATGGGTGTTGGGGGCACAGACACTCACCTGTGCAATCTTGGCATCATCCTGCAGCTTCTTCAGCTTTCCCTCATTGTTGAGGATGAACTCCTTCAGCAGCGTGTTGTGGTCATGCATGGTGTACTCCCTCTTGGTCAAGTCCATGCCCCTCTGCAGCTCCTTGACGTCCAGTAAAACATTCTCAAGGGAGACTGAAGTAGAGAAAGCAATGTCCCCGTGACTTCAGGCGGGAAAGTCAAAGCCACAGTGAGTCTGGCTGATGAGCCAAGTTCTCAGTGGGTTTCTAGGGTTACGCAAAGCCCTTAGATCTAGTCTCCGGCCTTCAGTGCAGAGATCCTTTAATAGGAATAATTTACTAAGTGCTCACTATCAAGCACTGCATTAAATCCTTTACATGCACTAATTCAGTTGCACCATTAGCCCATGTTGCCAACGAGGAAAAGCAACACAAAGAGGTTATGTGGGCTGCCCTAGGTCACACAGCTAGGAAGTGGCAGAGATGGAGTTTGGATAACCAGCACAGATCCCAAATCCTGTGCTTGTTCCCAACTATTCCATTTCTCTTACTGGAGATGATAACCTATTGGTTGGCCTGTAGGGTTAGAGGTTCCTTAACTGACAGGCCCAAGAGCTTATCCTCTACCTGACTCTTTGAACTCTTCTGCATTTCTGTGGCTCTCCAGCAGGGGGTAGCATTTTACCTATTAATTTTTAGTTGTATTGTCCACAAGGACCCAAAGCAACTTTGACCAGCTTCTTTTTGCTAAACAACCCTTCCATGCGTCAGAAGAGGTTATTAGCACAAACCTTTCCATCTGCAGTGTGGCCACCCTCCCAGAGCGGATTCACTTCTGCAGCCTCCTGCAGGAGGTCTGGGCGCAACCTCTGGCTCCCCACTGCCTGACGCAGCTCTGCACATGGATGGGTTACGGAACAATGTAGCATGCTTTTCCCTCACTAGACCCACACTGTGCTATTCATCTTTGACTCCTCAGTGCTTAGGCCTGTGCCAAGTACAAAGCAGGAACTCAGAAAGGTTCACTGGATAAAGGAAGGAGTGAGTAAATAAATGAGTGAAGGGATAAGGTCCTGCCTCTCAGCCTCCTCTAGGGCTTCAGCAGCATCTATCCCAGTAACAGGGCATCATCTAATTCATTAATTCACTCATTCATTTGTTCCCATGCCAGGAGCTAAGGAAATTATAAAGATAAACAAAACGATTATACCCATACATGAACAGGTTGCAGTGGACATGCAAAATGTTGTGATAAAATTTATTAAATCTTGTATGAGAGGCTTGTATGGAATGCTCTTGAGTAAGAACACAGAAGCAGCAGCCATTTACTCTGAGGAAGTCAGAGAAAGTCTTGCCCTCAGAGATTCAATTCGCTAAGTCTGGGGTAGGTCTCAGGAATACAAATTTACAATAAACACTTTGGCTGCTTAAGATCATAATTTGAGAATCACAGCATGTATCCAACTCCGAGGTCAATCTGCATCTTGTTCCTTTTTCTAGCCTAATGTTCTTTTGAGAGGACGTGGTACACTGGACAACACACCATATGAGAAGATTATGTGAGTTCAAGTTCTGTTTCTATCATTTTCTACCCATGTGACCTTGGGCAAGGCATTTAATCTATAAAACTGTCAGTTTTTTCATCTGTACCAGTACAGCCCAACTATCTCAGAGTAGCCGATGATTTAAATGAGAAAATGCATAACTGTCATAGCAAAGTAACAACCAAGAAGTACTGATAATTTAACTTGTGCTCAGACTAAACACAAAATGTTTAGAACTGCCACACCTGAGCAAGTGGGACAGCACAAAATCTAATTAAAGTGTTTGTTGGGGGGGGGGTGAGTCTCAGATTCTCTCATTCCAAATGACAGCAACAGAATAAAAAGGGCAACAGATGGAAGAGGGAGGGCACATGAAGCCCAAAGACCTGGATCTTTATACAGAGAACACTGCCCTCTTCATGTCCGTGTTCGTTATTGCTCCCAGGTGCGCGCAACACCAGAGGCGATGTGTTTCAGCTCAGAGCCTCTGTCGTTTTAGCCTCGCCTTTGTACAGGGGTTCTGAAGAGTGTTGTTTAAGCAGGGAAGGGTTCCCCCATGATTCAAGACATTCATACCCAAGAGTAACATTAAGAGCTGAAATCAAGTACCTGAGGCAGCTTTCTCCACGTAATGAAGCTCATTATAAAATAGGGACACTTGGTGATATTTTTCTTTTACGACATTGGATATATAGTGCAACAGTGTTTGCTTTCGGTCCGTTGACTTTGTATCTAAGAGCTGAAAACCAAAGGGGATGAGGGTTAGAGTAACAGATGATGGGAGAGTTACCTGCCAGATGATGCTCTCCCGCTCAGAATAAATACCTGAGCACAGGTGCCCCAAAGCGGAGAGAAAACATTCCCACAGGAGAGTCAACTTTGTTCTCGGGTGAACCAGCCCATGGATTTTTTTTTTTTTTAATTTTTTTTTGGTAACATCTTTATTGGAGTATAATTGCTTTACAATGGTGTGTTAGTTTCTGCTCTATAACAAAGTGAATCAGTTATACATATACATATGTTCCCATATCTCCTCCCTCCTGCAGCCCATGGATTATTAAGTGACAAGAGGACTTCCTGACCAGGGGACACGCTCAACTTTAGGGACGACTCTAAGCATGAGAGCTGTTCACACGTCTCTCCTCATGTGAACTCCCCGCCCCCATCTGCTCCACCACCTCCCTGGCTTACAAGCAGGAAGACTCCAGTTTCAGTGCTCTCCCAAGTGAAGGCCAGAGTAGGAAGTGAGGCTGGAGCCGCGAGTGTGCACAGGTGTGCACGGGTACACCTATGCCATAGTCCTCACATCCTGCTCAGCCCCACCTACTCCCCACCTCAAAGCAGATGTGCTTAACGTACGTACCATGGCCTTCTAGGGGCCAGAACTGTGACTAACTAGACAGTCCCTATCAAACAACCATGTCCCCCCGCACCTGGGGCTGGGGGCTCCAACCACCGCCCAACCTGCTCCCGTGGAAGCCACGTGTGCCAGTGCAGCCCGGGGGACAGGGCTCCATGGAGCATTCTCTCTAGTCCTGTTCCCAAGTCAGGTGACTCTGAAAAGCAGAGCACCCTTCTTCATCCAGGAAAAAAAAAACAAATTTTTTTTAGAAAACACAGAAAAGTATAAAGCAGCAGCTCAAAAAACCTTCCTAATTCCATTCAACCTCTCTGTTAATATCTTAATCTACTTCCATTCGGTTTTTTTCTTTCTCCATATTTTACCTAGTTAAAAATCAAACTGTACAGACAATTTATACCCTGCTTTCTTTCCTAAACACAAAATTACCTATTCCTTTGAAAACTCTTCACAAATATTCTAACAGTTGAAGAATAGTTCACCGTATTAACTATCATTACAGCATATTTAATCATTTCCCCAAATGTTGAATCTTTACACTGTTGCTAATTATTTGCAATTATAAATAAAATATAGCACCCATAATTCAGACCCCTGAGGAAAGATTCCTAGAAATGGAAATATCGGGTGAAAAGGTATGAGTATTTTTAAGGTTCAAAGTGCTTGCTGCCATGTGGCGTTCCAGAAAATTTGTACCCACTGCTCCTCCCACTAGCAGAGAATCTTCATCAAAACATCCCACCCCACTTCCAAGAGCAGACTCTCTCTGCTCCAGGACTTAATCTTTGCCAGCTGTTTTGTCTCTCATATAGCTCTTGTACTTCTTTTAGTCCACTCACCAGATCTAAACTCTGAAGTTTAAATCCATAAACTGCTCCTCGTTTACTGCTATTCATATAGTTTCCAAGGGCCAAGATGATCTGCAAAGAAAGAGAGAAAAGAGAAGCCCATCAGTACAGCATCCCAGGCATTCCCAGGCTGAGGAATGCAGCTGACAAGTCAGCTCTTCCATACACGTATAAGAGGAAAACTTCACTTGCCTCCAGAATTTTCTTGAGTTTTTGGGACGACTTTATAGAGACAGATGCTGCTATAATTGAGTGCAGTTGCTAGATTCCAGTCAAGGGAAAGAAGGAGGCGGGGGAAAAAAAAGACATGTTAAAAATGGGAAACTCTGATTGAAAACTAAAACTTTAATACAGAAGAAAACAAGCCTGCATTTAGAACTTAAAGCCTTAATGCTGAGATTCTATTTTTTCCTAAACATAACAATTTTAAGTTGTCCTGCTAGGTCTTAGGTAACTAGAGCATTACATGTAAGCTCTTCTCTAAATAGGAAGTATTATCAGAACTAGCTTATCATAAAATCTGTAAGCAATGAGACTTAAGTTAGGAGTCAACAGCATCTTCCAGGAGAACTCAATAGCCTGCCCACCATCTCTCATCATGTAATACAATTCATATTTTTAAATCAATGGAGCCAGCCAAGAACAAAAACAAAACAAAACAGCAAAGAAATATAATCACTGTGTAGCAGTTCTCAGAACATATTTTGGACACACATGCTACTATAATCAGTAATTAACAAACATTTATTTAGAAACAGAATTGGGAAAGAACTATTTATGATATTCATAAGTCTCTACCAGATTAACACAAAGGAACAAGAGATGGCTGGCTATTATTTCTACGTCACCACAGTGTACTGTAACAAACTTCCAAGGAAGAAGACCCCCATGGCAAATTTAACGCTTCCAATGAAAGTCAATAAGCCTGTTCACTAAAGATATGAGATGGTTTTTAGAAATGAAGTTAAATTTTCAGTCTTGGTAACCCAGCCAGAGGACTGGTACCTTGAGGAGGGGACCAAATTTGAGAAAATGCTTCTCCTTGTCCTCTGTATTGAGGTGTCCTTTAAAATCCAAAGGACATCTGTAGACACAGGAAATGGCATTCTCTAGGGAGAAGAGCAATATGGAATGGGGAAATTCACCGTTTTCAATTTTACTTGGCATACACAATGAGAAAAAGATGGTAAAAATAAAAATGTCATGTCGAAAGTTCTGGGAAGAAGTCTTAGAGCCCATGACATTAAGTGCAATTCTGGGAGAAAGTTAAAAGAAAACAACAAAAAAATGCTATCTGTTTGGACCCCTTCCCTTGCCAGAGTTGGTCCACTCACAGGAGTCAGCATCTGAATGCTTTCGGCAAAGTTCCCAATGAAGGCCATGATGGTCATCTTCTGCATGAGCCGCTCAATTTTACTGAACTGCATCATGAACCGGTCTTCATCTGACAAGTTTTCCAGGGGCTTCCTTTCCCGCTCATAGAGCCGCAGCACTTTCACCTCATTCTCAGTTGGCAAGAACCTCATCAAACACTCTACAAAGTCTACAGGCAATGTCTTCAAGTCAAATCTGAAGACAGAGGTGGACATGTCAGTGTTAAAGAGCAAACCCCCTCCCCTCTCAGCCACACCGCCACCTGGTCCAGCTCATGAACCACCGTGTCGATGAGCTGATGTCTACAGCTGGACGATGTCTACAGATGTGAACATGCCCCTTGGTGCTGGCTCCTGACTGTGCATCAAGCACTTTCATTGGTCCTTCCTGGAAACCTGGACCTTATCACAACTGCCATGCTCAGTTTTTAGGCTATTAGTATAGCTCTAAGCCTCTAGAAAGCAATAGTAAATGACAGCAGGTAGAAGCAGAAGGAAAGCTGAAGTATCTGGTGGTTAAGTGGTTCAAGGACATGTTTTTTTAGGCATGTGAAGTACTGCTAATTAAGGAGATATAATATTATACACACAATTACAGAATATCTGGTGAACTCTGTAAAATATTTCAATTAAACCAGTTAAGTCTGGGATATTTTTTTCTCCTTTAGAAAAAAAATGCATCAAAATGCCTGTACTATATGGATGCTTTGGCTTAAATGCATACATCCCTTGAGGGAATACTCAGTCTTTGTGGACCTATACTCAATCTGAACTAAAGAAGTATTTGCTACAATCTCTATTCTATTCTCTGGACAATCTTTGTTCAGCAATAGAATTACACTTAATCATCATGACAAACAAGATATGTGAAGATTAAAAACCAGAATTCATATCAGGTTTCAACACTAGAAATCAGAACAGATGATAGGGTGCACTAAACTACTAGCTTATGATCCTGGCTGAGGACATGAAACTGGAACAAATGATTTCTCAGTGTCTTTTACTCCCCTAAGAATCTCTGATCAAAATTTATGAAATACCAATTAATGATGAATTAGTTCCTAAAACATCTAATAACATCCTTTTCATATCTGAAAGTCACCATGACTCAAAGAGTAGAAAGATTCTTCTAATAGAAGAGTAAATAAAATCAATGCCTTCTCTGCAGTTCAAGGATTAAAAAAAGAACTAGACTTGCTTTAAGATGCCCTGAAAGTGCTAAGGAGCAACAGGAATCACATTCCTATTGTTATGAATTAAGACATGCCTCTGTCTCCTATTTGCATCTGGCGTTGAGTTGAATCATTCCACAAATGCCATCAAATTTGTACTCAACGAATCTGGATAAAATTCAGATACTCCACAGAAAACTGATATTTTCTCCCTGTTCTTAGCATCTGCAATACTTCTCTCAACTTTCCTTTTATGTAAGCATTGCTGCAGGCATATATGAGAACAGACAAAGATAATAAACGATGTCACCATCCAGTTGTTATTCTTCTAAAACAATTAATTACTCATTCTAATATAGCACCCCTGAAGGTCATTTCTGGTCCACCTCTTCAGCGTTACCATTTTTATTCTAAATTTACTAGGATATAATCTTTCAGAATGCCCTGAACTTACACATGAATAGCTTTACATATTTCATCCGCGGTCTTTCCAGCTTTCCTTAAAGTTATGGCAAGATTTTTAGCCCTATTTGCTTCTAGTAATGTCACTTTGTTTGATCCCTTCTGCGTTATCTTCTGTTTGCTTGAAGAAAGATCAATGGCAGGACCTTGGGCTTTTGTCTTAAATATTTCCTCAAATTCATCTACATTTAAGTCCTGGGTTGGAGAGGAATGAAATAGGCAAATTAGATTATACTTAAAAATGAAGTCAGGAAGCCACCATTTAGACAGTTTCTTAAGCATCAAAGAAGTTACTTTTTCTACTAAGTACTGATACTTGTCTTTGGCCACGGCTTGCTCTATTTCTCTATTTGTGTTAGTGTTGTGTGACTTATGCCACATATACAGACAAAAATGTCTAAAGTAGACAACTGTTTCCAACCAGTTAACTCAATTGCCTTTCAATTACTGCCTTGTAGGGATGGCCAGCACAGACTAAAACTATCCACCAAACCAGCTAGTAGGTGTGATTATTGAGTCCTTTTTCACTTATAGTTCAATAAAGGGTTTTTATGCCCCTTTATAAATTAAGGGCAGAGATTGTGTCAGATGTACATTTTGTGACATACAGTGAAGATGTTCAAAACTATTCCATTTTAATGTATAATAAGTTTTAAAACGTAGTTTTAGAACCACCTTACAAAATAGCATCCAATTTTATTCTCCTTTTCCTCTTTACATCAAGACACTTAAAACACTAGCTTTTATTGCAGAAACTTTCAGGTTAACACAGCACCCATTCTGGCTTTGCTGCACAGAGAGGGCCCCTTGTTTCTAACCAATGAGAAAGATACCTCCAGAATTCGCTCATCATCAATTTCGTTGAAGACTGTGCCATTGATCTGATTTGGCTTCAGGGCAACCCAGTTAAAAACTGGCATTCTGAATTTCGTCTTGATTGGCTTCTTAATTTTCACAGCTACAGAGGTCAGAGAGAATGAAATTAAGATTCCACCAAAACCCTCGAGAACAATCAGACAACAGTCCTTGCAGATGACACTCTAACACTGGAGGAAGGCTGGCAAGAGGTGGCCAGGTGTTTTAAAATATGGAAAACATCACGCAACACTTTAGCCAGGGCAACTTGAGGTCATCATTTGATACAACAGTGTGTTACAGTTGCCTAAGAGCTGGGGTTTTTGCTTTTATTTTATTTTTTTAATGTAGGCAGCTGGGTGGTTGAAATACAGTCACAGTGTCAGGACAATGCTTAGGACAAATAAAGAGTTGGGGAATAAAAATTATTCTTTATATTATTAGATAGCAGAGAGGGCAAATACTCTGTGTCACTTAGTTTGACATTGGTGAACGTGAGTCGCATTCTGACATCCTAAATTTCTGGTTCTCTAACACATATTTCCAAAACAAATCTTCAAAGATGAACAGAGACTGCAGATAGTGTCTGCTTAAACCACCAGGAATGAAATGTCAAGAAGGCTGACTTCCAGCCAAAGCAATACACTCCTGTGGATGATTTCAATAATGGGGATGATATTGGCTGTTGAGAGTTATTCCAAACAGACTAAGGGCCACAAATGGCCCAAAACAGAATGTTTAAGAAGACAAAAGGGGTACTTAGAAATCTGGGTTTGTATTGTTTTCTGGAGAAGGGCCACAGTCCCCTCCCCCTCTCTTTTAAGTGCAACCTCTCCCCAGGAATCAGCTACTACGTGCAACTAGAAGGTAAGAATGCACCCATTAAAAATACTGAAAACCTCTTAATAGAGAGGAAGGGTCCCACCTTTGAGGGGATGGGGGTGGGGGGAGTGCCACCTCCTCTTACTTTGGGGAAATGAGCTAAAAAAGGCAATCCACTAAAAATTCCATTAATTAACTACACACCATAAAGAAGTCTTCCCAAACCAATTAGCTATAAATATTCACCGTCTTAAGTCTGTCTCAGGGATGCCCACCACACTATTTGGGAAGGGAGGGAGAAGGAATTCAGTGCAGAACAAAAGAAATGGAACACACAACTGGGCTTTTACCTGGCTGCCTGCCTTACTGAAAAAACGGAGACAGACAGTGCCTCTCGTTCCTCCAGAGTTACAAAGGCCACGTGAACAGCGGGAATGTCATCTGACAGATCCACACAGAAGCATGCAGGAACACAGAAACACAGCTTTTGCCAAAACAGGCTTTCCACCACCAAATGTGACACTTTACTCTCCACTACCCAATAGTGTCCACTTCTGTCCTCGCTACCCAGGAAAGCCCATGTCCTCCAGGGGACCAAGGACCAGACCTTCCTCTAGTCTGGCACTTCTGCAGAGTTGAGGGAGAAGAGGTGGACGGGAGCGGGGGTGACAGGTCAGCGCCATCCGGTTCCATCATCCCTCCACAGACAACGCAGGCCTCAGGACATGCCCTACAAGCAACTCCCTGTGCAGCCACCCTGCTTTTAACTCTTTAAGCAAGATTAGGAATAAGCCTGCGATCAGAGCACAGGTCAAAAAGTTCTCTTCTGAAAGGCAGCCCTGACTCTGACTGGGGAGTTGGGGGGGTGGGTTAGCAGAGGCGGGGTCTATAGGTGACCACGATACGCACCATGTTCCCAGTGTTCAAGCTACAGGAAGTGGCTCTGCGTGGGTGGGTGGGTTTTCTGTGGAGAGAACCGAGCACCAGAGGGAGAGGACTAAGAAAGCAGCGCCCAGCAGCTTTCACTTGTTCTGGGGAGGAGCCTTCCTCTCTCCCTCAGGATAAATCTAAAATCCTTCTAGGGACTTCCCTGGTGGTGGTCCAGTGGTTAAGACTCTGCGCTCCCAGTACAGGGGGCACGGGTTCGATCCCTGGTTGGGGAACTAAGATCCCACATGCCACGGGGCACGGCCAAAAACAAACAAATAAAAAAAAAAACCCTAAAATCCTTCTAGAGTTGAGACCTTAGATCCAACTTTAAAAACTAAACTAAAAAACATTCCTTTTCCCAGGGAGAAAGGAACAGGGCACCTGAAATCCAGGATGCCTGCTTAAAGGGCCATAACCTCTTCTACAGGTTCAACTAAAACATGTGGGCAACCCTGGAATCAAAACAGCTAGCCAGCACCACACCTCCCCGCAGACACAGAGCAAATGCAATGGCTCGATGGGAGATGGGGTGGAGATGTCAAGGCACAGCGTGACCCACAGGAACACATGGCAGACACTCAACACACTCGGGGAGGAGCAACCTACAGAAAAGCTTGATTGGCCCGTCTTTTGTGGAAGCAGAAAGAACAAAGAAAATACAAAAGAAAAATTAGATACGGTTAGTGTTCAGCGGCTCAGCAGTCCACACACTCTTAGCAGAGAATTCCATGCTTCTGGGACACATTTCACAAGGCAGCACAGAGCCAAAAATTCATTTCCATTCAGACCTGCCTTAAAGACGCCCTTATTATTTTATTTTAAAAAATAACTCTTTTTTAGAAAAGGGGGAAAAATGATTTCATTATAGTGCTGCCAAAGAGCCATATTGACCTGCACTAAGTATTCCATAAGATATAAACAAGTTTTTTTAATGAAAAAATAATCAGCTGAAGTCCCAATTCTCACTGTGAAGCTCCAAAGCATATTCTTCCAAAGAGAAACAGACTAAGGTTACAGACTACCCAGGGGTCTGTCATTGATGACCTGACCGGGGAATGGGAACCAGGTTGGTCTAACAGATTTGAGGAGGTACGCCTTATACTTCAAATGCACATTTACACTACTAATATATTCTGTATAAAATGCAAAGAAAAGTCCACAAGATAAACTCAGGGGACCTCCTCCTGGTCCCCTGACTTGGTCACCAAGAAGACACTTGCTCATTGCCTGCTGAAGAGATAAGACATCCAGTTGCCTGTGGATCTAGGGGTCTAGTGATGTCACAGGTTTCTGGCTTCCCAGGGGGCCCTTGGCATATCATCTCAGCTGTCTCTTGGCTCTATGGGGACATCCTGATGCTCTCTGGCCTCTTGGTTCCAGAGAGAGAATGTCACTGAATACACTGGCAAAGCATCTCACAAAATGGGTTACAACCACTAAGTATTAACGGCCGAATTAAGGATGAGTAATGAAAAGAGATTAAAGGCCTTGTAGAAACTGCCTGATCTCAAGCTATCAAAGACTCGTAAGGATTTTATAATCCTTATGTCTTGTAAAACACAACATCTTGTAATTGTTTAATGGACGCTTACAGCACTGAAGAGGAGTTTCTTCAGTCCCACATACAGTCCTTCAAATTGCAATAAGACACAAAGGGGACAACTTCCAAATGTAGGAATCCTGAAGGGAGCAGTGAGGGATCAACGGAACACAGAGTTTCACACTGTAAAACTGAGGCAATCAATGGAGCCAACAAATTGTAAAGATTAAGTAGTAGGAAGAACCCAGGAAAAAATTTAACCAGAGAGGCCAAGACTCGTTCAGAAGGGAGTCCTGGACGTGCACATCTGAGACTCTTGGCTCTTCTCTCCACCAAGGCAGTTCTGAGGTCCAAGTCGGAGCCCAGGTGAATGCAAGTAGAGGCCGTATCACACATTAGGTTTTGTCAGAGAGAAAGGAAGCAGGACCAAAGGAGAGACGCGCTCATGGCGAGCGCTCCTGGGGGGCTACAGGGAAAGCCTCATCAGTGGGCCCAGGTGCACATGGCAATGACACTATCACTGAAAACAGCCTGTTGATGTAACAGATTCCTGGGGCTCCTTAAGAGGTTTTCTGTTTGTTTACGTTTCAAAATCCAACAGTTTCATGATGACACTCCTTTAACTTTTGTCCTTCAGAAGCAATAAAAGTTTTAGAAGAAAGCGGTAGACGAGGGAGACCTTGAAAGGTCGAAGTAAGTCATTGGTTTACTGCCAACACGACTTTGAACAGGCATCTTGTTTGACAGTTTTATAGGAGCTGGGGTGGAAGTAAACACCACAGATCTGATGTGGAACATGTTTGTTACAGGTGGTTTATTGGTGTCGAAAAGGGCTTCAGTCACTAGGATAAATTAGTCCTAATGACTGGCTGGTAAAGGTGCTGATGGGATGGACACGCTAAGAGATGGAGACTGGGAGATCGTTTACAGCTGAGACCATCATTTACACTTTGGGCAAAAGGCTCTGAAAACCACTGCAGCCTTGGAAATGAGACCATTAGAATGCTAGTTCATCAGAAATAAGAGACCTCATGAAGGGACTGAAATGGTTGAGGCAGCAGAATTATCTGACGTCACAGGAACGGCTTGGCAAAGCTCAGAGCAATTCCAAACGCCAGGGAAACACTCCGTGACTGGGAAAACAGCTTGCGGTATTTTAGAAAAGAGTAAAAATTCATTTTCGTGAGTCAAAAATAAGAACTTATAATTTAAGACATTAGAGCAACTCTCTTCCTCTCACCCACACCCGCCCCGTTTTATTTCTGGTGAGGGAGGGATGCCGCATTCTATCCTGGGCAGCGGAGCATTTCAAGGCAAGAAGGTACTGCTGGTGGCAACGCTTCCCTTTGAAGCTTAATTCCACTGTAGTGAATTGTGATGCCCTCAAATGCTCAGAAGAAACGCCTGGAAGCCTACATCAAGCAATTAACACAGAGAGGTATTTTCCCCTTTTATAGATGCCATCGAAAATACCTTCAAATAGCCATAAGCACTGAAAGCACGCTGTGTCAGACCTTGGACTGTCATGTTTGCTGAACCCATGAAAATGCACTGATCCCTAAGAAGGTAACCTGTCTCTCTTCCCTTCTCTAGGTGGGGAGAGAAAAGGTAGAAAGACGGTGTGAGATCAGAACTTCCTGTCATGGAAAGAGTGACAAAGGCTACTGAAAGAAAAATGCCTCTTGTGCACAATTTCCCCTTTACTGGCTGCATTAGCAGGAATGTTCTCATATCAAGAGGAGACACGTGATTTTGCAAGAGACCTGGACTTTGAAAGACTGGCCTGGACCCTCTGGAGGTCAGACAGTTGAGTATTTGTATTAAATATCTGGGTCTTAAATCTGCGCTCTTACCTGCTAATCCTGAGTTGAAAACCACTGTGGGTGAAGACGTCCCGGGCAGCGGGGGTGCAGAGGGAGGAGGGGGGGGCAAAGGGGGAGCCGGCACAGTCTCAGCTGCAGGACCCGGGAGGGGAGGCGGGGGCGGAGGGGGAGGCGGGGGAGGGGGAGGGGGAGGGGGAAGAGGGGGCATAGGCGGCGTGGCTGGACCGTTTCGCGCTAGCAAAAGAAAAGAAACAAATTGACTTTGAAAACAGGGGAAGGGTTTTTCCTGCAATATGCCATGTGTACATAAAGGACCTGAAAACAAACACTGAGGAGGACAAAGGGTTTTTTCCCCAAAGACTACCAAATGTCCTCGGTGACAAATGGGGAGCATTCTGCGCCATGTGTGAAATGAAGACGTATACCCTTCATCTCAAAAGGTAAAAAGTCCTTAGAATCAATCAATAAAAGAACATGCCAACAGAAACAGACAAAGGACATAGATGAACCGTAGGTAAAAAAAGAAATACAGATATCCCAATGCTCTAGCTCAGCTCTCTCGCCAAGGCTTCTTACCTGCTTCAGGTGCGTCTGACGACAGAGGCAGGGGTGGGGGAGGAGGGGGCAAGGGTCCCGAGGCGGCGGCCCCCGTCACTGGTCCCACAAAGTCACCCACCGCCACTTCAGACCCCGTGGGCAACGTGCCAGAAGCCACGACCGGCAGGATGGCGATGTCCCCATCTCCTTTCTTCTGAATTTTAATGGTCCCTTGTTTCTCCAGCTCATGAATCTTTTTTTCTAGGGTAGACTGTCTTTGAATGGCTTCTTCTTTCTCTTTGACCATTTTCCTTAATGTGTGAACCTGGGTATTTGCATCTTTGTAGATTTCCTGCAAAAAAGCCCATGGTCAAGAGTTGGCCTTCACGTGACATTCGTGCCTATTACCGTTAGATTGGCAAATTGAGGATAAAGAAAATAACAAAAAAAAAAAGGAAAAAAGAAAAAGGATACTTACTATATATATATATATATATATATATATATATATAGGAATTCTATGGAACTCAGCCAGAACTTATAAAGTCCCATTCGTTATCAATTGTTCACTGGTAATGCATGCAATACATTCTAGCAGTTGTTACTGTTGAGGTAATTCTTTCCATTAATAAATACAGCTAAGTCAGTTTTCCCCACAGGTGAAGAGGAACAGGGCAGAGATGACCCAAAAATAATTTTATAGCTGACTTTGGAATATCCTGAGGGTATTCTGGTGGTGCAGCATGTTTTCTTTTCACTTTTGTTAAAATTCATTTGTTACTCCTAGATACATATCAGCTAACAGTAGACAAAAGGTCCCTAAATCAGACTTGGACAGAAGTCAAGCTGGGATTAAAAATCTGCAAATCATGGAATAATCCACTCATGAGTAACCAGGGGCTGACTGTTTTGAATGGATTTCTTGGCCTTCACAATGCCCCCTTGACCAAGCTCAGGACAGCAACTGTTGTAACATTTTCCCTTTTGTAATGCAGTTCACAAAACAGGCCAATGCTTCCCTCCACTAATTCCTTATTTCTGTCTAAGTTCTTCGCAGAAAACAAAGAAGTTATAATTTTCAATTCAAAGGCTGTCCCGGTTCCTTTTATAAGGGGTCCACAGAGGTTCCTGTGGAAGGATTTTATGGAACTCACTTGCTGGGCCTTACACACGTGATCTCTCACCACAAACCTCCAGCAGGTAGGGAAACATTCTTCACACCCTGTCTATTATTAATAATCTGAGAGTCTGAACTTGAATTGAGTCCATATGCTACAACTCTGTCTCGATGGAGTGCCAGAAAATAAATTTCCTAGAGTTAACTGTAGGACCTGTCAGAATATCACGCAACACACACAGACATGATAACCATCACATAAAACGTGCCATATCATTAACGGTCATGTAAAGGCAAGCCATTTGCCTAAAAGCCCTCCAGGCATTTTGGTGTTTTTATGTTCAAGCACATGGATGGCACTCCATAAATACCTGACCTGTAAGGTAAAATAATGCTAAAGCCAAACAAAATAGCTGGAATTATCTGATAATAAAATGGATTGATTTTGCTTTTGACTTTTTTCTTTCTCTTTCTCTCTCTCCTTTTTTTTTTGCTTTTTTTTTTTGGTGAATGCCAGTAGGTCTTGTCTATGTTGTGATTTCACCGTTTCCATGGCAACTACCAAACCTGGTTTCAAGCAGAAGCAAAGCAAAGAAATACGAAGAAGTCCAAGTCCTAAGAAAAATAAATAAGTGGCATGAATTAAATCCATGCTGTGTTTTTATTTCCAACCAAATGGGTGATCCACAGAATTCACTCAGACTCGTCCAGATGGGAAAATACTGTTGCTCCCAAAACCAGTGATAAGGAAGTAATGAAGCCCCAGCATTTGATTGCACACACATGTGAAGACGTACCCTAACTATGTGTACTTTTCATTTGCGTTTCACCTCTGAAATGGTTCCAGTAAATATGCCACATACATGCCTCCCTCTGCTGTGAACATATGAGGGTCCCATCTACTAGGCTAAAGCTAGAGCACATTCCCTGCAATGCCCACCTGGGGTGGCTGCCATCATCACACTTACCCGAACAACATCCAGCTCCTTGTTCCTCTGCATGAGCTGCTTTTCCAGTTCCACGATCTTGGACATGGCTTCATTCTCTGTGTCTTGCAGTTTTTCCGACAACTGTAAAGTTTTGAAAGGGAAGATGTGTCACAATAAAGGATCATTCTCATCAGGTCCTTGGTTTTCAGAAAGTGTAGCTCAGAGACCACTAGGGGCCCAGCAGAGTCCTGCATGTGTTCCCCAAGTTGTTTTCTGAAAATGTTAATATTTATAAGATGGTGCTGAATACATCCTTGTTTCTAAGAGGAATTCATTTACAAGGGATCCTTAATAAAACCCATAAGTCAGCTCCTTAGTGTTTCGACATACACAGTGTGTCTTTCTCCATTTCTGCAGGGGCCAGCAAGGGTAGAGAATAGTAGGTGAGGGAGGAGGACGAGTCACCTTTCCCTCCCTAAGAAAAGGCCATTAGGCAAAAGCTTTTGAAAACTGTTGACCCAGAAAACTTGGTTTTGTTGTTATAAGTCAGCAGTTGAAAAAATACTACTGCTTGTTTTGACTCAAACTATCCAAATAATAAAAGTCATTTTGGAGGGGTAGTTCAAATAAACAGGTGGTTACTACAATAGCAGGTTATGTAAGTATGGTCACGCAATGCCAGCTAAGGCTTCAGAGAAAGATGGGGTGAGCCATGAGTGAAAGTTACTTTTCACATAAGGCTCTAAAATTGGGCAACTTCTGATTTCTTACATCTCACTGAGAATAATCACACATAAAGAAAATGAGGGAGGCAAGGTGAGGAGGAAGAGTGGAGATTTACGCTGACCAAGTTCAGAATATAATATAAATATCTTAAGGGAAGAGACAAAAACAGAAAAAGGAAGAGCCTATAAATGCTCTCCCTAAGCAGGTACCAACTAAGTCAGCACAGCACTTACAAAGGGAGGGGTTTTGGCAACTTGGCTAAACCACAAGCCATGAAGATGCCCCTTTTCAGACTGATGGGAAAAGAGGAAGGACGTTAAGCACAAGTAATACTCTTAACTAAGAAAATGCAGAGAAAAATAAATGGACCGTTCAAAGAGAAAAAAAACCACATCCCTCCAAAAAGAGACAATTCCTTTCACAATCAAGGACACTTTCAATCAGAATTCAGTAAAAGGATGTGGTCCTCACAATGTTTGGGTTTTAAGACACACCATATTCCTGTTCATTATACTGAGAGGACACTTCTTGAAAGAAGAGGATATATGGGAAAACTTGCCGATTTCCTTGAAAATGCTACCGTTGAGATGAAGCTATTTAGAACTTGAGTACCCATGAGGCAGGAAAGTGAAGACCCGCATCATGTGGACACTAGATCAGCCCGTCCACAGCTTGCATGAGCACATTTGGTACAAGACGACTCACATTCAGAAGAAGATACTTCTTCACCAAACTGACATATTTTAGTTGCATTTCTCTTCAGGTAATGCCAATGTTCTAACTCTCCTGTGCTTATAACTAAGGTGGCCAGGAAATCTGGACGCAGCAGAAACTGAGCAGTGAACGAAGGCAACGGGTTCCACTTAGTTGTCAGTAACATACCTGCCTTCGTTGAAAGAGCCCAGAATGGCTTCTGGTCGCTCTCTAGCTCAAGTTGCATCTCATTCCTAGACTCCAAATCCTTTCGTTCACTGCCATAAAAGCTAACATCTGTTCTGCCTTGCACCTAGCTGAAACGTTAGCCATTTTTCTTTTTCTGAGAGGTAGTTACATGAGAGATGTTTTCTTCCAGTTCTTCCACCCTCTCCAAAGCTGCATTCTTGGTTTCCGCGTCTTCCAGCAGAGCTCCCACATCAAACACATTGTCCAGGTAAGCCTGAATCTGTACCTGCAGCTTGTCACTCTCAGTATGTTTCAGCTTCTAAAAATCAAAATGCAGGAGAACGTGGTGTTAGCATATCTGTGGAAACACAACATAATTACCCAAGAGCCTATATGTTTTTGTTTGTTCCTTCCAAGAGAGGTTTTTGTTGGTTGGTTGGTTGTTTTTTTTTTTTTTTTTTGGCCACGTCACGAGGCATGTGGGATCTTAATTCCCCAACCAGCTATGGAACCCGGGCCCCTTGCATTGGAAGCGTGGAGTCTTAACCACTGGACCACCAGGGAAGTCCCCCAAGAGAGGGTTTTGTATCTCATTCTCCTTAAGAGAACTCTGGAGTAACCATCTAAGAGGGTACCATCAGATTACTTTCTGGTGCTTACCCTTTCCCAAATACACACACATTTTCTCCCTAATCCTTCCTGTAGATATATTCCCCATGCAGATATATTCCAACCTAAAACATTTTTGATGCAGGTGAAATCAAGATAACAGAAAAATCAAAAGGGAACAACAGTCACAAGTAACATAAAACTTGAGAGGTATCTGTGTGGTAGAGGAGATTAGAGTGGGTGGTATCTTGCCTGGGTAGTGATGGTAGTTCCGGTTGAGGGTGAGGGGTACATGGGAGTCAAGGAAGACACTGATAGAGTATATTAGACTCGGGGATTATTTTAGCACTAGTTCCTAGAACCCATCCCCCATAATTACTTGGTTAAGACACTCCCCCAACATGAGAAGCTCAGGGCTCCCAAAGCACAGATCAGGAACCTTTCCCCCATTCACTGCATTCTAGGGCCAGGCATCCCAAAGAAAGTCAACTAGCTCTAAGGTAAAATTAGAGGTCAAGTAAATCAGTCAATCTTTCTTACAAGTAACATAAGTCATGTCTTTCCCTGGGGAGCAGATGAGTGGCTAGAATAATATCTGGCACATGGATGACGCCAATATACATTTACTGAACAAGTCAGTGATGACTTACAAGGTTGGGTTTTTGTAAACTAATGAAGCATTTATATATTATATGCGTACGTTATTATTCTTCTAACCACTTCTATCAAAGTCCGGAACCAACAGACCAGGAAGTAGAGAAATACAGAGTTCTGGGAAAAAATCAAATTTTTAAGAGGAATTCTACTCTACAAATAAATTATCAGGAAAACAGATTTTCTCCTAGGTCTAATCTAGAATTCTACATCTTAGCTGTCTTGAAGAGAGTATGTTCCATCTTAGTTTATGAGTCAGAACCGAAAAAAAATTTCAGAACAAGGGCAAAGCTTAGAAAAGAAAATGAAGAAGCAGCTTAGCGGGATTTTTCACAAGATTCACAGTGAGTAACAGGCGCTGATGTTACTACCTGTCATTGTATCCTGGCGCCTGAAATGAGCTCTGTGCAGCCACAACAAAACTGAACCTAAAACACCATCAGGAATACACCCAACTTTCATTCAAATATTGCTACTCTCAGGGCATGTGGAGAAAGAGAAGAGAGGAACCCTGATTTCAAAGCAGGAACAAACTGTTGAATACAATATTCTGTCAAAGATATTAGTCATTCTTTAAATAGGAAAGCAATTCAAACAAACTTTTCAATGGAAATCTTTCACGGCTCCACCTGAGTAGAGTCTTTAGACAACATTAGGCCAGTCTACTCGAGGGCAGCCCAGCTGGTCTGATAAACAAGGCCATGAGCTGAAGAGTAACCAACTCTGCAACTCCACCTTGCGATAAACTGAGGGTACCGCCTGTGTAATTCCCTGGCTTCACTCTAAAGGAAGATGGGCAGGTGAACTCTGGAGACGTTCAAGGGAAGTACTTCTATTTTCTTCACTGTTACAAACAGGCTTGAAATTGAGGTCAACAATTCTTGCCCTATTACTAGTGGCCTTTCAAATTCAAGTGGATCATTCCCTACACAGAAGGGAAAACAAAACTGCCTGAGTCAAAAGACAAGGGCACATCCTGTGCACACACAGCTACTTAAGTCTGTTTATGATTTTCACATCAACTTTGTTTTTTAGGCAAAGAAGCTCAGGGAACTGGCTGAGCACTTCCGCAAGGGAGCAAGAGAAAGAGAAACTTTAGAGCCCTCTTCTCTCAAGAACTAAAAGCAGAATTTCTAAAGACACAAACACTTAAGCAGAATTTAACAGCTACATGAGGAAGTCTCTAGTGCCCACTTCCTCATTATTTTTTGATGCTCCAAGCATTTATTCATCACTCTACAGCAGTCTTGGTTTGACTTTCCCTGCCCAGATGGAGTCCACAGAGTAACTAAGAACGCACATTGCCCAACAGCCCGGATGAAGGGTACAGTGAGACTTGACCCAGACAGAGCTCAAAAGCAGAGGAAAGCTGTAGCAAGGCTCTAAGAGGTTATTTGACTCCAGTACTAAAAGGCTGCTGGCAGAAGACAACGTAAGGCCCTAGGAGGTCTGCAAGAATCCAGCTTCTCTGGCAGATCACATCACTCAGATTGGTTCTTTTAACTAGCACTACGGCACCCGACTGCATGGAGCCTTAAGTGTTCTTTGGTCATTATGGAAGTGCATCTTTGAGGGCAGGCAATAAATCAAGTCTCATATTGGAACTAAAGGTTACAGCTATACTTACATCCAAGTATTCATCCAGGCCTAACTTGGTAAATTCATATTGGAGGTGAACTCTGAAATTCATGTCTTCTACTGAATGGACTACAATATTAATAAACTGCATAGAGGCCACCTGAAATGAAATTGTCAACAGGTTAGATGAGCTCCAAACTTGTTTTCTCAGTTTAATCATAGTCATATACTTTCAATTTCACAAATCTAAGCTCACTTACCAATTTCCTTTTCCTTTGTTTCATTGGGTCTTTAAAAATATTTTACAATTTTTAAAAATTCAAAAGTTATAGCGGTACCACAATAAGATACCACTTCATATCCACTAAGATGCTATCATCAAAAAGAAAGATAATAACAAGTGTTGGCAAGGATGTGGAAAAACTGGAACCCTCATCCACTGCTGGTGGGGATATAAAATAGTGCAGCCACTTTGAAAAGCTTGATAGTTCCTCAAAATGTTATTCAGAGTTACTGTGTGACCCAGCAATCCCACTCCTAGGAATACACCCAAGAGAAATGAAAACATACATCTGCCTAAAAATTTGTACACAAATGTTCATAGTAGCATTATTCATAATAACCAAAAAGTAGGGGGAAAAACCCCCAATGTCCATGAACTGATGGATTACAAAAATGTGATTCCATTCATGTGAAATATCCAGAATGGGAATATCTATAGAGACAGACAGTAGGTTAGCAGTTGCCTAGGACTGGGGGTGGGAAAAATGACCGCTAATGGGTACAGGAATTCTTTGGGGGTGGGGGGAGGAGGCAACAAATGTTCTAAATTAGACTGCAGTGATGACTGCACAACCCTACAAATACGCTAAAAATACACTGAACTGAGCACTTCAGATGTGTAAGTTGGATGGTATGTTAATTGTATCTCGCTAAAGCTGTTTTTAAAAAGTCTTATAGGCATATACAACACACTCAGTTATTACCAGTACATTGTAGAAATGTGATAATTATTACAACGAAGAACATTTAAATCACCTGTAATCACACCACAAGGTAATCACCTGTAAAATTTTACTGTGGGCCCCGCCATACCAACAGGACAGTAACAGAGCTTCTGACCCATCTTTCCATTTTAAACAATCAACCAGTTTCTATTCCATAAAAGCCTTGGATTTGCTACATTCTCCCCACAACTGCATCAGTGGCTCTGATCTGCCACAGAGAAAACCAGTCCCCAGCTTAGTAAATAACAGAACAGAGTTTAACGTATCTATTTTGTTTTCAATAGGGACAGTCAGTTTACTTACAGTGAAAATATCTCACTAATGCTTTCCCTCTACGGTTACCCAGAGACTTGCAAGGAGGTATGACTGTGGGACCCACATTCACACTTACTCTGAAAACTGCCTCGCTCTTCCTCTCTCCCCCAAACCCCACTTTTTTTTATCTTGTTTAAATTGTTTTTCTCGAGTTCGATTCTTCTTTGAGTATATGTTATCCATTGGGTATCTGTGGAAGATGTGTAAACTCTCTAGGTTACATGAGGAATCTATCACCATTTACTAAAAAATTACGTCAGGTGTTATGGCTCAATAAGCTAAAAAAGATTTTGTCACTTTTTTGTTTTCTTTTGCCCACAAAAAAAAAATAAATACATAGAAAGGTCTTATGCTACATGTGAAGCATTTATATTATGTTTTACATGGAATATGTTGTTAGGGAAGTTGTGCAACTTAATTGCATTCCCAAGACAGTTTAAGAAAAGCCTCATTTTCTGGAAAAAACAAATATGGCTAGATTTTGGCATCTTTCCATTTCTCTTCTAAAGCAGGTCTAAGTGATCTATTGAGTATTATACTATGCCGAAGAGGCAACTATTTGCTAGATGGCACATGACTCGAGCACATAGTATCCATATACTAACAGCCTCTAAATAAGATTCTCCAATGCATGTTCATAGGAATAAATGAACCGACAGGAAATATGCTCTCATTTGTCAACAGTGCAGGTGTTGTAAAGGGCTTAACATCATTATAATTTCAGTAGAAACTCAAATGGCAGAGAGATCTGGTAGGTATGATAAATGAGTGAAGTGGGCCTCGTGTAATACAATAGGGAATGGTGTGGACTGTGACAGACTGGAAAGGCTATCTTCAGACTTAAGGAACAGGGACAACTTGGCTCCAGCAGCTGATACTCTACAAACAGGGACCTAGTGTTTCCAGAACTTTCTAGTTCTCAGGAAAATCAGAAATCTGTAATTTAAGGCACAGTTTTCAAATTTTTTAATGGAAGGACATCACTGTCAGACTAAACTCACAAGCCTGTATGTATGTTGGCTTCAGCCTGGGAGGCTCCAGTTTGCAAGGCCAGCTCTAAAGGAACAAATAAGTTCCCCCTATGACGGCAGAGGAAAGATCCTGGTCAGGTGAGCCAGGGCATGACTTCTTTACATATTTGCCACCAGTGCAAATGTTAGCCTTAAACTCTCCAAAAAAATCCCAATAACAAGAACTAAAAGGTCAATGTAAAAGTATTCCTTGTTTCAAATTTATTTTTCACCTTTTGAAAAAGTATGTATACATATGCTTTATGGAACAGAAAAGCTCTATAAAAGATTTCAACCGATACTGATTTGGGAAGGGGCTGAGGACTAGGAAGTGTATAAAATTTGAGGACCCAGAAAACATTTTTCATATAAAAGGGTTAGAAATCTGCAAAGCTATGTTCCATGTTTTATAATCACTGAAGCAATTCAAATGAAAACTGCCTGGCATCCCAAGCACAGGTTTCAGAAGACTTGACGACAGAAGAACTGAACGGAGTATCTACTCCAGGCTAGAAGGGATCTGGGAAATTAAGCCCAAGTAAAGAATCTCCTGGGTCCAGAAGTTTCCAAGGTCAACTGAATTAGGTCAAAGAAAGCATACCTGGGTGTACTCAAGGGTAATCTGGCTCTGGAAATTCTCTACAGTGGATTCCACCTTCAGTCCAGGATTAAGATTTAGGTACATAGATTTAGAAGTGCTCAAACTCCTTTTGCTTTTTGTACCTGAAGATGACAGTCCTGCTGCTGAATCACACATTTTTGCATGTGATTTACCCTGCTAAGGAGACCTGCAGTATGATCACGCCCTCACAGAATTACTCGAGCAGGAAATGAAGGGAGGAAAAAAAAAATCACTGCTATGTATTAATTTGGGGGATATACACCGTCAGTTCTACAAACCAAAGCACTTCAGTCTTTGAGAATACAGTTTGGAGAAAACCACTGGCTGGGGTGTGCAAAAGGCAGAATGGTTAACATTCTTGGTTTCTACTTTAAGGATTCTTATGAGCACTATTGACAGCTAAAGCTGGCTCTTGCAGGCATTTGTGCCAGGTGTTAACTTCCTTTTCCCAAATGCATGGCTTCACCCTTTGCTATAAATACAGTTGCCCCTTGAACAACATGGGTTTGAACTGTGTGGGTCCACTCACACGCAAATTTTTTTCAATAGCAAATACCAGGTACTACACGATTCACAGTTGGTTGAATGTGCGGATGCGGAACCATGTAAGCAGACAGCCAACTGTAAGTTAACAGGCGGGTTTTCCACCATAGGGAAGGTCAGCGCCCCTAACCCCCCGCATTGTTCAAGGGTCAACAAGAGTACTGTAATCAGTACTTCTGGCCTTTACTATAGTGTATACATAAAGAATAAAACTGCAGATAAATGCCATAAAGGTAAAATACAGATTAAAAGAGCAAGTCTAAATTGGATCTTTAGCATATTATACTCAGTTTCCTATCCTTTAAAACATATAATACATATGTATGTATAATAAATATAAATGGAATTAGGAAATAACTGCTAAAAACTGAGTTTGCTTTATTGAAAGTAGTACTGAAATAACTCACCATAAAATCTATGTTATTGTCCTCATTTCTGAAATGTTCCATCAACTTCTCAAAGCGCTGTTTTTCTCCACAAACCTGAAACACATTATCATCCGGCATGTGAAATTCCAAACATAAGCACTCCAAAATTAGATGCAGATATTTTAGCATTAATAATTATTTCCAGAACATCTATTTTTTTTCCCTCTCTCACAGGCTATTTACTTCTCTTCCTATAGTTAACACACAAATAGCAAAGTGAGCCAGGACCAAAGCTCACCCTTGGTTTCTCTTGCATGTTCTCTTGCTATTTTGAAATCCATACCGAATGTGCTATTTTTTCACTGGTCATCTTTGTTTGTCCCACCAATCTTTTTAGCTGGCATTCAGAATCCCAGAATGTTGCTTCTGGTTACAAAGAAAAAAAAAAAAAAAGACCATACTTTTCCTTTTTACAAAAGTACTTTTGAAACAGACATGCTAAAAGAGTTTAATAATTTTGTATTTAAATTCTTTGAGAAGCAGATTCAAATTGTTCATATCATGTCTAACCAAATCAAATAATTTTAAGCATAAACTACAACACAAAAACTTTGGGAGGCTATCTAACCCATTCAAGGTGGGTACAGAAATTTGCAGTAATTTGTAAAGTAGCACTCCAGAGGCCTGAAATACACACATTCAGCTTGAATTACTGCTTTTGCTGAAGAGGTGAGCCCCAAAGCTCTCCAGAGCCCCAAGGTATTCTGCTTACATGTGGAATTAAATACATGGAGTTAAGAACACAGAGTCAAAGAAAGATTTGTACCAAATAACGACTCTCTGGAGACTTATGCCCCCAAAAAATCAAAGGATGAACTTTAATTCTTTCAGTGTCCTTGTCTACCTTTTTTGGAGCAAAGTCCTAAACACACTGGTTGATTCATTCCACCTTCAGAAACTATTTACCCGGACACCCGTGGGCTCCTTGTTATGTTAGTAAGACACAGTCTCTGGTCTTAACATTTTTTGTGAATTTAATCCAGGTTTCATATGCTGAACGAAATTTTCTGATTCCCTTTGTGATCTTAGGAATACTCAGGCCAATCCTAAATCCTAAAGATTTCTCCTAAAATGATATTTCATAATGCTATAATGCAGCCATTTAATTCTGTCATGTTAAAATTCCGTGTGTGTGTGTGTGTGTATACACATAAAGACACATACATTTTGGGGAAGAGAATGTCCAATGAAGGTCGGAATTTTATGTTTTGTTCCTTACTCTATCCTCAGCATCTAGAACAATGCTTAGCATGTTGTAAATTCTCAATTTTTGTTGAATTGCACTGAATAGAGGATAAACAAAAAATTATGTTAAAATACTCCTTTCCATTATGGTTTATCACCTGATATTGAATATAGTTCCCTGCTCTACACAGTAGGACCTTGTTGTTTACCCATCCTATGTATAATAGCTTGCATCTGCTATATTCAATATCCGGTGATAAACCATAATGGAAAAGAATATGAAAAAGAATGTGTATATGTATGTGTGTGTGTGTGTATATATATATATATATATATATATATATATATATATATATATATATATATAAAATATATATATATAACTGAGTCACTTTGCTGTACAGCAGAAATTAACACAACATTGTAAATCAACTATACTTCAAAAAACTAAATTAAAAAAAAAGAAAAAAATACTCTTAACGAAAGGGTGAATGACTTACTACTCCCCATGATGTTTTAGAGCGAAACAAGAAGCCTCAGACCTCCGTAGCCAGGGACTAGGAGTCAATCTTTAGTAGTGGTTCCTGTGCCTTGACCGTGTGCTGGAAACGCTAAGATGAGCAGCTCCCACCTTTGAAGGACTTCTAGTCTCAAAGCAACTTAATTTTCTCAACAGATTCAGACCACAGTTTACTATATTCTGATGACAACTCCCCATTTATCTATACCCACCTAAACAAAAAATAATTATAGAAGATAGGAACAGTGCATGGGCCGGGTCTGGAGGAAGGGAAGGAGGCTCCAGAAGGCAGAGTTTAAAGGAAAGCCTTTAAAAGACATGTGTGTCCAATCCCACCCACGACAGCCCAATGCAGGAGGCCCAGGTGGAGCTGGGGTGACAATGGGCAGGTACATTTGCAAAGCACTACAGACCATTCTGATGCTCTGGAAAAGCTGAGAACCAGAGATTTAAAGGATGCCATGTTCAGCCCCGGGGCCCACCAGCCCTTCTGGAAAATATGCACAAGTTCCTGGAAAAAAAGGCTTGTTGAATGGGGCACGAAAGTGCAGGACCAGCTCCCTAGACCATGACATCAGTCACATCTTGTGCCCAAAGGCATACGTGGCTCTAGCCTGCAAAAAAAAGCCCAATGGCTGAAAACTGGCAAGGCTTGGTATAGAAAAGGTTAGAATTACAACCTAAATTTTCTTTAAGAGAAACCTCAACATAAGAACTTGTTTCCCAGCAGGACAATTTACTTCAATCTGTTTTGGGAGGTGGGTAGTGACAGGAGAAAGGAAGAGAGGTGCTTCTGGATGTGGGGACAGCTACCAGCTCTCCTGAGAAGCAGGCTGGGATTAATGTGGTGTTGAGCAGCTAGGCACTCACTGAACCAGGAGAGGCAGCGGCCATCAGTGAGCAGTGACGATGAAGACAATTCCTAGGAGGGCAAAGCCTTCCAAATCAAAGAATGTCAGAAACCTGCAAAGTACCCTGGGGAGTCTGGGGCCCTCAATTTATGAATGAGACTGACACCCAGAGAGATCAAATATCTCTAACTTGATGAAACGTCCACACAGAGGTTAGAACCAGGTCCCCAACTGCCAGCCTGATGTTCCTTCCCTCACACAGCCCAGAATGTTCAGATAAACATATTCAAGATGATAGTAAAAGCACTCCAGAATTATCTGAGACACCAACAGAGATGGAAAATGTTATTATTAAAAACCGCAATCAGTGCTCGCTTCGGCAGCACATAGACTAAAAACCGCAATCAGGGACTTACCGGGTGGCACGGTGGTTAAGAATCCACCTGCCAATGCAGGGGACACAGGTTCGAGCCCTGGTCCAGGAAGATCCCACATGCCTTGGAGCAACTAAGCCCATGCGCCACAACTACTGAGCCTGCGCTCTAGAGCCTGCGAGCCACAACTACTGAAGCCCGCGCACCTAGAGCCTGTGCTCCTCAACAAGAGAAGCCACCGCAATGAGAAGCCCGCGCACCACAACGAAGGGTAGCCCCTGCTCGCCGCAACTAGAGAAAAGCCCGCACACAGCAACGAAGACCCACCGCAGCCAAAAATAAAAATTAATAAATAAAAATTAAAAAATTAAAAAAAAAAACCCCAATCATTCCATCAGGCATGCACTTGATGTCCATGCACCTGAATCTCCCATGGAACTTCTAAAAATGGACGATTCTTAGGGTCTAAATCAGGACACACTGAATGAGAATCTCCATGGTTAGAACTAGGAATTTGTGCTTTTAAATAAGACTCAGATTTGTTGGACCAGCATTTAGAAACCAATGGCTTATACAATATTAGACTAGCTGATTTAACCCTCAGCCTTTCTGACTACCAACTGTAAACTGGATAGCTACATCATTAACTCCACAACTCATTCAACTTCCAATTTAACTACACAAAAAAGAAATACAGTTACTATAACTGGGTGTCATAGGAATGCAGCAGGGATTGGCCCACTGTCCCTGCACAGGTACAATGAATAATAAGGTAACTCCCAAATAATCAGGGATTGTGTCCAGGACATTAAGGAAAGTGGATTTTATATAGCCGAGGAAAGCACATGTGGGCAACAACAAAACTACTCAGATTGTTAATAGAAAGAGATGGCATCAACTCCAGAACAAGCAATATTAGATTAACTTTAAGCTGAATTAAGATCCCAAAAGTCATAGTACTAGCCTGGTAGATAGGACTGAGATAGACATTAAGAGGAGCCTTGAATATATGCCTTTCTTTAGAAATCCCTCATTCCATCAACAGACAAATGCATGCTGAGAACATGTGCTATGAAACAGAGTATTAAATACCTTTAATCTTTAAAAATAACAGACTTAAATGTCTTCCAATTTACAGCTCCTAGGAACTTGGTGAAAAGGATCCAAATACATAAAACAACACATTGCCAACATAGATGCCAGCTTGGGGAAACTGTGAAAGACTGACCACTCTCTTCATCCACGGTAAGAACTAGAAGGGCCCCTCCTATCAGCTCCACCAAGCCCTTCTCTGTAAAGGTTTAGACTGCTCAATCTCAACTAATGAATTCAGGGTGGTACTTTCTGACACTGTTCTACAGGAACAGCATGGATTCCCAGGGCCCCCTTCATTTCTGCTGGGGAAAAAAAAAGGAAGCATATGAACAAGATTCATATTTGTTTCTATGTTACTTTAGCAATCATTAAACCAGAGTATACTACAATCCCACAGGAAATGGGAAGATGTGTTTGGGGAAGGTTGGTAAAAGTCGTGTCCCACATCAAAGGAAAGTTGTCCTAGCTCATACAGCTCACATCTGGACCACCCCTGCATACTTGTTTCAAATAAGATCATCATGGATGAACATGCCTCTTCTCTCCTTTGAAACTGGCCTCATTTAGAAAACCTGATGAGGATGAAAGGAACAAGACACTGATCCCCAATTATTTTCCCAATCTACACAATGGCCTTCGGGGGGTGTTCTCAAGGCCTTCATCAAACGTACAGGAGAGCCAGGAGCATGTTTGCATGTATATATTAGTGTACATTATAAACTGCTGTATATAACTTCCATCTGCCAACAAAGACCAGACAATATATGATCTGAAAACTTTCAAGTAAAACAACTGTACTATTGCAGTTGAAACGTGTCATTTCTTGACTTTTCTCTTCACTGGTATTTCTCATTCCCCCACTAGCTTTGACATCGGTTTCCTATATCAATAACAAACTCCTATATCACTGGAGTAGGGAGGGTAGGGAGTAAATTTAAGAGACACAGCCATAGAAGGCTGAGCAGAGACTAGAGAGAAGTCTACTGCATCAGGAATTAGACTTCCACAGCCAGGGCCACCAGAAATGAAGTCAACAAGGCAGAAAGAAGTATATGCTTTGGAAAAGCATATATTCTACTGTAAACTTAAGAGGCACCTTCATGTATAAATCATTTATAAATCAGTCTCATGTGAATAAATTCCCTGACCCTAATTAACACTATGTCAAGTGAAAACACTCAGGCTGGGATCAATCCTGGACCACTTGTCTGCAAACACAGGCACCCATCTACCCAACCCTGTGGGGTCCTGCCTAACACATCCAGCCCTCTTTGCACCTAAGCTCTAACACTGGTGGGGGTGATGGGATATGAGGGCAGAAATGAGTCTATGTGGAGTATTAAACAGAGGACCATAAAACCTAGGTTACAAGTCACGGTACCACCATTACCGCACTGTGAGCTTGGGCAATTCCGTGAACTTCCCTGGTTCTCACATCCATTGACTTGAGAACCTTAGATTATACTGTTGGTTGTGAAACCCTTTTCTAGGAAGCTGTAAGGGTTACAGAGGAAAGTGTTGGGGGTTTCAAGGATGGTGGGGCACCAGGGATGGGGGTCCTGGCAGGGGCAGGAAAAGCACAAATAAAGTTCTTGAGACTTCTATCCTCATTCATCCAACTCTGCTTTATTATATTGAGTTGCCTGGTAAGATTTCTTCTGGGGGACAAAAAAAGATTCATTGAACGTTTTCATTGCTAATAAAAGTTTGAAAAAAATTCTCTCACTCGGTATCTTGAAGCTCTAAAATTCTAATCTAGTCATGGCAATATAACATGATATTCCCAAGCAGACTGGCCTGGAAGCTCTAAACAAACCAAATTTAGAGAGATGCACTCGGCTCTGCAGGCCCTGAGTACCAAGCTTGAAGGGCAAGGCCCTATCTCACGGCATCTTGGGTCACTCTGCTTGTGAAGTGGATAAATCCTGCCCTGCCCAGATAAAACGGGCCACACCCAAGGCAAGCAAGATACATTTTCACTTCAAGGAGAGCTGAAGCAAAAGCACAGCTCCTGTGAAAAACAACTCAACCCTGTTCTCCAACATCTGTGAAAGACATTTCTGACCAGTGTCCCAAAAAACCATATGGATAAACCGGAGGCTCTGGATGCAAAAGAGGCAGTGGCTTAAAGCGTCTCTAAAGGTGGGCAGAGTTTAGGGGATGATTTCCCTAAAGGCTAACAGCGGAGAAAAGATGGTTTTACAAAAGCCTTGTAATAAAGAGTATTATCTTGCTAGCCAGATGTTGAAATGAACAACAGACTGCCGTCCTTCAGCCATCTCTCCGTCCCCTTCAAGGTCAGTGACTGTCTTTGGCTTCCCCCAGCAACAGCTCCAGGGTACCACACAAAGTCTGCAGCCAGATTGAGGCCTGACTTACGAGGTGGCTATAAAATATGCTTCAGGGTTACTTACATAAAAATTAAAGGCCCCTCGCTTAAGTGTTTCCTTCTTGCCCTGTTGCCTGGCGCCTGCCTCAATACTTTCTTTTTCTCTTCTCACAATAGGCCCCTATGATCCGCAGGGCTCCCTTCAGGAAGGCACCGTTTTAAAGGCACAGTCTATTATGACTGATTAGACTACCCCTCTCAGGGCCTGCCAGGGAACAAAAGTTCCGTTTTCTTTTTGAGGCCACATGAAGTAAACAGTTATTGCACTGTTAGTCCTAGGGGAAGGCATCTTTTACCTTCTATCAAGAGTACCAGCAGTCTGTGGATTACTGACGCCATGATGGCTCAACAAAACCACTTTTCTGGGGTGTCTGTGGTTGTTGGGGTCTATTATCTTTTCCCCTGAGGTGACTAGACATTTCAAACACAGACACTGGGTGGCTGCCGTGACAGAGGCCGACCACTCCGACCTGTTGCTGGCTCTCCCGTCTCCTTGGGATTTAAAAGCAGAAATGTTCATCAGATTGAAGCATTCTGAAACAAAACAACCTGATCTCACTCCACTGAAATAAAAACTAGCGAAAGCGAAACAGCAATGTATTCTACAATGGATCCTGCCTCCTCCCTCATAAATTAATAAAACATTTGTAACAATCTTGGGCTGGCAGACATCTGATTATGAACCAGAGGCTTCGTCCACATAATGCTAAACACCCTCATGAAAACTTCAGTTACTTTTCCAGATGTTTCCAAATATCCAGATGTTTGGCATCAGGTACACAAAGCATCCAGATGACTATTTTACTTCCCATGCATATATTTTGCTGTACTGAATAAAGAATCCTGACATAGAAGCAAAGGGCTAGTAAAATCCACAGAGGATAACTTGTTGACACACCACACCTTAAATGAGAAATGCATTTTTATCACTCCCCTTAAAAAAAGATGGCCTTCATTAAATTCTAGAGAGTAAGGCTCCACAATACAATTCCTCATCAGTGACCTCTTTCAGAAATATTCCTAATGTTGGACTTGAATCTCTCTGGCTTCACTGCAAGACTCACACCTCTTGGTCATCAGTAAGGATACAGATTCTTACAAGGCTTCTAGTCCTACAGGAAGGCCAAAATACCTTCTAGTTCTGCAAAAAAGGCTGGTTTTTAAATTGGTAAAAGACGAAGGCCTTCAGTCATCTCTGGGACAACTTGCCGGTCAGATCCCTCAACAGTAGAAAAAGGTCTATTTAACATTGCTTTATTACATTCATTTTTTCCTCTCCACTTTGCCCTTTGAACACATACTCAATTTGGTCAAGCAAGGCAAGGGAGGGGACACAACGACACATTTCTAGTGGTCATCACGTGTTCACTAAACCATAGCAACAGCACATGGTAGGAGCTGTGTAAATCCTGTGGCATTCCCACCACAGATCTTGGGACCTGCTCAGGAGGCAAATGTCAACCCATGCTCTCCTCTTGCATGAATCACAACAAATCAAATTAAATCAAACAAAGATGTGCTAAGAATTCAGAGCCCTTGAAGACAAGGACTCTTTGTTTGCTAGATCAAAGACCTCAGTCCACAAATAGGCAAATGCCTGAAGTTTGTCCACTGCTCCCTCTTAAGTCGCATTTCACATCTCTTCTACTTTCTTCTCTGCTCTGCCCCAATTCTGGGTCTTCATCAGGAGGACCCTGCTCTTAGCTTCCTGTAACCACCTCCACCCGGCCCAAGGTAACATCAGACAACAGACTGGGGCAGCAGTTCTTAAAGTGGGGTGTTTGAACCCTGAGGGCCCCTGACACCCCATGACAGGGTCTGTGAGATCAAAACTATTTTTTATAATAATACTAAGATGTTACTTGCCTTTTTCACAGAGTTAACATTTGCACTGGTGGTGCAAAAGCAATGGGAGGTGAATAAAACTACTGGTGCCTTAAAACAAATCAAGGCATTAGCACCAAATTATATCAGTAATCACTGTATTCATCACAGCCATGCATTCTCAGTTATTGTTTATTTTTTTAATTTTTAAAATTAAAAAATTTTTTTTTTTATATTTTGGCTGCACCACTCATCATGTGGGATCTTAGTTCCCCGACCAGGGATCGAACCAGCATCCCCTCCTGGAAGCAGAGTCTTAACCACTGGAACACCAGGGAAGTCCCTCAGTTGTTTTTTTTAAAAAGCCAGTTTCACTTAAGAATACCCTTGATAATGCAATAAAAAGCATTAATTATATTAAATCACAACCCCTGAATACACACTTTTTTAATATTCTATATGAGGAAATGAGATCCCTGCATAAAGCACTTTTGCTGCATATAAACATATGGTTGTCTTGAGGGAAAGCACTTCTGTAATTATTCTAGTTGCAAGATTAACTAGCCACTTTTTCGTTTTTGTTTGAAAGAATGACTGACTATTTAGACTCATATACCTGGCTGTTATTTACTTCAAAAATCAATGAAATGAACCTTCTACTTTAAAGGAAACAATTGACAATATTTTCCAATGATAAAAATTAAGCTTTCAAGAAAAAATGAGAATTTGAAAAACTTGTATCCGCCATGAGCTTAACACAGCTTCCTAATATTTAAAGACTTTTCTGATAAGATTGGTGGCAATAATAATGAATGTGATTTTTAAAACTACTGCATTATGAAATGTGTCAATATTTAGATGATCTGGATAATTCAGTGAATTGCTATTTTCCAAGTGACCATTGCATATTGTTATAAAATTATGCATACATTCAACAAAGTGGAAGATAAGCAAATAAATTTTAATGGGAGAGTGTAAGAAGTTCATTAATATGGTTTCAGATCCTACTTTGCAACTCACTTTTAAGACACTACTACTTATCCAATGTTTGTATAGTATAGTATCAAAAATGAATATCCACTATTATCTGAAAATGCTGTTTAAAATAATTCCTTCTCCATCTGCATATTTTCATGGGGCTGGATTTTCTTTGACTACTTCAACCAAAACAACACAAGTGACTAAATGCAGAAGCAGACATGAGCATGTAGCTACCTTCTATTAAGCTAGACTCTAAAAGATGTATAAAAATATAAAATGTCACTATTACAGACTGAATTGTGTCTCCACAAAATTCATGTTAAAGCCCTAACCCTCAGTTCAACTCTATTTGGAAATAGGGCTTTTAGGAGGTAAGTAAGGTTAAATGAGGTCATAAGGGTGGGGCCCTAATCCGATGGGATAGGTGGCCTTATAAGAAGAGGAAGAGAGATCTCTCTTTACACAGACACACCTAGAAAAGGCCATCTAAGCACACAGACAGAAGGTGACCATCTGAAAGCCAGGAAGACAGCCATGCCGGCATGGGGACTTTCCTCCATAACTGTCAGAAAATAAATTTGTTGTTTAAGCCATCCAGTGCACGGTATTTTGTTATGGAAGCCTGAGATGACTAAGACAACCACTATTCTCACTGATTACTGGTTTCTTTTTTTAAGTTTTAGAAAGCAGGTGTTTTTTTAATAGAAAAAGTTAACACGTAATGAGTTTATTATGTTATTTTAAATGAAATTAAGTTTATCAAAATTTTATTTTAATTTCTAATATGGTAAATACCAATGCATAACTTGCATTAACAAAAACTTTTGGGGGTCTTCAGTAATTTGTAAGGATGTAAAAAGGAGTCCCGAGGCCAAAAGTGTGACAACTACTGGACTAGAGAAACAGCCTCTTTATTTCTACAAAGACAATAAATTCTGTTTTTTTAATTTTTAAATTTTATTTTATTTATTTTTTTATACAGCAGGTTCTTATTAGTCATCAATTTTATACACATCAGTGTATACATGTCAATCCCAATTGCCCAATTCATCACACCACCACCACCACCCCCCGCCACTTTCCCCCCTTGGTGTCCATACGTTTGTTCTCTACATCTGTGTCTCAATTTCTGCCCTGCAAACCAGTTCATCTGTATCATTTTTCTAGGTTCCACATATATGCGTTAATATATGATATTTGTTTTTCTCTTTCTGACTTACTTCACTCTGTATGACAGTCTCTAGATCCATCCACGTCTCAACAAATGACCCAATTTTGTTCTTTTTTATGGCTGAGTAATATTCCATTGTATATATGTACCACATCTTCTTTATCCATTCGTCTTTCAATGGGCATTTAGGTTGCTTCCATGACCTGGCTATTGTAAATAGTGCTGCAATGAACATTGGGGTGCATGTGTCTTTTTGAATTACGGTTTTCTCTGGGTATATGCCCAGTAGTGGGATTGCTGGATCATATGGTAATTCTATTTTTAGTTTTTTAAGGAACCTCCATACTGTTCTCCATAGTGGCTGTATCAATTTACATTCCCACCAACAGTGCAAGAGGGTTCCCTTTTCTCCACACCCTCTCCAGCATTTGTTGTTTGTAGATTTTCTGATGACGCCCATTCTAACTGGTGTGAGGTGATAACTCACTGTAGTTTTGATTTGCATTTCTCTAATAATTAGTGATGTTGAGCAGCTTTTCATGTGCTTCTTGGCCATCTGTATGTCTTCTTTGGAGAAATGAAAGACAATAAATTCTTAAAATCCAAAACTTGAAGAAGCAAACAAATGGATTTCTAATAGTAAAATGTCTTGCAAGATTGTTGGGAGTCAACCACACTATATAAAGAACAACTCATCTGCCATCTCTCCATGAAGATGAAGTCACACTATTCAGAGACAGGATAGGTTTCTCTATACAGAAAAGAGCTCTCCACCAGTTTACAAGGTAGGAAAAAAGAAAAAAGACTTTCCTTCAGTTCTTATGTTTAACAAGGCAAGGTGCAATCTCTGGCATTTACCAGGCTGGACTGCAGCAATCCCTAACTGTTCTCTGGTTGTCTCTGGGATGTGTCCACCTCTGTCACATGGAGGCTCATTAGAAGGCTAGATTTTTTTCCCCAAAGCCAAGTAAATGTTACGTTTCAAGCAAGAATATGAGAGAAATACAGAAACAGTTTTCTCCCACATGGTCTATAGGACATGCATTCCCCAAGTTCAGGGAGAATCAGACTCAGTGAATCTGCCCAAATAAACAAATTTGTCCTGGAACACCTGACGTGCTATAACATCAAACAATCAAGAACAAACATGCAAGGAACGAAAAGGTGATTATCTTTTACCAAAGCACTAACCATGCCCTTGCTACCTACCACACAGAATATACTCTTCCCTAGTTTTATACCTATTCCTGGAAAATACTTCAACATGGAAAATTCAGCATTGTTCTTAGTGGTGTACCAGCGAACCTGGGCTACCACATGTGTTGCTGGCATGAGTACTGGGGAAGGAACCGTTATTTTCCACGGCTAAAACCAAACTGCTGAAGCTATAGCTATAGCTCGATGTTACTGTGATTGGCCATTTCCACTCTGCAGTGACACAGAGCTGAGGGGGAAACTCTGTCCGAGAGTTCAACTTCATGCTCATATATAACATGAAAGAGTTGGGCAGGAGCCACATGCACCACTGTGGCTATGGACCTACTGTGGGCAGGAGCTGAAGAGCCTAACAATGACTCAAAAGCCCAGCCTTTGAAACACTGTCCAAGCCTGGATGCTTTCACAGACTGGACCTTCCTAGGGGCACACCCGCAGTGTGCCCAGCACACGCAGCTCACTTCCTGGTTAGGGAAGCAGCAAACTCCTTTGACTATGTAAGTGAGATCTGGGTTTAGAGACTAATGCAGCCATTTCCAGGCAGTTATAAAAGGGAACTAGGGACTAAAATCACAGTGTAGCCTAAAACCACAGTGATCTATTTCTATCCTAAGCTTGTTACTATCTTACCAAATGGCCTTGCACACATTACTTTTTGTTCGTGTTCATAAATTTTTGTACCTATCATTGTGTTATCTAGGTACCTTGCTTTTATATCTGTAGTCAAAGAAGCGCTTTATCTTTCTCAGCTGGAACGCTTTGAATATACATATTACATAGGCACGTGTAGGCAAAATTTTACATAGAATCATAAAACTGTAGAATTGGAAGGGATATAGAGATAATTTGACTAACTTGTCACCTAAAGCAAGAACTTGCACCACAAGATACCAGACCCACCAGGTATCCTCTTCTTCTCTTGACTACCTCTGTGTTGTGTACTTCATAAAGCACAAAGGCTCTTCTGAGCATCCTTCTAGCTCATTCTAGCCTGGTGCCCTTTGGAGTTCAACTCCTTAGTACAATCCTATTCTCTACTTGGAAAACACACACACACACACAATTCCCAATCACCTCTGTTAAAGCCTGTTCTCTCAGTCATTATCTTCAGTTCAGAACTAAGAATCTGACCTTGGACATTTTACCATCACTTAAAAAAAAAAATAACTTAATAAAAAATCAAAGTTAATTTTCTTCACCCGAAAAAAAATTCCCAGATCTTATTTGTTCACTGTGGCTGTGCTTCCTTCTTCTTAATTAAATGTATGCTGTTTGAATAGATTCTTGCTCTCCAATTATGTCCATCCCCATATTCAGTGGATCACTCTGTCTCTTGTTGACTTTTCTTCAATTTTATGGTTTCACACCCATTGTCATGGCCACAAATTTGGTCCAGGGCCCAGTCATTTAATGCCTGACCTGCCTATCTTCCAATCTCCAGCATCTCTCTGCTCTGTTTTTTATGCATATGTTGATAATTTTTAAGATTTATCAGAATTACATAAAATGCCCTTCTCAGGTTTCCACAGAATCAAATGGAGTAGATATAAAAGCACTTTATAAACTGTAAAATACTACATAAGTATTAGTTGCTTCCCTTATCATTTTTCTTTTCCCTCCTACTTTTATCTGTCTTCCATTTGAGATTCTTTTTTTTTTTTCTTTAAATCACAGTGAAGGGACTTCCCTGGCGATCCAGTGGTTCAGACTCTGCACTCCCAATGCAGGGGGCA